>NC_069500.1:426019570-426337070 GCF_027579735.1 Bombina bombina | reverse complement strand
ATATCAATAACTTGTAAAACAGTGGTCAGCACACAGAGAGGAGAAAACACAATAGAGAAAAAGAACACAACTTCCTTCCCGTTAGTGAATGAACAAGTTCACAGATATAAACAATTAGTAATCTAAACTGTACAGCGCCATCTACAGCCTTAATGTTGTTCATACATGTGGTACAGTACATGCTGTTGTATTTCCCAACACCCCTTCTCAACGGCATGTACGTAATTATACTACATTCAGTTTCTTTTGAAGAAAACAATGACGTTCCCTTGGCAATGGTTTAGTGAGTGTGTCTGCAGTCATCTCTTCCGATGGGCAATATTGAATGTCAGTAATGCCTTGTTCTTGCATGTCCCTGAGCAAATTATATTTTACATCAATGTGCTTGGTTCGAGGATTGACTCTTTCTGTTTGTGTCAACTTTATACATCCTTGGTTTTCTTCAAGGATTGGTATGGGTTTAGACACATCCAGTCCCAAATCTAGTAGAAGTTGACAAATCCAAATAGCTTCTTGACATGCATGTGCTGCTGCTATATATTCTGCTTCCATTAAAGAGAGTGCAACAGTCGCTTGTTTTTGACTAGACTAACTTATTGCTCCATTTCCATACTGGAAGATGTAACCACTTGTAGACTTGCGGTCAGTGGTATCTCCGGCCCAATCAGCATCAACATATCCAATTAGTTTTGGGTTTGATGTTGCTGGCAGTCGCAGCTTCATCCAAATTGTTCCTTTTAGGTACTGTATCACCCTCTTTACTGCATTCCAGTCACGTTGACATGGTGTTGCAGCTTTTCTACAGAGTATACCCACTGCTGCGGCAATGTCTGGTGTTGTCACGGTGGCAATGTATAGCAATTTTCCAATTGCCCTTTGGTAATTGTCAATATTGGGTAACAAGTTTTCTATTCCGTTGTTTTTCAAGTAATCTGTTTCCATAGATGTTTTCGCCTCTTTTGCATCTTGCATGTGAAACTGCTCTGATTTTTCTGCAATTTTCTGACTTTGGTTAAGAAGATAGCTTCCATCCTCTTCCCTCTCTATTTGGATTCCTAAATAATGAGTGATGTTCCCTAGTTCTTTAATCTCAAAGTTCTGTTTTAATATGTGAACTATTCGGTCATAATCCCCTTCTTGTTCAAAACAAGTTATGATGTCATCAACATAAATTAGGATGTATATCCATTTGTTTTCTTGATGCCTTGAATATAAACATGGATCTGCTTTGCTTCTTAAAAATCCTTGTTTCATGAGTACTTCATTTACTTTTTCATTCCACATTCTCGCAGCTTGCTTTAGTCCATAGATGCTCTTTTGAAGTTTACATACAAGGTTCTGTTACTTCTCAAATCCAGGTGGCTGTTCCATGTAGAGATCCTCCTTGATGTCTCTATATATAGGCTTACAATAATTTTTAGTGGTGAAACTGGGACCACCTGGCATGGTGCCAGTGAGGGTGTGGTCAGGGGCATGATCAGGGGCGTGATAATTACCGGTTCTTTTAAAGTAGTAGCTTTTATGTGTGTAATGTTTCGTGGATACTCTACCCTTCCTCAGTCAAACAAGTGAATCACACAGTTTAAATAGACCATAACACCACCCCCTAGTGAAAAAGGCACCATTACGTTGTCATGGCAAATAAATCATTAATTTAAATCTCAGATTCTAAATAATGCCAAACATCAAGCATAATTATCACTTTCATAATTATCAATTTGGCAATTTAATATCTGCAGTGTAATATGTGTTTTATGTGTCTAATTAAGGAACAGAGCCAAATACTGATAAGGCATAAATACAACATTGAATGAAAGTAAAAAAGAAACACATACCTGCTAAAGCTGTTTAAGAGGCTACTCTATACCATAATGCAGGAAGATTACAGCCAAAATGCTATCCTGCATGCAGTAAAGCAAGATCCATGCCAAAAATCCTGCCTGTCTGCACTTCCTAGTCATACCCATATGATTCCCCTAAATGTTTATCACTGGTGATGTCACCAGGGGTCGGGTGTTAAATTCCTACAAAAATAAACAAAGTAGTACTAGAAAATTAAAAAACCCTATGCTGCTCACCAGTATTACTAAATGTGAACTTTGAAGGGCACAAATGTTAAGCTAAGCAGGGCTGTATTTAACAAAGTATCAGTATCCAACTATGCTGGGGAGCCACAGCCACAGACTCACAGGTCATTTTGAATAAGTCCGGGTTTCAGGCGGTCTGAAACCCGGACACATAGGGTTGCCACCTCGACCATGTCTTCCTGTACTCTTATGAGTTATACATGCTGCAGGGTGTGCAGAGAGGATCAGGAATAATGCTGTTCAGTGTCACTATTTGTGTGCTGTCCAGGGTTGAAATTCATGTTCCTACCTGCACACCTTGCAGCATGTATAACTCATAAGTGTCCAGAAAAACATGGCTGAGGTGGCAACCCTATGGACACATGATTCGAAACCCGGAGGTGGCAAACCTACTGGGACAGAATGAACAACGTGGTGGGACACTGGGACAGCGCCTCCAAACAGGGACAATCCCAGTCAAACTGGGACTTCTGGTAAGCCTATCTATATAGGAAAGCAGTTTTGACGTCTAGGTGCCTCCCTTGCATTACCTTTTCAGCTGCAATGCTAAGGTGCGCTCTGATGGTGGAGTGCTTTAAAACTACAACAAAAGTTTCATCAGAATCTTCTCCAAATTCCTGCGAGTATTCCTTTGCAACTAATCTTGCATTTTAGCTGTGGATATTTCCTTTTGCATCATATTTTACTTAAAAAGTCCATTTGGTTCCTATAGTTTTGCAACCAGGGTGGAGCTCAGTGAATGTCCAGGTATTATTTTCCTGAAGTGATTTTATTTCTTCTTCGGCTGCCTTTCTCCATTGGCTTCCCTTTTTGGCAATTTTTCTATATCTTCCCAGGATGTTGGTTCGAGTGTTTCATGTGGCTTAGCGATGTATGACAGCTTGTGGGGTGGTATCCCTTTCGTCACCCGAATCGATTTTCTGA
The DNA here is from genome assembly GCF_027579735.1 of Bombina bombina. Taxonomy (NCBI): domain Eukaryota; kingdom Metazoa; phylum Chordata; class Amphibia; order Anura; family Bombinatoridae; genus Bombina; species Bombina bombina. The sequence continues at coordinate 426,334,059 of NC_069500.1, read as the reverse complement.
TTTCTGGTTGTTCAGTGGGGTCTACTGGTTTGTGAGTAGCTATTTTTTTCTATTGTAAGTTCCACTTCTTGTTCTGTCTCCTGCACAGCATCACTTTGGTCAGCATCTCTTGCTGGTTCAGTGGACAGTTTCTCTTCATGGCTTTCGAGGGACATTTTTTCTGATGTTTGGCTTTTAATTTAATCAAAAGCCTTTTAATGAAGGAGCAGCAATGCATTACTGGAAACGAAATGAACACATTGGTAAGCAAATGATAAAAGGTAAATTTGTGTAGCCACCAATCCGCAGCTAGCTTCCAACTACTAAGCTTACATAGGTATATTTTAAAAAAAAGGGATACCAAAAGAACGAAGCTAAATAGATAATCAAAATAAATTGGGAAGTTGTTCAAAATTGCATGCTCTATTTGAATCATGAAAGAAAATATTTGGGTTGCATGTCCCTTTAACCCTTTGAGTGCTAATGACGGCTCTGAGCCGTCACAGAGTTTCTCACTCTGAAGCTAATGACGGCTCAGAGCCGTCATGAGCACTCTCCCACCTTGAGGGAGATCTGGGGGCTCCTAACCACTCCTACCCCGGCAATCGTGCCTGTAGAGTGACAGGCATCGCCGGGGCTTCATGTGATGCGCGGTAACGTCACGAGCAATGACGTGATGACGTCACTGCGCAACTTTATTTATACTTAACAATGTTAAGTATAGGAGGATGGGGCATGCTGCTGTATCTCAGGCATCTAAGCAGCTACAGACCCCCAAGGCCCACTGTTGGAAAGGTAATCGCCTAACCTTTCCAACAGTGTAAGTCTTGGAGGTCTGTAAGAAAAAAAAAAAGAAGTTAAAAAAATGTTTTATCAAAAATTTAAAAAATTAAAAAACCTGAGAAAATATTAGCACCCAGGTGGGAAAGTGCTTAGTACTCAAAGGGTTAATGTCTTTAATGTATTTTTTATGTATGTGTTGCTATACATGATATTGATGAACAGCTCTCAAGTAAAAATTGCCTTTATAAATGTATTCTGACTCAGATAGTTGTAATAATGATCTATCCCTTGCTGAGACCTCTATGCCTGGCCTGTATAAGAAGATACAATCACTGCAGACAATCCTTGTCAGATAGCTGAACTCACCAATACCTTGTTCATCCACAAAGTTGCTTTATTCTGAATATCAGGTTACAGCAGATAATGAATACAGCAGATGCATGAATGGTTAAAGTATTTTGCGGTCAAAAGATTATACTGATCGTAGCTTGCAATGTATTAACATGAGTGCTTGTTACATGAGGCTGTTAGCTGCAGCCATGACACAGGAAAACATCATAAAACTACAAGGGTGGAGTAATACACAAAAAGGAAATGCATAATAAGGTCAGGGGTAAGATACTGGAAAACAGGAGCATTACCAAAAAGTGTCAGTAGATGGCAGTACAGAACAAACACAGGGAAGCCTAGAAAACAATGGCATAAAAATATATGATTTCTTAACTATAACAACATGAACATAACAGAGGCTATGTAATATTCTATGCCTCATTGAGGCAGCACAAAATTTGTTTGAGGGACCTTGCAGTACTGATAAGATTTGCCAGAGCAGAGAGCTTTATATCGTCAGGCTCTAAGGCTAAAGAAACAGCAATCTTTTAGCTGTGAAACGCGTTACTCATGTAGAAATAAAACCTTTATGATTCAGATACTGTATTCTCTTAGTATCCTTTGTTGAAAAGCATACCCAGGTAGGCTCAGGAGCAAAAATGCACTACTGGGAGCTAACTGCTGATTTGTGGCTGCACATATATGCCTTTTGTTATTGGCTCACCTGATCTGCTCAGCTAGCTCCCAGTAGTACATTGCTGCTCCTTCAACAAAAAATACCAAGATAATTAACCAAATGTAATAATATAAGTAAAATGGAAATTTGTTTAAAATTGTATACTCTGAATCATGAAAGAAAATGGTTTGGGTTTATGTCCCTTTAAGCAGTTAGCTAAATGACTGAGAGGAACCGGTACATGCTGCTTGTGAGCGTTTATTGCTAACTTTACACTTTTTTATCCTAAATACTACACCGCGAGGCACATTTTCTCTCTTTACAGAATCTATTTCCTCTAATAACATTTAAAAATCTGTTTGTTAAAGGGACATTAAACACTAAATACACGCTGTAACGGTACCAACCGGATACCAAGGGTTAACACCAGGGAACAATGTCCTGCATAGGGAATCAGCAGTTCACAACCCAGCCAGTTTTCAGGTTTTAAACAGAATAACACTTTATTTGAAGGCAGCATACAGATTTATACAGGTTTTTGACCCCCCCCCCCCCAGATGGGGGTGGAAAGAATGTTGTACATTAGATAAAAGAGAGAAACGCCTAAGTGATAAGGAGAGTCAAGAGTGTCCTGTGGTTGAAGTGTTTAAGTAATATAATCCTATTGTATCATGTCAAGGGCGCTTCTCCCTTTTATCTAATGTACAACATTCTTTCCACCCCCATCTGGGGGGGGGGGGGGGTCAAAAACCTGTATAAATCTGTATGCTGCCTTCAAATAAAGTGTTATTCTGTTTAAAACCTGAAAACTGGCTGGGTTGTGAACTGCTGATTCCCTATGCAGGACATTGTTCCCTGGTGTTAACCCTTGGTATCCGGTTGGTACCGTTACAATTGGTGGCAAGCGACGGAATGAACCTTATCGCCCAGAAGAGCAACTACACAAGCCAGTAACCTCAGGAAGAGGGGGATTACTACAATACTGACTAAGATGGAAGGAGTACCAGGGACCGAAGTGAATGGAGATGGATTATTCTAAGCTAAAGAGACAAACGTAAAAGGAACTGCTAGAAGCCAGGGGAAAGATAGGCAGCAGCAAACCCAAGGCTATATTAATTGCTGAGCTGATGGAGGGAGACAGAGCTCGCAGCGCTACGCCTCCAGCAGCCATGGAGGAGACCCTATACCAGAGGGAAATGAGGACCAGGCTGGAATTTTTACCCCAACCTGTACCACGGGATATGCTATCCGTGGTAATGGCAGATGTGCAGGAGTACGTGATGGCACACAGTCCGCGGAATGCATCCTCCCGAGCAGAATCCATTTTGGACGCACTCAGCAACCCAGTAAGACCCAAAATCCCATACCATGCATTTAAAATGTTTTGTGAGGAGAAGGATGAGATTGATGGGTATTTACAGGATTTTGAGAGACTGTGCGAGTTACATGATTTGGAGCAGTCCGTATGGGTGCCGGTGCTAGCAGGCAAGCTAGCCGGTAGGGCAGCGGAAGCGTATCGCGCTGTACCCAGGGAGGACAGCAAGGATTACGCTAAAGTGAAGAGAGCGATCTTGGAAAGATATGCCATTACCTCAGAGGCATACCGGCGCAAGTTTAGAGGCCTGCGCAAGCCAGAAAGAGATTCCCATGCAGAGTGGGCCCACAAGCTGGATCAAGCATCTCAGGGGTGGATACAGGCCAGCCAAGCTACCACCATGGAAGAATTGCGACAACTGATGCTGTTGGAGCAATTCTTTAACGGCTTGTCCCCAGAAGCCCAAGAATGGGTGAGAGATCGAAAACCCCTCACCTTAACCGAAGCAGCCAGATTAGCAGACCAGCATTTTGATGCCAGGAGGCACCATGGACTACAGCCTAACAACGGACGGGCTAATATACAATGCCACACCTGCAAGCAGTGGGGACATATGGCACGTGAGTGCACCCAAAATCGGAGCAGACAAGCTTGGAACCAGGTCAGACAGAACCTGGCCCCAAGGGCGGCTGCTCACCATTACCAAACGGAGCCAGCCGCTCATGAGGTGTTGAGCACCCAAGCCGAGGAACCCCTGGGAATTCTGCATGAGGTGATGTCGGTCCAGGGACTTCGGGATTCGGGAGCTACTTTAACCCTGATAGCTCCCCATTTGGTGCCGGATACAGCACCCACTGGCGGATCCGTGGCAGTACGAGGGGCAGGGGGAGCAGTATACCGATTGCCCACTGCTAGAGTGGAGTACAGACCCCCAGTCACCCCAGCAGCTGCCAGTTACCAACCCCCGGTGCACCGCTATACCACACGGCCTCCGGCCACGAACTACCCTCAGAGAGCCCGGTTCAATTCGCGGGGCTACTCACAACCTATTCGGTGCTTTGGATGTAAGCAACTAGGGCACAAAAGACCAGAGTGTCCCCTAAATGCAGCGAATCAAGCACAGTCCTGGAGAAGACCCGCTGGCGGAATCCCACATAATCCTCAGCCTGTGGCCCGCTACGTAGAGGCGCCAGAATGCTGGGGCAGCCTACATGAAGCAGACCCCGTGCAAGCTGCCCACCGGAATAACCGGCAACGGGTTAAAGTGAATGGGAAGGAGGTCAGTTGTCTACGGGATACTGGTGCTACCATGACCTTGCTTCAAGAGAACTTGGTGCCTGAGAAACAGCACACTGGAGACACTGTGGCTGTGAGGGTAGCAGGGGGCACTGTGTTCCGCCTACCTGTTGCCAGGGTACATTTGGATTGGGGAGTGGGCGCTAGACTTGTGAATGTGGGGGTCAAGAAGGACTTACCTGCTGATGTTCTCCTTGGAAATGACTTGGCCCCCCTTGTTTCTGCCTATGCTCCCATGGATCCCGCTAATGTTAACCCTGTGACTACCCAAGCCCAGTCCCTCCGGGAAGAGACGCTTCCATGTTGAGGCACATTTTCTCTCTTTACAGAATCTATTTCCTCTAATAACATTTAAAAATCTGTTTGTTAAAGGGACATTAAACACTAAATACACGCTAGATAGAATGATGCATTCAAAGAAAAGATTAGTCCATGACTAACATGTAGATGTATTTTTTAAAGTTTCATTAGTTGTTTAAAAAGTGACAAAATAAGTGTAAAGTTTTAGTGTCTATAAAACACTGGGAGCTGCCATGTTGTAACTTGTGTTACCTTCTCTGCTGTGGCCAATTAGAGACAGTTATAAATAGGTCACTAGAGTGTGCAGCCAATGGTTGTGCTGGATTTAACAGTGTTCTGAACTTCCATTTCTAACAGGAACTGAAAAGCTCACAATTTCAGAATGGAATTACAGGCAAAGAGGACAAAATAAATAATGAAAGTATATTGCAGAGCTGTTTTATATATACAATTTATCATTTTATATTACCATCTCAAAGTGGTTAATGTCCCTTTAATACATAATGAAAATAAATCTCATTATATGGTATGGCCACTATTCACCTTAATGCTTAAAGGGACATTCCAGTCAAAATATAAATGCACATAGATTTATTGCATCTTTGAATAGAAACATATTTTCAATATACATGTATTGGCAAAAATGCTTCTATTAAGAGTAATCACTGTTTTAGTGTTAACATTATTCTCTGCACGTGCATGTGAAGCATAGCTAGATATTCTCACTGCACCCACATTATAAATACTGCAGCTGAGATCATCAGTGGGGCTTGTATCATGTCAGAAATTAACTAATTGAGTCATTATCAGATGGAACAAGCACCTTAGGCTCTCTGAACAAGTGCTGTGTTTGTAATGCTGGTGCACGGTGCATACTTAAATACACATTTGAAACAGCTGTAGCTTTTATTAGAAGCATTTTTGATAATGCATGTAAATGACAAAAATGCTTCTGTTCAATACCGAAATGTGCCCATGTGGTTTCAAATTTTGGCTGGAATATCCCTTTAATTATTATTGTCATCATTATGACTGTATTTGTATGTATGTGTAAGAATATTAATAACCCTCCTCGAGAATTTCTGAGTAAAAGTATATCTTCAGTCATTACCATTTACACATTTCTTACATATGACATCATCGTTGGGTTAAAGGGACATTATACACTAGATTTTTCTTTGCATAAATGTCTGCCCTTGCCTGCCTCTGTGTATGTGATTCTGTCCTTCACTGCCTCTGTGTGTGTGTCTGTCCATCCCTCCCTCTGTGTGTCTGTCCTTCCCTGCCTCTGGGTGTGTGTCTGTCCTTCCCTGCCTCTGGGTGTGTGTCTCTTGTATACATCTGTGTGTGTCTGTCCTTGTTTGCCTCTGGGTGTGTGTCTGTCCTTGTCTGCCTCTGTGTATGCCTGTCCTTCCCTGCCTCTAGTTGTGTGTCTGTCCTTGTCTGCCTTTGTGTGTGTGTCTGCCCTTGTCTGCCTCTGGGTGTGTGTCTGTTCTTGCATGCCTCTGTGTGTGTCTGTCCTTCCCTGCCTCTGTGTGTGTGTGTCTGTCATTCTCTGCCTCTGGTTGTGTGTGTCTGTCCTTCCCTGTCTCTGGTTGTGTGTCTGTCTTTGTCTGCCTTTGTGTGTGTGTCTGTCCTTGCCTACCTCTGTGTGTGTCTGTCCTTCCCTGCCTCTGTGTGTGTCTGCCCTTCCCTGCCTCTGTGTGTGTGTCTGTCCTTCCCTGCCTCTGTGTGTGTCTGTACTTCCCTGCCTCTGTGTGTGTGTCTGTACTTCCCTGCCTCTGTGTGTGTGTCTGTCCTTCCCTGCCTCTGTGTGTGTGTGTCTGTCTTTCCCTGCCTCTGTGTGTGTGTCTGTCCTTCCCTGCCTCTGTGTGTGTGTGTCTGTCCTTCCCTGCCTCTGTGTGTGTCTGTCTGTCCTTCCCTGTCTCTGTGTGTGTCTGTCCTTCCCTGCTTCTGTGTGTGTGTCTGTCCTTCCCTGCCTCTGTGTGTGTGTCTGTCCTTCCCTGCCTCTGTGTGTGTGTGTGTGTGTCTGTCCTTCCCTACCTCTGGGTGTGTCTGTCCTTGTCTGCCTCTTTATGTGTGTCTTTTACTGCCTTTGTGAGTCTTATCTGAAGTAGAATTTTCCCTTTTCAAGTTAAAAAATTTCATTTAAAAAAGTGGCTAGTAGGCATTTTCCCTGTAGCTAATAGACATTGGGAATATTTTTAAACTCCTGTATGTGTATGAATGTATATTCTGCTTTAATTCTTATTATGGTGTAAACTATTTTCATGCTTCATTTAAGTTTTTATAGGTAACTAACACATTTATTTTAACAATAGTAATAACCCTCTTTGAGAATTTCTGAGTAAAAGTATATCTTCAGTCATTACCATTTACACATTTCTTACATATGACTTCATCATTAGGTTAAAGGGACATTATACACTAAAAATGTTTTTGCATAAATGTTTTGTAGATGATCTATTGATATTAAACATCTGGTAATATTTCTATAAAAATGTACAGTTTTGCTTATTTTTTATTTATTTATTTTTTTGCTTATTTTTTAATAACATTGTGCTGATTTTCAGACTACTAACGAAGCCCCAAAATTTTAGATGTATACTAATGTATACAGACTCCATCATACTCTTATTTGTATATTCTGTCTTTTCATATGCAGGGAAGGGGGAAGGGGGGAGTGTCTACTTTTCCCCAACCCCTTTCTTTGGGTTTCCCAGCCTAATCCTGAGCACATCGGGTAAGTCTATGGCAAGAGGCATATACGTGCAGCTAGCTCCCAGTTGTGCATTGGTGCTCCTGAGCACATCGGGTGAGCCTTTGACAAGAGGCATATACGTGCAGCTAGCTCCCAGTTGTGCATTGGTGTTCCTGAGCACATCGGGTGAGCCTATGACAAGAGGCATATACGTGCAGCTAGCTCCTAGTTGTGCATTGGTGTTCCTGAGCACATCGGTGAGCCTATGACAAGAGGCATATAAGTGCAACTAGCTCCCAGTTGTGCATTGGTGCTCCTGAGCACATCAGGTGATCCTATGACAAGAGGCATATAAGTGCAGCTAGCTCCCAGTTGTGCATTGGCACTCCTGAGCACATCAGCTGATCCTATGACAAGAGGCATATAAGTGCAGCTAGCTCCCAGTTGTGCATTGGCACTCCTGAGCACATCAGGTGATCCTATGACAAGAGGCATATAAGTGCAGCTAGCTCCCAGTTGTGCATTGGCACTCCTGAGCACATCAGGTGATCCTATGACAAGAGGCATATAAGAGCAGCTAGCTCCCAGTTGTGCATTGGCACTCCTGAGCACATCAGGTGATCCTATGACAAGAGGCATATAAGTGCAGCTAGCTCCCAGTTGTGCATTGGCACTCCTGAGCACATCAGGTGATCCTATGACAAGAGGCATATAAGAGCAGCTAGCTCTCAGTTGTGCTAAACTGGGAGCTTCTAAGTAATTGTTTTAAAAGCTTTAATACTGGATTTTTAGATTAGTATCTGTAAATATTCTTTTTTTTATAGTAGTGTCTATTACATGCAGTTATATGAAAATTTGTGTTTTTGTCCCTTTTTTAACTCACTGTCCCTTTGTCCCCAGAATTTTTTGAAGGATTGTCCCATTTTTTTCAAAATTATGACTGTTTACTTATTTATTTTGTATTATATATGTACAACACTCACACTGGTATTTTTATGTCCGTCGGAGCAAGTGTAGAGTTTAAAGGGGCATCAAACCCATTTTTCTATTCTTTCATGATTCAGATAGAGCATCTCATTTTAAACAACATTCCAATTTACTTCAATGTTGCATTGCATCATTCTCTAGGTATCCTTTGTTGAATGGGCACTAGCTGAGCATGTTGTGTGAACCTATGGCAAGTGGCATAAATGTGCAGCTAGCTCCCACTTGTGCATTGGTGCTCCTGAGCACACTGGGTTAGCCTATGACAAGAGGCATATACATGCAGCTAGCTCCCAGTTGTGCATTGGTGCTCCTGAGCACATCGGGTGAGCCTTTGACAAGAGGCATATACGTGCAGCAAGCTCCCAGTTGTGCATTGTGCTCCTGAGCACATTCGGGGGCCTATGAAGAGAGGCATATACGTGCAGCTAGCTCAGAGTTGTGCATTGGTGCTCCTGAGCACATTGGGTGAGCCTATGACAAGAGGCATATACGTACAGCTAGCTCCCAGTTGTGCATTGGTGCTCCTGAGCACATTGGGTGAGCCTATGACAAGAGGCATATACGTGCAGCTAGCTCCCAGATGTGCACTGGTGCTCCTCAGCACATCGGGTGAGCCTTTGACAAGAGGCATATACATGCAGCTAGCTCCCAGTTGTGCATTGGTGCTCCTGAGCACATCGGGTAAGCCTATGGCAAGAGGTATATACGTGCAGCTAGCTCAGAGTTGTGCATTGGTGCTCCTGAGCACATTGGATGAGCCTATGACAAGAGGCATATACATGCAGCTAGCTCCCAGTTGTGCATTGGTGCTCCTGAGCCTATTGAGTGAGCCAATGACAAGAGGTATAAACGTGCAGCTAGCTCCTAGTTGTGCATTGGTGCTCCTGAGCACATCCGGTGAGACTATGACAAGAGGCATAAACGTGCAGCTAGCTCCCAGTTGTGCATTGGTGCTCCTGAGCACATCAAGTGAGCCTATGACAAGAGGCATATACGTGCAGCTAGCTCCCAGTTGTGCATTGGTGCTCCTGAGCATATAGGGTGAGTCTATGACAAGAGGCATATACGTGCAGCTAGCTCCCAGTGGTGCATTGGTGCTCCTTAGCATATCGGGTGAGCCTAAGACAAGAGGAATATAGGTGCAGCAAGATCCCAGTTGTGCATTGGTGCTCCTGAGCACATTGGGTGAGCCTATGAAAAGAGGCATATACGTGCAGCTAGCTCCCAGTTGTGCATTGGTGCTCCTCAACACATCGGGTGAGCCTATGATAAGAGGCATATAAGCCCAGCTAGCTCCCAGTTGTGCATTGGTGCTCCTGAGCACATCGGGTGAGCCTATGACAAGATACATATATGAACAGCTAGCTCCCAGTGGTGCATTCTTGGTCCTGAGCACATCGGGTGAGCCTATGGAAAGAGGCATGTAAGTGCAGCTAGCTCCCAGTTGTGCATTGGCACTCCTGAGAACATCAGGTGATCCTATGACAAGAGGCATGTAAGTGCAGCTAGCTCCCAGTTGTGCATTGGCACTCCTGAGCACATCAGGTGATCCTATGACAAGAGGCATATAAGAGCAGCTAGCTCTCAGTTGTGCTAAACTGGGAGCTTCTAAGTAATTGTTTTAAAAGCTTTAATACTGGATTTTTAGATTAGTATCTGTAAATATTCTTTTTTTTATAGTAGTGTCTATTACATGCAGTTATATGAAAATTTGTGTTTTTGTCCCTTTTTTAACTCACTGTCCCTTTGTCCCCAGAATTTTTTGAAGGATTGTCCCATTTTTTTCAAAATTATGACTGTTTACTTATTTATTTTGCATTATATATGTACAACACTCACACTGGTATTTTTATGTCCGTCGGCGCAAGTGTAGAGTTTAAAGGGGCATCAAACCCATTTTTCTATTCTTTCATGATTCAGATAGAGCATCTCATTTTAAACAACATTCCAATTTACTTCAATGTTGCATTGCATCATTCTCTAGGTATCCTTTGTTGAATGGGTACTAGCTGAGCATGTTGTGTGAACCTATGGCAAGTGGCATAAATGTGCAGCTAGCTCCCACTTGTGCATTGGTGCTCCTGAGCACACTGGGTTAGCCTATGACAAGAGGCATATACATGCAGCTAGCTCCCAGTTGTGCATTGGTGCTCCTGAGCACATCGGGTGAGCCTTTGACAAGAGGCATATACGTGCAGCAAGCTCCCAGTTGTGCATTGTGCTCCTGAGCACATTCGGGGGCCTATGAAGAGAGGCATATACGTGCAGCTAGCTCAGAGTTGTGCATTGGTGCTCCTGAGCACATTGGGTGAGCCTATGACAAGAGGCATATACGTACAGCTAGCTCCCAGTTGTGCATTGGTGCTCCTGAGCACATTGGGTGAGCCTATGACAAGAGGCATATACGTGCAGCTAGCTCCCAGATGTGCACTGGTGCTCCTCAGCACATCGGGTGAGCCTTTGACAAGAGGCATATACATGCAACTAGCTCCCAGTTGTGCATTGGTGCTCCTGAGCACATTGGATGAGCCTATGACAAGAGGCATATACATGCAGCTAGCTCCCAGTTGTGCATTGGTGCTCCTGAGCCTATTGAGTGAGCCAATGACAAGAGGTATAAACGTGCAGCTAGCTCCTAGTTGTGCATTGGTGCTCCTGAGCACATCCGGTGAGACTATGACAAGAGGCATAAACGTGCAGCTAGCTCCCAGTTGTGCATTGGTGCTCCTGAGCACATTGGGTGAGCCTATGAAAAGAGGCATATACGTGCAGCTAGCTCCCAGTGGTGCATTGGTGCTCCTTAGCATATCGGGTGAGCCTAAGACAAGAGGAATATAGGTGCAGCAAGATCCCAGTTGTGCATTGGTGCTCCTGAGCACATTGGGTGAGCCTATGAAAAGAGGCATATACGTGCAGCTAGCTCCCAGTTGTGCATTGGTGCTCCTCAACACATCGGGTGAGCCTATGATAAGAGGCATATAAGCCCAGCTAGCTCCCAGTTGTGCATTGGTGCTCCTGAGCACATCGGGTGAGCCTATGACAAGATACATATATGAACAGCTAGCTCCCAGTGGTGCATTCTTGGTCCTGAGCACATCGGGTGAGCCTATGGCAAGAGGCATATAAGTGCAGCTAGCTTCCAGTTGTGCATTGGTGCTCCTGAGCACATCGGGTAAATCTATGGCAAGAGGCATATAAGTGCAGCTAGCTCCCAGTTGTGCATTAGTGCTCCTGAGCACATCGGGTGAGCCTTTGACAAGAGGCATATACGTGCAGCTAGCTCCCAGTTGTGCATTGGTGCTCCTGAGCACATTGGATGAGCCTATGACAAGAGGCATATGCGTGCAGCAAGCTCCCAGTTGTGCATTGGTGCTCCTGAACATATATCGAGTGAGCCAATGACAAGAGGCATATACTTGCAGCAAGCTCCCAGTTGTGCATTGGTGCTCCTGAGCACATCCGGTGAGCCTATGACAAGAGGCATATACGTGCAGCTAGCTCAGAGTTGTGCATTGGTGCTCCTGAGCACATTGGGTGAGCCTATGACAAGAGGCATATGCGTGCAGCTAGTTGAGAGTTGTGCATTGGTGCTCCTGAGCACATTGGGTGAGCCTATGACAAGAGGCATATACGTGCAGCAAGCTCCCAATTGTACATTGGTGCTCTTGATCACATCGGGTGAGCCTATGACAAGAGGCATATAAGCCCAGCTAGCTCCCAGTTGTGCATTGGTGCTCCTAAGCACATTGGGGGTGAGCCTATGACAAAAGGCATATATGTGCAGCTAGCTCCCAGTTTGCATTGGTGCTCCTAAGCACACTGGGTGAGCCTAAGACAAGAGTCAAATACGTGCAGCTAGCTCCCAGTTGTGCATTGATTGGTGCTCCTGAGCACATCCGGTGAGCCTATGACAAGGGGCATATACGTGCAGCTAGCTCCCCGTTGTGCATTGGCACTCCTGGGCACATTGGGCGAGCCTATGACAAGAGGCACATATGTACAGCTATCTCCCAGTTGTGCATTGATTGGTGCTCCTAAGCATATCTGGTGAGCCTCTGTCAAGAGGCATAAACGTGCAGCTAGCTCCCAGTTGTGCATTGGTGCTCCTGAGCACATCGAGTGAACCTATGACAAGAGGCATATACGTGCAGCTAGCTCCCAGTTGTGCATTGGTGCTCCTGAGCACATCGAGTGAGCCTATGACAAGAGGCATATACGTGCAGCTAGCTCCCAGTTGTGCATTGGTGCTCCTGAGCATATAGGGTGAGTCTATGACAAGAGGCATATACGTGCAGCTAGCTCCCAGTGATGCATTGGTGCTCCTTAGCATATCGGGTGAGCCTAAGACAAGAGGAATATAGGTGCAGCAAGTTCCCAGTTGTGCATTGGTGCTCCCGAGCACATTGGGTGAGCCTATGACAAGAGGCATATACGTGCAGCTAGCTTCCAGTTGTGCATTGGTGCTCCTCAACACATCGGGTGAGCCTATGATAAGAGGCATATAAGCCCAGCTAGCTCCCAGTTGTGCATTGGTGCTCCTGAGCACATCGGGTGAGCCTATGACAAGATACATATATGAACAGCTAGCTCCCAGTGGTGCATTCTTGGTCCTGAGCACATCGGGTGAGCCTATGGCAAGAGGCATGTAAGTGCAGCTAGCTCCCAGTTGTGCATTGGCACTCCTGAGAACATCAGGTGATCCTATGACAAGAGGCATGTAAGTGCAGCTAGCTCCCAGTTGTGCATTGGCACTCCTGAGCACATCAGGTGATCCTATGACAAGAGGCATATAAGAGCAGCTAGCTCCCAGTTGTGCATTGGTGCTCCTGAGCACATTGGATGAGCCTATGACAAGAGGCATATACGTGCAGCTAGCTCCCAGTTGTGCATTGGTGCTCCTGAGCACATCGGGTGAGCCTTTGACAAGAGGCATATACGTGCAGCTAGCTCCCAGTTGTGCATTGGTGTTCCTGAGCACATCGGGTGAGCCTATGACAAGAGGCATATACGTGGAGCTAGCTCCCAGTTGTGAATTGGTGCAATTAGCTCCCTGTTGTGCATTGGAGCTCCTGAGCATTCAGGGTGAGCCTATGACAAGAAGCATATATGTGACGCTAGCTCCCAGTGGTGTATTGGCGCTCCTGAGCATATTGGGTGAGCCTATGGCATGAGGCATATATGTGCAGCTAGCTCCCAGTTGTGCATTGGTGCTCCTGAGCATGTCGGTTGAGCCTATGACAAGAGGCATATACATGCAGCTAGCTCCCAGTTGTGCATTTGTGCTCCTGAGCACATCAGGTGAGCCTATGGCAAGAGGCATATAAGTGCAGCTAGCTCCCAGTTGTGCATTGGTGCTCCTGAGCACATCGGGTGAGCCTTTGACAAGAGGCATATACGTGCAGCTAGCTCCCAGTCGCTCATTGGTGCTCCTGAGCACATTGGGCGAGCCTATGGCAAGAGGCATAAACGTGCAGCTAGCTCCAAGTTGTGCATTGGTGCTCCTAAGCACATTGGGTGAGCCTATGAGAAGAGGCATATAAGCCCAGCTAGCTCCCAGTTGTGCATTGGTTCTCCTGAGTACGTTGTGTGAGCCTATGACAAGAGGCATATACGTGCAGCTAGCTGAGTCTATGACAAGAGGCATATAAATGCAGCTAGCTCCCAGTTATACATGCAGCTAGCTCCCAGTGGTGCATTGGTGCTCCTGAGCACATCAGGTGAGCCTATGGCAAGAAGCATATAAGTGCAGCTAGCTCTCAGTTGTTCATTGGTGCTCCTGAGCACATTGGGTGAGCCTATGACAAGAGGCATATACATGCAGCTAGCTCAGAGTTTTGCATTGGTGCTCTTGATCACATTGGGTGAGCCTATGACAAGAGGCATATAAGCCCAGCTAGCTCCCAGTTGTGCATTGGTTCTCCTGAGCACGTTGTGTGAGCCTATGACAAGAGGCATATATGTGCAGTTAGCTCCCAGTTTGCATTGGTGCTTCTGAGCACATCGGGTGAGCCTATGACAAAAGGCATATACGTGCAGCTAGCTCCCAGTTGTGCATTGGTGCTCCTAAGCACATCCGATGAGCCTATGACAAGAGGCATATACGTGCAGCTAGCTGAGTCTATGACAAGAGGCATATAAATGCAGCTAGCTCCCAGTTATACGTGCAGCTAGCTCCCAGTGGTGCATTGGTGCTCCTGAGGACATCAGGTGAGCCTATAGCAAGAGGCATATAAGTGCAGCTAGCTCCCAGTTGTGCATTGGTGCTCCTAATCACATTGGGTGATCCTATGACAAGAGGGATGTACGTGCAGCTAGCTCCCAGTTGTGTATTTATTGGTGCTCCTGAGCACATCCGGTGAGCCTATGACAAGAGGCATATACGTGCAGCTAGCTGAGTCTATGACAAGAGGCATATAAATGCAGCTAGCTCCCAGTTATACGTGCAGCTAGCTCCCAGTGGTGCATTGGTGCTCCTGAGCACATCAGGTGAGCCTATGGCAAGAGGCATATAAGTGCAGCTAGCTCCCAGTTGTGCATTGGTGCACCTGAGCACATCGGGTGAGCCTTTGACAAGAGGCATATACGTGCAGCTAGCTCCCAGTTGTGCATTGGTGCTCCTGAGCACATTGGGCGAGCCTATGACAAGAGACATAAACGTGCAGTTAGCTCCCAGTTGTCATAGGCTTAGCCGATGTGCTTAGGAGCACCAATGCACAAGAGGCATATACATGCAGCTAGATCAGAATTGTGCATTGGTGCTCCTGAGCACATCAGGTGAGCCTTTGACAAGAGGCATATACGTGCAGCTAGCTCCCAGTTGTGCATTGGTGCTCCTACGCACATTGGGTGAGCCTATGACAAGAGGCATATACATGCAGCTAGCTCAGAGTTTTGCATTGGTGCTCTTGATCATATTGGGTGAGCCTATGACAAGAGGCATATAAGCCCAGCTAGCTCCCAGTTGTGCATTGGTTCTCCTGAGCACGTTGTGTGAGCCTATGACAAGAGGCATATATGTGCAGTTAGCTCCCAGTTTGCATTGGTGCTCCTGAGCACAATCGGTTAGCCTATGACAAGAGGCATATACGTGCAGCTAGCAGAGCCTATGACAAGAGATATATACATGCAGCTAGCTCCCAGTTGTGCAATGGTGCTCCTGAGCACGTTGGTTGAGCCTATGACAAGAGGCATATACGTGCAGCTAGCTCCCAGTTGTGCATTGGTTCTCCTGAGTACGTTGTGTGAGCCTATGACAAGAGGCATATACGTGCAGCTAGCTGAGTCTATGACAAGAGGCATATAAATGCAGCTAGCTCCCAGTTATACCTGCAGCTAGTTCCCAGTGGTGCATTGGTTCTCCTGAGCACATCAGGTGAGCCTATGGCAAAAAGCATATAAGTGCAGCTAGCTCCCAGTTGTGCATTGGTGCTCCTGAGTACATTCGGTGAGCCTATGACAAGAGGCATATACATGCAGCTAGCTCCCAGTTTGCATTGGTGTTCCTGAGCACATCGGGTGAGCCTATGATAAGAGGCATATACGTTCAGCTAGCTCCCAGTTGTGCATTGATGCTCCTAAGCACATTGGGTGATCCTATGACAAGAGGGATGTACGTGCAGCTAGCTCCCAGTTGTGCATTTATTGGTGCTCTTGATCACATTGGGTGAGCCTATGACAAGAGGCATATAAGCCCAGCTAGCTCCCAGTTGTGCATTGGTTCTCCTGAGCACGTTGTGTGAGTCTATGACAAGAGGCATATATGTGCAGCTAGCTCCCAGTTTGCATTGGTGTTCCTGAGCACATCGGGTGAGCCTATGACAAGAGGCATATACGTGCAGCTAGCTCCCAGTTGTGCATTGGTGCTCCTAAGCACATTGGGTGATCCTATGACAAGAGGGATGTACGTGCAGCTAGCTCCCAGTTGTGCATTTATTGGTGCTCCTGAGCACATCCGGTGAGCCTATGACAAGAGGCATATATGTGCAGCTAGCTGAGTCTATTACAAGAGGTATATAAATGCAGCTAGCTAACAGTTATACGTGCAGCTAGCTCCCAGTGGTGCATTGGTGCTCCTGAGCACATCAGATGAGCCTATGGCAAGAGGCATATAAGTGCAGCTAGCTCCCAGTTGTGCATTGGTGCTCCTGAGCACATTGGGTGAGCCTATGACAAGAGACATAAACGTGCAGCTAGCTCCCAGTTGTGCATTGGTGCTCCTGAGCACATCAGCTGAGCCTATGACAAGAGGCATATACATGCAGCTAGATCAGAATTGTGCATTGGTGCTCCTGAGCACATCGGGTGAGCCTTTGACAAGAGGCATATACGTGCAGCTAACTCCCAGTTGTGCATTGGTGCTCCTAAGCACATTGGGTGAGCCTATGACAAGAGGCATATACGTGCAGCTAGCTCTGAGTTTTGCATTGGTGCTCTTGATCACATTGGGCGAGCCTATGACAAGAGGCATATAAGCCCAGCTAGCTCCCAGTTGTGCATTGGTTCTCCTGAGCACGTTGTGTGAGCCTATGACAAGAGGCATATATGTGCAGTTAGCTCCCAGTTGTGCATTGGTGCTCCTGAGCACATCAGGTGAGCCTATGACAAGAAGCATATACATGCAGCTTGCTCCCAGTTGTGCATTGGTGCTCCTGAGCACATCAGGTGAGCCTATGACAAGAGGCATATACGTGCAGCTACCTCCCAGACCAGTTGTGTATTGGTGCTCCTGAGCACATCGGGTGAGCCTATGACAAGAGGCATATACGTGCAGCTAGCTCCCAGTTGTGCATTGATTGGTGCTCCTGAGCACATTCGGTTAGCCTATGACAAGAGGCATATACGTGCAGCTAGCAGAGCCTATGACAAGAGGCATATACATGCAGCTAGCAGAGCCTATGACAAGAGGCATATACATGCAGCTAGCTCCCAGTTGTGCATTGGTGCTCCTGAGCACATCAGGTGAGCCTATGACAAGAGGCATATACGTGCAGCTACCTCCCAGACCAGTTGTGTATTGGTGCTCCTGAGCACATCGGGTGAGCCTATGACAAGAGGCATATACGTGCAGCTACCTCCCAGACCAGTTGTGTATTGGTGCTCCTGAGCACATCGGGTGATCCAATCACAAGATGCATATACGTGCGGCTAGCAGAGCCTATGACAAGAGGCATATACATGCAGCTAGCTCCCAGTTGTGCATTGGTGCTCCTGAGCACATCAGGTGAGCCTATGACAAGGGGCATATACGTGCAGCTACCTCCCAGACCAGTTGTGTATTGGTGCTCCTGAGCACATCGGGTGAGCCTATGACAAGAGGCATATACGTGTAGCTAGCTCCCAGTTGTGCATTGATTGGTGCTCCTGAGCACATTCGGTTAGCCTATGACAAGAGGCATATACGTGCAGCTAGCAGAGCCTATGACAAGAGGCATATACATGCAGCTAGCTCCCAGTTGCGCATTGGTGCTCCTGAGGACGTTGGTTGAGCCTATGACAAGAGGCATATACGTGCAGCTAGCTCCCAGTTGTGCATTGATTGGTGTTCCTGAGCACATCGGGTGAGCCTATGACAAGAGGCATATACGTGCAGCTAGCTGAGTCTATGACAAGAGGCATATACATGCAGCTAGCTCCCAGTTGTGCATTGGTGCTCCTGAGCACATCAGGTGAGCCTATGACAAGAGGCATATATGTGCAGCTACCTCCCAGACCAGTTGTGTATTGGTGCTCCTGAGCACATCGGGTGAGCCTATGACAAGAGGCATATACGTGCAGCTAGCTCCCAGTTGTGCATTGATTGGTGCTCCTGAGCACATTCGGTTAGCCTATGACAAGAGGCATATACGTGCAGCTAGCAGAGCCTATGACAAGAGGCATATACATGCAGCTAGCTCCCAGTTGCGCATTGGTGCTCCTGAGCACGTTGGTTGAGCCTATGACAAGAGGCATATACGTGCAGCTAGCTCCCAGTTGTGCATTGATTGGTGTTCCTGAGCACATCGGGTGAGCCTATGACAAGAGGCATATACGTGCAGCTAGCTGAGTCTATGACAAGAGGCATATAAATGCAGCTAGCTCCCAGTTGTGCATTGGTGCTCCTGAGCACATCAGGTGAGCCTATGACAAGAGACATATACGTGCAGCTAGCTCCAAGTTGTGCATTGATTGGTGCTCCTGAGCACATCCGGTGAGCCTATGACAAGAGGCATATACATGCAGCTAGCAGAACCGTTGACAAGAGGCATATACATGCAGCTAGCTCCCAGTTGTGCATTGGTGCTCCTGAGCTGGTCGGTTGAGCCTATGACAAGCAGGGCCAGCGCTTCCACTAGGCAATCAATCTAGGCTAGGGCGCCCTGCCAGCTATGGCGCAGCAGCTCCAGCTGATTCCGTCACTTTTACGCCAAATTTTTTATTTTATTTATTATCCGACCCTCGTCTCACCCACCCCGAGGTCCCCGACCCTCCCTGTACAAATTACAATCTGTGTATTTTCTTTACAGTTTTTTTTTTATTTACAGTCTTTTTTAAATTTATTATTAATTTAAGTCTTCAGACTCCGACCTCGTGGGTATTGCTTGGCGCATATTGCGCAGTCACAGCGACGTCAGCACCTCAACGTCACCATCACGTGACCACCCCGCCCGCTTTGCAGCTCACTGTACCAGCCTCACACGCGGCAGCAGGAAGACAGAGAGGAAGACAGAGTGCGAGTGGTCTCGACTGGCTGCAGACTCAGTGCTGACTGTGCTGGCCTGGCTGTGTCTGTGGACGGGTGCGGACGGACGGACAGTGTCGGACAGTCAGACACCTAAAAAATTATGAGACTTTGGGGTTAGGGGGGGGGAGAGAGGAGGCCCTAGCTGTGACAGTGTGGCTGAGAAGGCCGGGTTGTTGAAACTTATACAGCAGGCCCTCAGTCAGAACAATGTTATGTTATGTATGATGAATTATGAATATGATTGTTTGATTTGCTTAAAACAATATAATTTATACCTATTTTACATGTGAGGCCAGGGTCATATATATTGTAAATTTGTTTGTAATAGTATTTTCACAATCTGCTGTTGCAATTTCTTTAATTAATTAATGCACAGGGATGATGTGCTCACATGGGAATATTTAAAATATTCCCATGTGAGCCCATCATCCTGGCAAATGGCAGATTGTGCAGATGCCAGTATCTGCAGCAGGGGTAGTGTTATAAGGGCAGACCCTCTTTTATATCAAAAGAAAGAGGGTCTGCCCTTATAACACTACCCCTGGGCCCCTGGCTGCTGCAGATACTGGCATATTCACAATCTGCCATTTGCCTTGTCATAAGTAATTTTGTTTTGCATGTGTGATCTAATTGGAGTCCCTAAGGGTGACACTTTCTATATCTTACCTGCTATGTGATGCAATACCCTTAACCCAATAACCCCAATAAACACACGGACACCAGTTATGGGAGAAAAATCCCCTTTCCCGTCCGGGGACAAGGGTTGCATTTATTAAAGAATAACTTAATAATTAAACTTAAATAACTTAGTAACAATAACTTAGCGTTGGCCGGCAAGAAACATCCCTGTCCTATAACTCCTAAGAAAGGGGTGAGACCGCCGTAAAGGAATGGGGGCGCCCCCCATTCCGACAGCCTGGAGGGCTTTTTTAGGAGGGATGGTGCAGGGAGCCACCGAGCGTCGGCCCTTGCGGCTGGCGTTGAATGTGCTCGCCTGTCCCCCTCCTCTTTTTGCCCCGCCAGGCTGTTCCAACCGGATATTTGTCACACCCCTGCGGCCGCCGCAACATGAACATGACGCCATGTTCCTACCTAACTGGAGTTGAGGGACCCCCGAACTCCTAAGACAACGGTTCCTCGGCCAAAAGACTGTTAGTCCAAAGGGGGTCCCTAAAACAAAAATTAAAGCACTTTGGGGTATACTAAGGTCCGAATGATTATTCAGCCCCCAGCCAAAGTGATACTATTGCCGGCATCTTCTCAGACCATAGTCCACTGGAACACACCATCCATAACTGGATCAGAGCATCTGTAACTAGGGAGGGAAGGGAGGGAAGACAAGAAACAGGTTAGTGACCCTACTTCCTGCCTGCAGTCCCTAATATAGGCTCTGCAACATCTCCCTCTAGCTGTCAGACCAGCTAAGACACCTAGACAGCAATACACCTAGCAATCAAGCCAAAAGTTAAAGGATTACTTTCTGTTATAATTTTTAAGCTAAACAACTAACATATTAAAGTTAATAAACATTAATTAAAACCTACTGACCTATATTTTCTCCAAAACGAAGTTTCATAACGTTCTAAAAGTTATATCTTTTATTCGCCGATGATGTCACGTTATCCTGCCCACTATTTTCAGCACTGAGTGTTCAAAATACTTAAACCAATAACTTTGTGTTTAAAGCGCCATTTTGAAACCTAGGTATTGTAAACGGATTGGTACAGAGCAAAGGATACCCACGGAGTGGGTTTGGAAAACAATTAAATTTGCAGACAAGATTTCTGATATACGGTAGAGATATGTTAATGAAATGCTATTGAACGTATTGGGGTAGTTAGTTAGTAACAGGCATAGAAAATATTTACTTACAGTGGCCCTTTAAGCCTTAAAGGATTACTGTTTTTGCCTTTTTTCGTTACACACTAGTCACATATTTTGGATAATGATTGTCTATTAACAGCTACCAACCTCTATTTTGAAAAAAAACGAAGCTTAAAAACCTTATATTTTTAATAAACATTACCCGGCCATGACGTCACCTTTTCCAGCCCACCGTTTTCGGCATTGTCTGTATATGAACACTTTGACCAATTAAATATCGATCCTATGCATATAATTAGCTCCATAACCCTTCCTAATAAGCCTGCGCATTAATTCTGCTAAATCGCGCATGCGCATTGCTAATCCTAGAAGCCGAAGTTACAGATGGTGACGTTGGAAGTGACGCTGCGCTAACTCGCGCATGCGCAGTACCTAGCAAAGACGCCATGTTTCAACTGCAGTTGTCAGCACGGATTGGGAATCCGTAACGGCTGACTTAGAAGTAGGTTTGGAAATAATCAATATTTCCAATAGCAATATTTTATAAACGCAACATATTTGGTAAAGAATGTATTTTAGAAAAATAATTATTTATATGTATATTACCATTGTATTGTGATTTCATTTCTGACTACAGTGTCCCTTTAAGTTGCTGCGCGCTTAATCATCTCTCCACTTTCCTAAGGGTGACACTTTCTATATCTTACCTGCTATGTGATGCAATACCCTTAGCCCAATAAGCCCAATAAACACACGGACACCAGTTATGGGAGAAAAAAACCTTCCCCGTCCGGGGACAAGGGTTGCATTTATTAAAGAATAACTAAATAATTAAACTTAAATAACTTAGTAACTTAGTAACAAAAGCCTGGAGAGCTATTTTAGGAGGGATCGTGCAGGGACCCACCGAGCGTCGACCCTTGCGGCTGGCGTTGAATGTGCTCGCCTGTCCCCTTCCTCTTTTCGCACCGCCATGCTATCCCAACCGGATATTTGTCACACCCCTGCTGCCGCCACCCAAAGAGGACACAGAACTCTTGCTGCCACTAAAAGGGAAGCCAGGGAACGCCTAATATTGTCCAAAAACAGATCGGTACCCGTATCTGAAAGATGTACCTCATCCCTGCGGAAGAGACCAGAGGAATCAATCCTGATGTTGTCATGGGTGATGACCTTACCCCTTGCTGCTAACACTGCCTTACCTACCTCCCTATTAAGCTTTCTCTTCACCCTAAAACCTGCCTTACGAGAACTCATGTGCCTCCAAACGTTTCTGGAAATAATTTGCGACCAAACAATCTTGACCCCAGGAAACTGAGCCGCCAACCACCTAATGTCTGCTAGCATGACACTAGCCATATCCCCCATGGGCATAGTCCCAACATCATTTCCACCTAAGTTCAATACAATCACATGGGGACGCCCCCACCACCTTCTGGCCTCTGCCACTTGAGTAGGCAAATCTGACCACATCATTCCACGCTTTCCCAGCCAACGAATGCCTATCCTCCATGACGGCAACCCCAACTGCAAGCCTCCTGCACTTGCTGCTGCACGCAAAGCTGCCCAATGGACATACAAATGTCCCAAGATCCACACTCTTTTGCACGGCAGACCCTTACCTGCAATAACAAAGAAATAAAACAACCTGGCTTCCCCTGCCTATACAACAAAAACAATCTGAGCTACCTGAAGAAATTACTAAACAACATCTTGGTTCAGCGGCCGTATATATTTCTTAAATTTAGCTGAAGCCCACCTACCTAAGACCTTAATTTCACTCTCAGAAGACCCAGCCAAGGCTGCGTCTGTAGCGGCACCAATCCTAAACGAATGTGGGGCCACCACAAAGGGATTCCATCCTAAACTCAAAACCACTTTCTTCATGACTACTCGAAACTGAAACCCAGATACGAATGACCCCTTTTTGTGAACCAGGAACACCCCTTCAACACCTGGCCTAACTGGGCAGATTGATGGCTCCACCTGCGAAAGCAAATTGAGCCATCTACCCTTACCCGTCTGATCCGTCTTGGAACGGGCCACAAAAACTAAAATAGCTTCCCCTTCAATCCTCACATGATCCCTAAGCAGCGCTGACCCTGTTGAAACCTTAGATGGAGCTACCAACTCACTAATACGCAGCGTGGCAAAGTATGCTAGGGAGAATGCTGCTGCAAAGAGGACAACTTCGTACACAGAGCTGCAGATTGTCGGGAGGACCTGAATCATGGTACTTAGCCTCTCCCTAGTGATTGGTTCCCTAATGTCCCTATTTACCCCTTTCAATCTATACACTCCCTTAATAGCTGCCCTTGCTAAGAAAGACTTGGATACATCTGGGACTCCGTACAATTTGGAGAAGAAAGAAATGGCTGCCGCCCTGCTGCCAATTGCGCCGCAGCAATGGCGCCTGGCGCCAGGCCCTTCTCATGCAAACATGCAACCCACTGCAAAAAACTGTGTGTGTCCTGCATTCTCCAAGATAACCCCTGTCTGAAAAAAAAATCCCCAATACCTACGGTACGATTGCCAGGTTTTTGTCGCCAGCGACCCTTGTAGTAACCTTAGCGCAGCTCCCCAGAACTCACCACCTGCCAGAGATAAGCAGGACAGTCATCACCCTGAGCTACAACAGCGGGCGCTACTTCCCTAAACCTATCCTACTGACCCCTGGACAGAGCTTCCGCGATGACCAGGGATAGGCAAGGTGTCCGTACACGGACACTGGTGTCCGTGACTAGCCCTTTCAGTGTCCGCCACAACCTTAGTATATCTTTTCTTTCTGATTAAATAATAGGAATAAAAAAAATTATGTAGTGTGAATAAAGTTAGTGGCTTGTCAAGAGACTGCTAGTGATATTGGGTGATAAGTTATGGAATAAATAAAGCCTGAGTGAAATACTGGATGTGTATCTGCATCAGTATAATAACACCCAGCACTATATAATGACACAGTAGTGACACTGGCACATGGGTATAGCCAGACAAGGGCTGGTTATAGGGTCAGTGGTATCTGCATCAGTATAATAACACCCAACACTATATAATGACACAGAGTGACACTGACACATGGGTATAGCCATAGAAGGGCTGGTTATAGAATCAATGGTATCTGCATCAGTATAATAACACTGAGCACTATATAATGACACAGTAGTGACACTGGCTCATGGGTATAGCCAGAGGAGGGCTGGTTATAGGATCAGTGGTATCTGCATCAGTATAATAACACCAAGCACTATACAAAGACACAGTAGTGACACTGGCTTATGGGTATAGCCAGAGGAGGGCTGGTTATAGCATCAGTGATATCTGCATCAGTATAATAACACCAAGCACTATTTAATAATGTTTTTAATTTCAAATGTACCTTGGTGTCCTTCACTAAGGTCTGTACTTTGGAAAATGTCCGCGACAGCCTTTGTCTGCGCCTATCCCTGGCGATGACATTGTGTGTTTTGGGCACATGCCTTGCCGTGAATGAAATGTTATGCTGCAAACAGAGCAAGACTAATTGGTGCAAGATGTTAACTACCGGAGGGGAAGAAGCAGACAGCCTATTGATGGTGTGAACTACGATCAGATTGTCACACCAAAAATTGACAGCCCGGTTCTGTAATCGCCCTTACCATAACTTTACATCCACTAAAATGGGGAAGAGCTCAAGTAATGTCAAGTTTTTTAACCACCCTGTGCCGCTCCATTCAGCCGGCCAGGTGGTTGCACACCAGGATCCCTCAAAATAAGCCCCCAACCCATGACTCCCTGCAGCATCTGTGTATAAGTGCAGTTGCTGGCTGCTGACTGGTTTGGGCAACCAGATCCTCACACCATTGAACTCCTGCAAGAACAAAAAACAAACTGTAAGATCTCTCTGGAGAAATCCTCACCGGGGCCCTAGGTAACCTAAGTCCCCTAGTTGCAGCCTCCATCCTGCGGTTAAATATCCTACCCATAGGGATCACCCTGCATGCAAAGTTCAATAGGCCTAGCAAAGACTGAAAGTCCCGAAGCGTGGACCTCCCAGCCTCCCTGATAGCCTGGATAGCTGACAACGTTTGCTCCTGGCAGCCTGCATTCTCCATCCACAGTATCAATTTCTATGCCTAAAAATACAATGCGCGTGCACGGACCTTCTGTCTTCTCGGCTGCAAGCGGAACACCTAAACGCGCGGACAATTGCCTCATGTTAGCCAGAAGCTTAGCGCAATCCCCAGATCCCATTCTTCCTAAGAAGAGGAAAACGTCTAAATAATGAGCTACCTGCCCCAGCCCGGACACGTGAACAACTGCCCAATGCAAAAATGAACTAAACAGTTCAAAATATGCGCACAATATTGCGCAACCCATTGGCAAGCAGCGATCCACGTAGTACTGATCCTGAAACATGCACCCCATCAGGTAGAAGCTCTCCGGATGAATAGGGAGGAGGCGAAAAGGCTGATTCTATGTCAACCTTTGCCATCTCTGCCTCTGGACCAAGCCCTTGAATGACCCGACAGGGCAAACTCAAAGGACTGATATGATACTGAAGTGTCTCCTTCGTCGAGAGCGTCATTCACAGACGCACCCTCCGAGTGAGACAAATGCTGAATCAGCCTAAACTTCCCTGGCTCCTTCTTTGGCACTATATGGGGAAATAACCAGGTTCTCTAAGGGGACGCGGGAATAAGGACCCGCCATACGCCCCAAATCTACTTCCTTTGCTAATTTTTCTGCAACGGCCTGGGGGTGTTGAACAACTGATTTAAGGTTACAAACCACAGGAGAGGGGAAAACGGGACGCCTAACTGGAATGCGAAAGCCAAATGATAAACCTGATCTGAGAAGCCTGCCGCCGCCTGGTCAGGGTAAGCCCTAAGCAGGCTACAAATTTCCCCTAGCTTCAGGGGTGTATGGGCCCTTTCCCGCAGGAGCCGGTCTAAATGGAGCCCTCCCCCCACCTGACTCACGACGCCTGGGGCAATCTGCCCCTGCGTGGGGCCCACCGCAATAGATGCAGATGTGCCGAAAAAGACAGTGTGCACCCTTGTCACACTGCTTTTCCTGAAACCGCCAAAACTCTCTCCCTCCACGCCTTCTGAACTGTCTATTCAGTAAGTTTGACATCGCGGGCCTTGCTGGCGCCATGACTGCACTATCCGATAATTCTAAACCAGAGAACAGATCCATCTCCTTCATCCTAAAGTTAAGAATAGGATTAGACTCTAACCTGCGCCTGAATTCTGCGTCATATTGATGCCATACCGTCCCCTTTCCTCTGGTATGAATGTCATCTATGACTTCCATATATTTGAGGATATTGAGATTATGCTGAGGGTTAGTTTCCAAGTAACAGGAAGCCAACACGCGGAAGCAGTGCATCCACTCCTCATAAGTCTCAGGCCTCTTAACTTTTTTATCTCCTGACCCCTCTTCGACCCTTTCCTTCAAATCCTGAGCTAACCTATAAAGCTCAAATATCTTGACATACCTCCCCTCCTTGATGCGCCTGGCTATACGTGGTTTCAGATGGGTATGCAGCGAATGCACTATACAAGGATAAGTGTCTGATGTACTCGCCACAAGCGACTTGGAGGAACTTGCTTGGCTACCTGACAGAGAACTAGCGCCTGTTATTCCCTGAGCTCCTGCTGATGCAACTAAATTAACGGATCCCACTGCGCTAGCCCCTTTCGCATCCGCTATCTTTCTAATGTATCTAAATAGCTTGCGCTGACCCTTATCCTTGAACCCTGAAGAACTGTCAGAATCCCCTGTGGAGTAACTATCCTCCCCCCTAAAGTGTGGTGCTGTTAGGGGCTCACCAGCTCCGGACGTCGCAGGAACGGATATTAATGGTGTAGGCCGAGGGATCTGTCTCGCCGCTGGAGTCACAGTAGCTACTGATATCCCAGCCTGCATCTGCATCGCTGCAGCAGCTTCGCTGACCGATACTGCAGTAGCCGATGACGCCATTGAAACCTGTAAAACAAGAGGGCAAGTGGGGGTATCGCTGGAGTCAACGATGAGGCCCCTTGCACCCTGCTCATGTGTCTGTAGACCACCCACACCCTGTAAACTACATGGCCCCCTAGCTAGCAGCCTCTTTTTAAGGCTTGATAAAATATTCATGTAGCCCCCTGTATTTTTTATGCCTTTCCCAGTAGGGGTTAATTCATCTAATTGATGCCCTTCTCTAACTATATCCCTCCTGAGCGTGCAGCCTTTTTAACCCCTTGTATTTTTCTCATGGGCTCTTTTCCCTTCCTACCACCACACTGTCCTTTTTTAACTGTTGCCTCACTCCCCAGGCGGTTACCGCCAACTCCGGGTGCCCCACTTACCAGAGTGGGGATCCGTGTGGACGATGGCCGCTTCTTAGCTCCTCTCCCCGCTGCCTCCGGTCTTTGCGCACTTAAATTTGCAGAACAAGATGGCGCAGAGACACGGAGGGCGCGTGACATAGCGGGGGCGGAGCTAGTGACGTCACACGCGTGCACGATGCCCAGGAGATGCAGAAACCGACCGCATGGCTCCTAAACCATGCGACGTTGTAGGCCCCTGATCCGCCTCGCCTCCTCTGACCTCCCTCTGTCCGGGAGTCAGAGGGGGAGAGGCGGATCCATCAGACACAGCCGTGTCTTCTAAAAGGAGGGGGGACATGGGCTCCATAACTTGACCATGCGTTTGAAGAATTTGAAGGTGAGCAGGACCGGGGGCGGGGGGGGGGGAGACCAGGGGCATTGGGGGCAAATCCTGATGAAAAAGGGGCAATTCCGGAGGCAAGGGGGGCCAATAAGGAAGGGGGAAGGTAATAGCAGTGCCAGCAAAGGGATAGAAAGTAAAGCAGGGGTAGAAGAAAAAATAGGGACAGACAGTGAAGAAGAAAAAGACACAGCAGGGGCAGCTGAAGGAGAAGAAAAAATAACAGAAGGCAGAGAAGAGGTAGAAGGGAGAGATATAGAATAGGCAGGGAGAAAAGAAGGGGCAGCAGCTGCAGCTGCAGAAGAAGACAAGAGAGAATATGTAGCATGGGGAAAAGGCATAGCAGAGGGAAAAGAAGGAGAGGGAGGGATAACATCCCCCATTGTAGAGACGGATGCTTTCTTTCTCTTTTCAGGTGTCTCCTGTTCATCGCCAAACCCCTTTGGAGCCCTGGAGGAGCGACGAGGCTTCACCATTGTTCCACATGCAAGACAAGAAACAGGTTAGTGACCCTACTTCCTACCTGCAGTCCCTAATATAGGCTCTGCAAAATCTCCCTCTAGCTGTCAGACCAGCTAAGACACCTAGACAGCAATACACCTAGCAATCAAGCCAAAAGTTAACCCTTAAGTTGCGGCGCGCTTAATCATCTCTCCACTTTCCTTATCTTGGATGTGGTAAATTGGTAAAGCTCTACCAATAAGATTAATGGTTCAGGATCTCCCTAGTGCCTTGTCTCCATAGTGTTACATAGTCTGTCAGTGTGTTCTTTACCTATAGCTGTGTGTTACGTGACATATACTTTGTGGAATTAATATTATTATTATTATTATCATTTATTCGTATAGCGCCCCCAAATTCCGTATGCCCTAAAGCTGTGTGTTACGTGACATATACTTTGTGGAATTAATATTATTATTATTATTATTATCATTTATTCGTATAGCGCCCCCAAATTCCGTATGCCCTAAAGCTGTGTGTTACTTGACATATACTTTGTAGAATTTTGCTTTATGCTATGTGGCGCAATGTGTTGTGATCAGTAATGGACCAGCTAAGGCTTGTAAGCTTACATAACATTCATGCTATTTCAAATAAAGATACCAAAAATGATAATAGTAGTAAATTAGAAAGTTGTTTGAAATTGCATGCTCTATCTGACTGAATCATGAGTTGTTTTTTTTTAAATGTTTTTTTTCGCTTAAACAAGTATTATACTTGTCAATGTTTGGTATATGGTTAAAAGGACAGTCTACTCCAGAATTGCTATTTTTTTTAAAAATATAGATAATCCCTTTATTACCGCTTCCCCAGTTTTTCATAATCAACACAGTTATTGTATATTAATATACATTTTAACCGCTGTGAATCACTGGGGAAGCTGAATGTTGTGCTCCAACTACAAGTCATACTGAACTACTCTTGCAGTGATGATCTACGACATATTATAATTCAACATGGACCACAGGAGGTTGTATCACATGATTTTCCCAAAGACTCAAAAAACAGACAATTTTCTCCTGTACACTACAAGAGGAGACTGGCAAATGGTGAAGAAGTGTGTCGCCAATGGTTGATATATTCAACCTCAAAAGATGTGTTTTTTTGTTTTTGCTGTAAATTGTTCAGTAAAAGAAATGTTGCATCATCCCTACAAGAAACAGGTTCAAAAGACTGGAAGAACATTGGAGCAATTATTTCTTCACATGAGAGGAATACTGACCATTTGGAAAACTATCAAGCCTGGCGTGAACTTGAATTGCCCTTATCTAAAGAAAAAACAATTGATGCTATTAACCAGCAGAAAATTAGGCAAGAAGAACAATATTGGCAACAAGTCTTGCAACGCTTGATTGCTTTGGTAAGAGTTTTTGCCATGCAAAACTTATCATTCCGTGGTACAAATGACAAGTTGTATATTGCCGGAAATGCAATTTTTTTAAAAGTTTGTGGAATATCTAGTCCTTTTTGATCATATCATGAATGAACATTTGCGTAGGGTTAAAGATCGAGAAACATTGGTTCACTACCTGGGAAAAAATATCCAGAATGATCTTATACAGCTTCTAGCCGGTGCTATAAAGCAGAAAATTATAACTAGTACAATTTCAGCTAAATACTATTCAATTATTCTGGATTGCACACCTGATGTTACTCATATTGAGCAAATGACAATGATTGTACGTTTTGTTGATGTAAGCAAACCATCAGATAATGAGTCTGAAAGTATTACTATAAGAGAACATTTCTTAGGATTTATTCCACTACAGGAGACTACAGGTACCTTTATAGCAGAAACTCTTCTTGAACAACTGAAGCAAATTCAATTGCCAATTGAAAATCTCCGTGGTCAAGGGTATGACAATGGGAGTAACATGAACGACAAACAAAATGGAGCACAAAAGAGAATACTGGACTTAAACCCACGTGCGTTTTTTGTGCCCTGCAATGTACATTCTTTAAACTTGGTAGTCAATGATGCTGCTAGGTGTTGTCTGGAACACCTTATGAAGGGGCGTGACCCAGAAACGCATATTTTTCGACTGCCACAGAGAGGCTGGAGTGTCTGTAATGGAATTTAGAAGCCCAACCCTTCTATATACTGAAAAAGCAATTGGTTGATAAATAAAACTTGAGGCTTTTCAACAGAATGCAGAACATGCAAATGTGCTGAAAAAGAGAAAAGGTCCAAGCCTCAAGAGAATATCCTGTTACTCCTCGAAGGTCTGGGTATTAGAGATCATCAAAAATCCAGATCCAATAAACAACTGGAAGATTGTGGACTATGTGTAAATCATCAACTAATTATTCTGAGTGAAGGGATCCAAGACGTGCAGGCTAAGACACACTAAAAGGACTAACGGACTACGGCTGTCATATATATGAAGGGCTTGTTTTACACTGCTATCTTGTAAGTGTGAAATTTTTATTTTAGGTGATCGAATAAATTGTTCATAAAGCTACTTTGAATCGGTGGGCGCTGTGTGTTTTGTATTTTTCAGTTACTTTTTTCGGGTTAGTTCAACAGATTTATAATTATTTCTCTACATCAAAAAAGCGTTGGCAAGTTCTAATTAGCCATATATCAGACTTAGGCATAACTGTTAAGCCATTGAGTGAAACAAGATGGGAGAGTCGGATTGATGCTTTGAAACCACTGAGATATCATCTTGTTAATATATATGATGCTTTGATAGAGATTTTTGAGGATACAAGCCTATCAGGTCCATCTGGAAATACTTCCCGAGTTGAAGCCAAGGGCCTTGCGGATGCAGTTAGTAAATTCAAGTTTGTGGTATCCCTTGTTACATGGTACAACATCCTTTTTGAAGTCAATCTTACAAGCAAGCTACTGCAAAATAAGGAAGCTGATTAAAATTCAGCTACAAGACAATTGCAAGTGACCAAGAATTATCTCATAACCTGCAGGTGTGATAAGGGTTTTCAACAATTTTGACAGATGCTACTGAGATTGCAAATGAGATACAGATAGTACCAAACTTTGAGACACAAGTTCGAAACAGGAGAAAGAAACAACAGTTTGAATATGAGGCCCGAGAATAAGCACCGTTTAGAGCTGAGTCTACAACAGGTATGACAAAAAATAAAAATAACAATGACAACTTGTGTCCAGATGAAGTGTCCTAAAAATCCTTGTACTGGTGATCTAAGATTGAAGATTAATATCCAAAACGAAAAAAAAAGTCCCGTGGAAATAATGTGAGCAAAATCAATCCCAATCCTTAGTGTATTCTTAATGTATTTGTAATAAGTCAGGAATTGTGTCCCAGAAACATTTCAAATCCAATGTATCCAAAAAATAAAACAAATTGTGAATAAAAATATGAAAAATTGAAAAAAATGAAAAAAATGAATGAAAAAAATGTGCTTGGTGCTGCAAAAAAAGAGTACTAATGAAGTGCTTGGTGCTGCAAAAAAAGAGTACTAGTGAAGTGTTCCAATCCTAGTCAAAAAAGTGTAGAGACTTTTTATCCCTGATTCTTCTGTTATGGAGGTGTAATGCACAAGATATAAAAAACACACATAAAAAAAGATGCAAAAAATACCTGTGGAGAAAAGAAATACAAACATTGTGTAGCAAGTTCATAAATAATAGCTCCAAAAGAAAATAGGCTTACCAGTCTACGCGTTTTGGCCCGTCTAGGCCTTTATCAAGAGTCTTGATAAAGGCCTAGAGGGGCCGAAATGCGTAGACTGGTAAGTTTCCGAACTCATTACTTTGGAGAGATATCATTACCTCAAAATCTAAAAACTAGACACACATGAAACGATCTTGGCAACTTGGAGGGGAACTTTGTAGGGATCCTCCCTCCCTTCCCCATTCCCCCCCTTTTTTTTCCCTCTCTTCGCCCTCTTCTTTTCTTCTCCCTGTCTTTTTCTCTTTACACTCGTGAATTATCTATTTACTCTTTCTCTTAGAAAGCAACCTTTACAGTAGCTGAAATGTATCAATTATTTGAAGGAACTTCTTTTTCGTTTACTGGATAAAACGATATATATGTCATATAAGATAGATGGAAAATGTTAAAAAAAAAAAAAAAAAAATCTGTTAATTGAATGTTAACTTTATTGTGAGAATCTCTGGAGCGTTGTTATTGTTTTATTTTGCAAATATCAAGAAAGCTCTTTTGAAAACTTAAAAAAAAAAAAAAAAAAAAAAAAACCACAACAACACATGGATTCTCCAAAACATAGGATAGATTTGTAGTAAAGAACATGAATGACATAAAATGTGTTCTGACCAAGGAAAGTAAAAAGTGATCTTGAAATGCTATTGTATTTAATGGAGTGGTGAATATTTGTCATATAAGCACCTTTGAGAATGATAAAATGTGACACGACAGACATGATACACATGCATGAAGTAAAGAAAATGTTGTCATTAGGCCAATGATCCCATGGAGTATTAGATTCTAAACAAATTAAATATGTGTAGACTGTAAAAAAAAAAATATATATAATTCACTATTTGGCTTTCTATATGACATATACAGTATAAAGAAAAAATCGACAGAAGATTTACTTAAGGACTGTAATAATTTGGAAATTGATGCATAATGGAAACAAAGATATTGATGCTGAAGATCTGCGTTGTGAACTTGAAGCAATAGCTCGAAGACTTCCAAAGCCTATGCCGCCACAAGAAGTACTTCTCTTCATACTACAAAATAAACTTCTGGATAACGTGCCCAATGTTTCTGTTGCTCTGAGGATCCTTCTCACACTTCCAGTATCAGTGGCAAGTGGTGAACGTAGTTTCTCAAAGCTCAAACTTATCAAAAGTTACATACGTTCTACAATGTTGGAAAAGAGACTAGTTGGCAACTATATCAATTGAACATACACAGGCAGCAGCACTTGATCTGGCTGAAATGGTGACAAAATTTGCAAAGGAAAAGGCACGCAGAGTGAGATTTTGATGTGTCTGAAATTTAAACTTTTATCTGACAAATCTGTGGGTTTTTTTGTTTGTTTCTCTGACTGTAAGAAAAATACAGTTAATATATATTTTGTTCAATAAAAAGTTAAAATATATTTTTCTTTCATGTAATTAGCAAGAGTCCATGAGCTAGTGACGTATGGGATATACATTCCTACCAGGAGGGGCAAAGTTTCCCAAACCTTAAAATGCCTATAAATACACCCCTCACCACACCCACAATTCAGTTTTACAAACTTTGCCTCCGATGGAGGTGGTGAAGTAAGTTTGTGCTAGATTCTACATTGATATGCGCTCCGCAGCAAGTTGGAGCCCGGTTTTCCTCTCAGCGTGCAGTGAATGTCAGAGGGATGTGAGGAGAGTATTGCCTATTTGAATGCAGTGATCTCCTTCTACGGGGTCTATTTCATAGGTTCTCTGTTATCGGTCGTAGAGATTCATCTCTTACCTCCCTTTTCAGATCGACAATATACTCTTATATTTACCATTACCTCTGCTGATTCTCGTTTCAGTACTGGTTTGGCTTTCTACAAACATGTAGATGAGTGTCCTGGGGTAAGTAAATCTTATTTTCTGTGACACTCTAAGCTATGGTTGGGCACTTTGTTTATAAAGTTCTAAATATATGTATTCAAACATTTATTTGCCTTGACTCAGAATGTTCAACTTTCCTTATTTTTCAGACAATCAGTTTCATATTTGGGATAATGCATTTGAATTAATCATTTTTTCTTACCTTTCAAAAATTTGACTCTTTTTTCCCTGTGGGCTGTTAGGCTCGCGGGGGCTGAAAATGCTTCATTTTATTGCGTCATTCTTGGCGCAGATTTTTTTGGCGCAAAAATTCTTTTCCGTTTCCGGCGTCATACGTGTCGCCGGAAGTTGCGTCATTTTTTTGACGTTATTTTGCGCCAAAAATGTCGGCGTTCCGGATGTGGCGTCATTTTTGGCGCCAAAAGCATTTAGGCGCCAAATAATGTGGGCGTTTTGTTTGGCGCTAAAAAAAATATGGGCGTCGCTTTTGTCTCCACATTATTTAAGTCTCATTATTTATTGCTTCTGGTTGCTAGAAGCTTGTTCACTGGCATTTTTTTCCCATTCCTGAAACTGTCATTTAAGGATTTTGTTCAATTTGCTTTATATGTTGTTTTTTCTATTACATATTGCAAGATGTTCCACGTTGCAACTGAGTCAGAAGATAATTCAGGAAAATCACTGGTATCTGTTTCTCCAGCTGTTGTTTGTATTGCATGTCATGACAAACTTATTAATGCAGATAAAATTTCCTTTAGTACTGTTATATTACCTGTTGCTGTTCCGTCAACATCTAATTTTCAGAGTGTTCCTGATAAACATAAGAGATTTTATTTTTTAAATCCATTTAGAAGGCTATGTCTGTTATTTCTCCTTCTAGTTTACATAAAAGTCTTTTAAAACTTCTCTTTTTTTCAGATGAATTTTTAAATGAACATCATCATTCTGATACTGATAATGGTTCTTCTGGTTCAGAGGTTTCTGTCTCAGAGGTTGATGCTGATAAAACTTTGTATTTGTTCAAGATGGAATTTATTCGTTCTTTATTTTAAAGAAGTATTAATTGCTTTAGATATAGAGGATTCTGGTCCTCTTGATACTGAATCCAAACGTTTAAATAGGGTTTTTAAATCTCCTGTAGTTATTGCAGAAGTGTTTAATCTCCCTGATGTTTTTTCTGAAGTAATTTCCAGGGAATGGAATAATTTGGGTAAACCTTTTACTCCTTCTAAACGTTTAAGCAATTATATCCTGTGCCATCTGACAGATTAGAGTTTTTTGGGACAAAATCCCTAAGGTTTGGGGCTGTCTCTATTCCTGCTAAAATGTACTACTATTCCTACGGCAGATAGTACTAAATTTAAGGATCCTTTAGATAAGAAAATTGAATCCTTTCTAAGAAAAGTTTACTTATGTTCAGGTAATCTTCTTAGACCTGCTATATTTTTACCGGATGTTGCTGCAGCTTCAACTTTTTGGTTAGAAGTTTTAGCACAACAAGTAACAGATCATAATTTTATAGCATTATTATTATTCTATAACATGCTAATAATTTTATTAGTGATACCATCTTTTGATATCATTAGAGTTGATGTCAGGTATATGTCTCTAGCTATTTTAGCTAGAAAAGCTTTATGGATTAAACTTGGAATGCTGATATGTCTTCTAAGTCAACTTTGTTTTCCCTTTCTGTCCAGGGTAATATTAATTTTTTCGTTCTTTTTTTCATAATAAGGAACAAAAGCCTGATCTTTCATCCTCAGGAGCGGTATCAGTTTGGAAACTATTTCCAGTTTGGAATATATCCAAGCCTTATAGAAACCTATAGTCAGCTCCTAAGTACCCATGAAGGTGCGGCCCTTTTTCCAGTTCAGCTGGTATGGGGCAGATTACGTTTTCTTCAAAGGAATTTGGATCAATTCCGTTCTCAATCTCTGGTTTGCATTTGAATTAATCATTTTTTCTTACCTTTCAAAAATTTGACTCTTTTTTCCCTGTGGGCTGTTAGGCTCGCGGGGGCTGAAAATGCTTCATTTTATTGCGTCATTCTTGGCGCAGATTTTTTTGGCGCAAAAATTCTTTTCCGTTTCCGGCGTCATACGTGTCGCCGGAAGTTGCGTCATTTTTTTGACGTTATTTTGCGCCAAAAATGTCGGCGTTCCGGATGTGGCGTCATTTTTGGCGCCAAAAGCATTTAGGCGCCAAATAATGTGGGCGTTTTGTTTGGCGCTAAAAAAAATATGGGCGTCGCTTTTGTCTCCACATTATTTAAGTCTCATTATTTATTGCTTCTGGTTGCTAGAAGCTTGTTCACTGGCATTTTTTTCCCATTCCTGAAACTGTCATTTAAGGATTTTGTTCAATTTGCTTTATATGTTGTTTTTTCTATTACATATTGCAAGATGTTCCACGTTGCAACTGAGTCAGAAGATAATTCAGGAAAATCACTGGTATCTGTTTCTCCAGCTGTTGTTTGTATTGCATGTCATGACAAACTTATTAATGCAGATAAAATTTCCTTTAGTACTGTTATATTACCTGTTGCTGTTCCGTCAACATCTAATTTTCAGAGTGTTCCTGATAAACATAAGAGATTTTATTTTTTAAATCCATTTAGAAGGCTATGTCTGTTATTTCTCCTTCTAGTTTACATAAAAGTCTTTTAAAACTTCTCTTTTTTTCAGATGAATTTTTAAATGAACATCATCATTCTGATACTGATAATGGTTCTTCTGGTTCAGAGGTTTCTGTCTCAGAGGTTGATGCTGATAAAACTTTGTATTTGTTCAAGATGGAATTTATTCGTTCTTTATTTTAAAGAAGTATTAATTGCTTTAGATATAGAGGATTCTGGTCCTCTTGATACTGAATCCAAACGTTTAAATAGGGTTTTTAAATCTCCTGTAGTTATTGCAGAAGTGTTTAATCTCCCTGATGTTTTTTCTGAAGTAATTTCCAGGGAATGGAATAATTTGGGTAAACCTTTTACTCCTTCTAAACGTTTAAGCAATTATATCCTGTGCCATCTGACAGATTAGAGTTTTTTGGGACAAAATCCCTAAGGTTTGGGGCTGTCTCTATTCCTGCTAAAATGTACTACTATTCCTACGGCAGATAGTACTAAATTTAAGGATCCTTTAGATAAGAAAATTGAATCCTTTCTAAGAAAAGTTTACTTATGTTCAGGTAATCTTCTTAGACCTGCTATATTTTTACCGGATGTTGCTGCAGCTTCAACTTTTTGGTTAGAAGTTTTAGCACAACAAGTAACAGATCATAATTTTATAGCATTATTATTATTCTATAACATGCTAATAATTTTATTAGTGATACCATCTTTTGATATCATTAGAGTTGATGTCAGGTATATGTCTCTAGCTATTTTAGCTAGAAAAGCTTTATGGATTAAACTTGGAATGCTGATATGTCTTCTAAGTCAACTTTGTTTTCCCTTTCTGTCCAGGGTAATATTAATTTTTTCGTTCTTTTTTTCATAATAAGGAACAAAAGCCTGATCTTTCATCCTCAGGAGCGGTATCAGTTTGGAAACTATTTCCAGTTTGGAATATATCCAAGCCTTATAGAAACCTATAGTCAGCTCCTAAGTACCCATGAAGGTGCGGCCCTTTTTCCAGTTCAGCTGGTATGGGGCAGATTACGTTTTCTTCAAAGGAATTTGGATCAATTCCGTTCTCAATCTCTGGTTTCAGAACATTGTTTCAGAAAGGTACAGAATTGGCTTCAAGTTTAAGGCCTCCTGCTAAGAGATTTTTTTCTTTCCTGTGTCCCAGTTAACACAGCAAGGCTCAGCATTTCTGAAATGTGTTTCAGATCTAGAGTTGGCTGGAGTAATTATGCCAGTTCCAGTTCTGGAACAGGGACTAGGGTTTTATTTTATCTCTTCATTGTACCAAAGAAGGTCAATTCCTTCAGACCAGTTCCGGATCTATCAATATTGAATCGTTATGTAAGGATACCAACATTCAAGATGGTTACTGTAGGACTATTCTGCCTTTTGTTTAGCAAGGGCATTATATGTCTACAATAGATTTACAGGATGTGTATCTGCATATTCCGATTCATCCAGATCATTTTTAGTGTCTGAGATTCTCTTTTTAGACAAGCATTACCAGTTTTGTGGCTCTACCGTTTGGCCTAGCCTCAGTTCCAAGAATTTTTTTCAAAGATTCTCGGTGCCCTTCTTTCTGTATTCAGAGAACGGGGTTTTGGTATTTCCTTATTTGGACGATTATCTTGGTATTTGCTCAGTCTTCTCATTCGAAGAATCTCATGCGAATCGACTTGTCTTGTTTCTTCAAGATCATGGTTGGAGGATCAATTTACCAAAAAGTTCATTGATTCCTCAGTCAAGGGTAACCTTTCTGGGTTTCCAGATAGATTCAGTGTCCATGACTCTGTCTTTAACAGACAAAAGACGTCTAAAATTGATTTCAGCTTGTCGAAACCTTCAGTCACAATCATTCCCTTCGGTAACCTTATGCATGGAAATTCTAGGTCTTATGACTGCTGCATCGGACGCGATCCCCTTTGCTCGTTTTCACATGCGACCTCTTCAGCTCTGTATGCTGAATCAATGGTGCAAGGATTACACAAAGATATCTCAATTTATATCTTTCAAACCGATTGTTCGACACTCTCTAACGTGGTGGACAGATCACCATCGTTTAATTCAGGGGGCTTCTTTTTGTGCTTCCGACCTGGACTGTAATTTCAACAGATACAAGTCTCACAGGTTGGGGAGCTGTGTGGGGATCTCTGACGGCACAAGGAGTTTGGGAATCTCAGGAGGTGAGATTACCGATCAATATTTTGGAACTCCGTGCAATTTTCAGAGCTCTTCAGTTTGGCCTCTTCTGTAGAGAGAATCGTTCATTTGTTTTCAGACAGACAATGTCACAACTGTGGCATACATCAATCATCAAGGAGGGACTCACAGTCCTCTGGCTATGAAAGAAGTATCTCGAATTTTTTTGGTTTGGGCGGAATCCAGCTCCTGTCTAATCTCTGCGGTTTATATCCCAGGTGTAGACAATTGGGAAGCGGATTATCTCAGCCGCCAAATGTTCCATCCGGGCGAATGGTCTCTTCACCCAGAGGTATTTTTTCAGATTGTTCAAATGTGGGAACTTCCAGAAATAGATCTGATGGCGTCTCATCTCAACAAGAAACTTCCCAGATATCTGTCCAGATCCCGGGATCCTCAGGCGGAGGCAGTGGATGCATTATCACTTCCTTGGAAGTATCATCCTGCCTATATCTTTCCGCCTCTAGT
Source organism: Bombina bombina (assembly GCF_027579735.1). Taxonomy (NCBI): domain Eukaryota; kingdom Metazoa; phylum Chordata; class Amphibia; order Anura; family Bombinatoridae; genus Bombina; species Bombina bombina. The sequence goes on along the minus strand of NC_069500.1, from coordinate 426,295,170 downwards.
TCTTCTTCCAAGAGTAATCTCCAAGATTCTGAAGGAATGCTCGTTTGTTCTGCTGGTAGCTCCGGCATGGCCTCACAGGTTTGGTATGCGGATCTTGTCCGGATGGCCTCTTGCCAACCATGGACTCTTCCGTTAGACCAGACTTTATGTAGCAAGGTCCTTTTTTCCATCAGGATCTGAAATCCTTAAATTTTTAGGTATGGAGATTGAACGCTTGATTCTTGGTCAAAGAGGTTTCTCTGACTCTGTGATTAATACTATGTTACAGGCTCGTAAATCTGTATCTAGAGAGATATATTATATAGTCTGGAAGACTTATATTTTTTGGTGTCTTTCTCATCATTTTTCTTGGCATTCTTTTAGAATGCCGAGAATTTTTTTTCAGTTTCTTCAGGATGGTTTAGATATGGGTTTGTCTGCAAGTTCCTTGAAAGGACAAATCTCTGCTCTTTCTGTTCTTTTTCACAGAAAGATTGCTATTCTTCCTGATATTCATTGTTTTGTACAAGCTTTGGTTCGTATAAAACCTGTCATTAAGTCAATTTCTCCTCCTTGGAGTTTGATTTTGGTTCTGGGAGCTCTTCAAGCTCCTCCCTTTGAACCTATGCATTCATTGGTCATTAAATTACTTTCTTGGAAAGTTTTGTTCCTTTTGGCCATCTCTTCTGCCAGAAGAGTTTCTGAATTATCTGCTCTTTTCTTGTGAGTCTCCTTTTCTGATTTTTCATCAGGATAAGGCGGTGTTGCGAACTTCTTTTGAATTTTTACCTAAAGTTGTGATTTCCAACAACATTAGTAGAGAAATTGTGGTTCCTTCATTATGTCCTAATCTTAAGAATTCTAAGGAGAAAGCATTGCATTCTTTGGATGTTGTTAGAGCTTTGAAATATTATGTTGAAGCTACTAAGTCTTTCCGAAAGACTTCTAGTCTATTTGTTATCTTTTCCGGTTCTAGAAAAGGCCAGAAAGCTTCTGCCATTTCTTTGGCATCTTGGTTGAAATCTTTAATTCATCTTGCCTATGTTGAGTCGGGTAAAACTCTGCCTCAGAGGATTACAGCTCATTCTACCAGGTCAGTTTCTACTTCCTGGGCGTTTAGGAATGAAGCTTCGGTTGATCAGATTTGCAAAGCAGCAACTTGGTCCTCTTTGCATACTTTTTCAATTCTACCATTTTTATGTATTTTCTTCTTCTGAAGCAATTTTTGGTAGAAAAGTACTTCAGGCAGCGGTTTCAGTCTGAATCTTCTGCTTATGTTTTTTATTAAACTTTATTTTGGGTGTGGATTATTTTCAGCAGGAATTGGCTGTCTTTATTTTATCCCTCCCTCTCTAGTGACTCTTGTGTGGAAAGATCCACATCTTGGGTAATCATTATCCCATACGTCACTAGCTCATGGACTCTTGCTAATGACATGAAAGAAAACATAATTTATGTAAGAACTTACCTGATAAATTCATTTCTTTCATATTAGCAAGAGTCCATGAGCTAGTGACGTATGGGATATACATTCCTACCAGGAGGGGCAAAGTTTCCCAAACCTTAAAATGCCTATAAATACACCCCTCACCACACCCACAATTCAGTTTAACGAATAGCCAAGAAGTGGGGTGATAAAAAAGTGCGAAAGCATATAAAATAAGGAATTGGAATAATTGTGCTTTATACAAAAAAATCATAACCACCACAAAAAGGGTGGGCCTCATGGACTCTTGCTAATATGAAAGAAATTAATTTATCAGGTAAGTTCTTACATAAATTATGTTTTTGTTAATATAGGCAATTTTACATTTGGTTACTTTATATTTTGCCTTTAATATTGTTGCTTTTGGCATCTTTTGGCACTTATTCATGAAAATGAAAAGAAATGTAAAAGTGTCATGTTTTGTTGCTTTAATTGTTTTTTTTTTTGCATGCTGTGGGGCGGGGCACAAGTAACTGGTCTTGCCTAGGGCACAAAATAGTCTAGCACCGGCCCTGAAGACAAGAGGCATATACGTGTAGCTAGCTCCCAGTTGTGCATTGATTGGTGGTCCTGAGCACACTGGGTGAGTCTATGAAAAGAGGCATATACGTGCAGCTAGCTCCCAGTTGTGCATTGGTGCTCCTGAGCCTACCAAGGTATTTTTTAATAAAGGATACCAAAAGAACAAAGCAAATCGGATCATAGAAGAAAATTTGAAAGTTTGTTTAAAACTACATGTTTTATTTGAATCATGAAAGTTTAATTTTTACTTTACTGTACTGTCATTTGCTTTACTGCTGAAGCCAATTAGGAACAATTATAAATGGTTCACTAGAGTTAGGTCTGAAGGTAAAGGGGACAAACTCAATGATGAAAGTTTATTGCAAATATAATTTACTACATTTAATTAAACATATTTATGTGTGTATATATATATATATATATATATATATATATATATATATATATATATATGATTCAAAACTGTTTTTAATGCCTCTTTTAATGACAAAGGGCTAGATTAGTGGCTAGCGATATGGGGTTTAAAAGCGTCTCTTTGCACGCACTGGAAGTGGCGCACGTATTACGAGTTGAAAGTAAATGTGCTTGAGCGCAATTTAATTTAACCCACTTTGGGTTACCGCAACTTCAGAGTTCTGGTTAACTGTTATGCAAGACAAAAAATTGGCACAAAACACATCAAAAATATATTTAATAGTACAGACTGTTACACTCATAATAACACTGTCTGATAGACAGATATGAGGTCTCAGGTAATAGAAAAAAAGGCAGACAAAGGGCTTTAACATAGAGATACATACATACACATGTCTAAATATGTGTGTGTGTATGTATATATAAATATATATATATAGGTACATAGGTATTTATATATATATATATGTATTTATAGACATATAAACACATAAATACATATGCATACATATATAGACATATATATAAAAGTGTATTGGAGCCCTTTGCAGTCAAGTAGCTGAAAACATGAAAAACCATATTTATGCACTAATCAATAATTTATATAATAATAAAAACAAATCATATTTATGCAATATTTTATATTATAATAAAATAAATCATATTTATGCAATATTTAATATAAGAAGAACATTGGAATGTGAAATATTCATAATTTATGTCGGGGTTAGCACACTTGAATAAACGCGAAAGGGTTAGCATGTGAGTATGGGTGTTAGGTTATTTGCAGTTTGTACGCTCCAGTCTATGGGAGAATACGTTAACACGGTTGTGATACATTCAATGTTGCACTCTTTGCTCACGCACTAATTTATTTACTTTTTATTTTTTTTTAACTTTATTTATAGTAACAAAGATCCATCACATACATAATAAACATGGTAATAGCATTGGGTGTATCTTTCACAACATGGTAATTGTAATATTTCATGATACAGATAAGTTGTCTGGGTAAATGCAGATATGTCTGTTCACCATGCAGAGGCAAGGATCAATTTTCCTTTTTATATAATATAACAATACATTTTAACACAAAAACATTATTCAATTGAAAATCAAGGGCCCTGCAAGCTTACAGTAGTGTTGGATAAAAGATACAGATGCCAGAAAATGTGATGTTACAAACTCTTTCAAGATATGAACATAGATAAGGACAGTTGAATTAAGCTAGTACTAAGGCAATTACAAGTCCAACGGTTGGATGGTCAACATGCTGTGTTCAAGACCTTCTTAGTCCTCAACTTATGTATTTAACAAAAAACATAATTTATGCTTACCTGATAAATTCCTTTCTTCTGTAGTGTGATCAGTCCACGGGTCATCATTACTTCTGGGATATTACTCCTCCCCAACAGGAAGTGCAAGAGGATTCACCCAGCAGAGCTGCATATAGCTCCTCCCCTCTACGTCACTCCCAGTCATTCGACCAAGGACCAACGAGAAAGGAAAAGCCAAGGGTGAAGTGGTGACTGGAGTATAAATTAAAAAATATTTACCTGCCTTAAAAACAGGGCGGGCCGTGGACTGATCACACTACAGAAGAAAGGAATTTATCAGGTAAGCATAAATTATGTTTTCTTCTGTTAAGTGTGATCAGTCCACGGGTCATCATTACTTCTGGGATACCAATACCAAAGCAAAAGTACACGGATGACGGGAGGGATAGGCAGGCTCTTTATACAGAAGGAACCACTGCCTGAAGAACCTTTATCCCAAAAATAGCCTCCGATGAAGCAAAAGTGTCAAATTTGGAAAATTTGGAAAAAGTATGAAGCGAAGACCAAGTTGCAGCCTTGCAAATCTGTTCAACAGAGGCCTCATTCTTGAAGGCCCAAGTGGAAGCCACAGCTCTAGTAGAATGAGCTGTAATTCTTTCAGGAGGCTGCTGTCCAGCAGTCTCATAAGCTAAACGAATTATGCTACGAAGCCAAAAAGAAAGAGGTAGCGGAAGCTTTTTGACCTCTCCTCTGCCCAGAGTAAATGACAAACAGAGAAGACGTTTGTCGAAATTCCTTAGTTGCCTGTAAGTAAAATTTTAGAGCACGGACTACATCCAGGTTGTGCAGTAGACGTTCCTTCTTTGAAGAAGGATTTGGGCATAAAGAAGGAACAACAATCTCTTGATTGATATTCCTGTTAGTAACTACCTTAGGTAAGAACCCAGGTTTAGTACGCAGGACTACCTTATCCGAATGAAAAATCAAATAAGGAGAATCACAATGTAAAGCTGATAATTCAGAGACTCTTCGAGCCGAGGAAATAGCCATTAAAAATAGAACTTTCCAAGATAACAATTTTATATCAATGGAATGAAGGGGTTCAAACGGAACGCCCTGTAAAACATTAAGAACAAGGTTTAAACTCCATGGTGGAGCAACAGTTTTAAACACAGGCTTAATTCTGGCCAAAGCCTGACAAAAAGCCTGGACGTCAGGAACTTCTGACAGACGTTTGTGTAACAGAATGGACAGAGCTGAGATCTGTCCCTTTAATGAACTAGCAGATAAACCCTTTTCTAAACCTTCTTGTAGAAAAGACAATATCCTAGGAATCCTAACCTTACTCCAAGAGTAACCTTTGGATTCACACCAATATAGGTATTTACGCCATATCTTATGGTAAATCTTTCTGGTAACAGGTTTCCTAGCCTGTATTAAGGTATCAATAACTGACTCAGAAAATCCACGTCTTGATAAAATCAAGCGTTCAATTTCCAAGCAGTCAGCTTCAGAGAAGTTAGATTTTGATGTTTGAAGGGACCCTGTATCAGAAGGTCCTGTTTCAGAGGTAGAGACCAAGGTGGACAGGATGACATGTCCACCAGGTCTGCATACCAAGTCCTGCGTGGCGACGCAGGTGCTATTAGAATCACTGATGCTCTCTCTTGTTTGATTCTGGCAATCAATCGAGGAAGCAACGGGAAGGGTGGAAACACGTAAGCCATCCTGAAGTCCCAAGGTGCTGTCAGAGCATCTATCAGGACTGCTCCTGGATCCCTGGATCTGGACCCGTAACGAGGAAGCTTGGCGTTCTGTCGAGACGCCATGAGATCTATCTCTGGTTTGCCCCAACGTCGAAGTATTTGGGCAAAGACCTCCGGATGAAGTTCCCACTCCCCCGGATGAAAAGTCTGACGACTTAAGAAATCCGCCTCCCAGTTCTCCACTCCCGGGATGTGGATTGCTGACAGGTGGCAAGAGTGAGACTCTGCCCAGCAAATTATCTTTGATACTTCCATCATAGCTAGGGAGCTTCTTGTCCCTCCCTGATGGTTGATGTAAGCTACAGTCGTGATGTTGTCCGACTGAAACCTGATGAACCCCCGAGTTGTCAACTGGGGCCAAGCCAGGAGGGCATTGAGAACTGCTCTCAATTCCAGAATGTTTATTGGCAGGAGACTCTCCTCCTGACTCCATTGTCCCTGAGCCTTCAGAGAATTCCAGACGGCACCCCAACCTAGAAGGCTGGCGTCTGTTGTTACAATTGTCCAGTCTGGTCTGCTGAATGGCATCCCCCTGGACAGATGTGGCCGAGAAAGCCACCATAGAAGAGAATTTCTGGTCTCTTGATCCAGATTCAGAGAAGGGGATAAGTCTGAGTAATCCCCATTCCACTGACTTAGCATGCACAGTTGCAGTGGTCTGAGGTGTAAGCGTGCAAAGGGTACTATGTCCATTGCCGCTACCATTAAGCCGATTACCTCCATGCATTGAGCCACTGACGGGTGTTGAATGGAATGAAGGGTGCGGCAAGCACTTTGAAGTCTTGTTAGCCTGTCCTCTGTCAGGTAAATCTTCATTTCTACAGAATCTATAAGAGTCCCCAGGAAGGGAACTCTTGTGAGTGGAACGAGTGAACTTTTCTTTTCGTTCACCTTCCATCCATGTGACCTTAGAAATGCCAGCACTAACTCTGTATGAGACTTGGCAGTTTGAAAGCTTGAAGCTTGTATCAGAATGTCGTCTAGGTATGGAGCTACCGAGATTCCCCGCGGTCTTAGTACCGCCAGAAGAGCACCCAGAACCTTTGTGAAGATTCTTGGAGCTGTAGCCAATCCGAATGGAAGAGCCACAAACTGGTAATGCCTGTCTAGGAAGGCAAACCTTAGGTACCGATAATGATCTTTGTGAATCGGTATGTGAAGGTAAGCATCTTTTAAATCTACAGTGGTCATGTATTGACCCTCTTGGATCATAGGTAAAATTGTCCGAATAGTCTCCATCTTGAACGATGGAACTCTTAGGAATTTGTTTAGGATCTTTAAGTCCAGGATTGGTCTGAAAGTTCCCTCTTTTTTGGGAACCACAAACAGATTTGAGTAAAACCCCTGTCCCTGTTCCGATCGTGGAACTGGATGGATTACTCCCATTAACAAGAGCTCTTGTACGCAGCGTAGAAACGCCTCTTTCTTTGTCTGCATTGTTGACAATCTTGACAGATGAAATCTCTCTCTTGGAGGAGAGTATTTGAAGTCCAGAAGGTATCCCTGAGATATTATCTCTAGCGCCCAGGGATCCTGAACATCTCTTGCCCAAGCCTGGGCGAAGAGAGAAAGTCTGCCCCCCACTAGATCCGATCCCGGATCGGGGGCCCTCAATTCATGCTGTTTTAGGGGCAGCAGCAGGTTTCCTAGTCTGCTTGCCCTTGTTCCAGGACTGGTTAGGTTTCCAGCCTTGTCTGTAGCGAGCAACAGCTCCTTCCTGTTTTGGTGCAGAGGAAGTTGATGCTGCTCCTGCTTTGAAATTACGAAAGGAACGAAAATTAGACTGTCTAGTCTTGGCTTTGGCTTTGTCCTGAGGCAGGGCATGGCCTTTACCTCCTGTAATGTCAGCGATAATCTCTTTCAACCCGGGCCCGAATAAGGTCTGCCCTTTGAAAGGTATATTAAGCAATTTAGACTTAGAAGTAACATCAGCTGACCAGGATTTTAGCCACAGCGCCCTGCGTGCCTGAATGGCGAATCCTGCATTCTTCGCCGTAAGTTTAGTAAGATGTACTACGGCCTCCGAAATGAATGAATTAGCTAGTTTAAGGACTCTAAGCCTGTCCGTAATGTCGTCCAGAGTAGCTGAACCAATGTTCTCTTCCAGAGACTCAATCCAGAATGCCGCTGCAGCCGTGATCGGCGCAATGCATGCAAGGGGTTGCAATATAAAACCTTGTTGAACAAACATTTTCTTAAGGTAACCCTCTAACTTTTTATCCATTGGATCTGAAAAAGCACAGCTATCCTCCACCGGGATAGTGGTACGCTTAGCTAAAGTAGAAACTGCTCCCTCCACCTTAGGGACCGTTTGCCATAAGTCCCTTGTGGTGGCGTCTATTGGAAATATTTTTCTAAATATCGGAGGGGGTGAGAACGGCACACCGGGTCTATCCCACTCCTTAGTAACAATTTCAGTAAGTCTCTTAGGTATAGGAAAAACCTCAGTACTCGTCGGTACCGCAAAATATTTATCCAACCTACACATTTTCTCTGGTATTGCAACTGTGTTACAATCATTCAGAGCCGCTAACACCTCCCCTAGTAATACACGGAGGTTTTCCAGTTTAAATTTAAAATTTGAAATATCTGAATCCAGTCTGTTTGGATCAGAACCGTCACCCACAGAATGAAGTTCTCCGTCCTCATGTTCTGCCACCTGTGACGCAGTGTCTGACATGGCCCTAATATTATCAGCGCACTCTGTTCTCACCCCAGAGTGATCACGCTTACCTCTTAGTTCTGGTAATTTAGCCAAAGCCTCAGTCATAACAGTAGCCATATCCTGTAATGTGATTTGTAATGGCCGCCCAGATGTACTCGGCGCTACAATATCACGCACCTCCCTCTGAGCGGGAGATGTAGGTACTGACACGTGAGGCGAGTTAGTCGGCATAACTCTCCCCTCGTTGTTTGGTGAAATTTGTTCAATTTGTACAGATTGACTTTTATTTAAAGTAGCATCAATACAGTTAGTACATAAATTTCTATTGGGCTCCACTTTGGCATTGCAACAAATGACACAGGTATCATCCTCTGAATCAGACATGTTTAACACACTAGCAAATAAACTTGCAACTTGGAAATACAATTCAATTAGAATAATATTAAAATGTACTGTGCCTTTAAGAAGCACAGAAGATCTATGACAGTTGAAAATTAATAAATTGAAACAGTTATAGCCTCAATCCTTGTAAACAACACAACTTTAGCAAAGGTTTAATCCCATTAGCAAAGATAACAAATTCTGAAAGCAGGAAACAAATTACAGAATAAACGTTTTTTATCTCAGTCAAACTATAATTCTCACAGCTCTGCTGAGAGAAATTACCTCCCTCAAAATAAGTTTTGAAGACCCCTGAGCTCTGTAGAGATGAACCGGATCATGCAGGGAATACAATGAGTTGCTGACTGAAATATTTGATGCATAGAAAAAGCGCCAAAAAACGGCCCCTCCCCCTCACACACAGCAGTGAGGGAGAACAGAAACTGTCAGAAAAACAGATTAAGCAACTGCCAAGTGGAAAAATAGTGCCCAAACATTTATTCACACAGTACCTCAGCAAATGAAAACGATTTTACATTCCAGCAAAAACGTTAAACATAATCTCTAGTTATTAAACAGCTTTATGTATTTCTTACAGTGTAATTCTAGTGAAGTACCATTCCCCAGAATACTGAAGTGTAAAGTATACATACATGACATTATATCGGTATGGCAGGATTTTCTCATCAATTCCATTGTCAGAAAATAAAAACTGCTACATACCTCTATGCAGATTAATCTGCCCGCTGTCCCCTGATCTGAAGTTTACCTCACTCCTCAGATGGCCGAGAACAGCAATATGATCTTAACTACTCCGGCTAAAATCATAGCAAAACTCTGGTAGATTCTTCTTCAAACTCTGCCAGAGAGGTAATAACACACTCCGGTGCTATTTTAAAATAACAAACTTTTGATTGAAGATATAAAACTAAGTATAATCACCATAGTCCTCTCACACATCCTATCTAGTCGTTGGGTGCAAGAGAATGACTGGGAGTGACGTAGAGGGGAGGAGCTATATGCAGCTCTGCTGGGTGAATCCTCTTGCACTTCCTGTTGGGGAGGAGTAATATCCCAGAAGTAATGATGACCCGTGGACTGATCACACTTAACAGAAGAAATAAAAGCAAACAAACTGGTATAACTTAACTTACCCGGAGCGCCTCCAGATCACCAACCACAGATATGCTAATTTTTTTGGGGGGTGGGGGGATAAGCGCCTCAGGTTAGGGTAGGGTTATGTTGTTTGGTCAGAAAAACACTAATTGACTTTAAAGGGATATTCCAGACAAAATTGAAACCCACAAGGATACATTTTAGTTTTGAATATAAGCATTTTTGTAATATACATGTACTAGCAAAATGCTTCTAATAAAAGCTTTAGCTGGTTCAAAAGTGCACCGTGCACCAGCATTTTATACAAAACACTTACTTAGAGAGCCTAAGGTGCTTGTATCATCTGGTAATGACTCAGTTTGTTAATTGCTGACATGATACAAGCCCCACTGGTGCACTGAGCAGCTGCAGTATTTAAAATGCTGGTTAACTGAGAATATCTAGCTATGTATCACATGCACGTGCAGAGATAAATACTAACACTAAAACAGTGATATCTTTTACTAGAAGAATTATTGCCAATACATGTATATTGCAAATATGTTTCTATTCAAAGATGTAATACATTTATGTACATTTACATTTTGGCTGGAATGTCCCTTTAAGATTCTCAGTTAAAATGTATAGGCTATTCTTAAATGGGTAAAGGACTCTATGTTTAACATTTACTGGTAAGTACAATACGTAGGCTTCCCATTTATGTAGAATCCGTTTAATTCTTGTTTCTGGATGAGGGAGGAATGCTAAATGTATAGGTTGAAAAAGGCAGGATTCAAGAACAGGGACAGTAAAACGTTATTGCCAATCCAATATTAGCTTTGTCAATGTGGACCAGTTATACCAAAGAATGTATGGAAGGCACATCCCGCCCTTATATAACGGCATCACTAAGTAGGATTTTCTTTGCTTTTTTCCTCTCCAGATAAACTGTCCAAGAAAGGCTTGTACCAATTTAGCGTCTTGTTGAATAAGGAGAAGCGGTAGCATCTGTAGGGGGTTGAGCAGCTTAGGTAGGGCTACCATTTTAAAAAGATGTATTCTACCATAGAGTCACAAGGGGAGTTTTGCATTAGAGTAAGGTTTTTATGTTGCCGATGATTTCCACAATATTCAGATGGTACAACCTGTTGGGGTTCACATGTATATGTATACCAGAATAGGTTAGGGTTATCTTTACGTTGGTCGTCATCTAATGCAAACTGTATTCAGGAGGATTTAAAGTGTTGACGGAAGTTTATGTTATTTTGCGGTAGCTGAAAAAGCAGCGTTAACAGGTGTTAACTCTGCTTTTTTACGCCCGCTGGTATTACGAGTCTTGCAGGTTTAGGGTCACCTCACACTTTTTTGGCCTTATCGCAAAACGACTTACGTAAACTTTGTAAAGTATTTTTTCTATGGGACTTTTCATACCGCTGGTATTACGAGTCTGTCCTAGGAGGCAAAAAAAGTGAGGGGTACACCCTAAACCTTCAAGATTTCTACCGCATTTGAAAGTCAGTAGTTATGAGTTTTATGTACAACGCGTTAGCATAAAACTCATAACTAAAGTGCTAAAAAGTACACTAACACCCATAAACTACCTATTAACCCCTAAACCGAGACCCTCCCGCATCGCAAACACTAAAATAAAATTATTAACCCTTAATCTGCCGCCACCTACATTATACTCAATAACCCCTAATCTGCTGCCCCCAACATCGCCAACACCTACATTATATTTATTAACCCCTAATCTTCCGCCCCCAATGTCGCCACAACCTACCTACACTTATTAACCCCTAATCTGTCGCCCCCGACATCACCGCCAGTATAATAAACATATTAACCCCTAAACCTCCGCACTCACGCCTTGCAAACATTAGTTTATTATTATTAACCCCTAATCTGCAGTCTGTAACATCACCGCCACCTACCTGCATTTATTAACCCCTAATCTGCTGCCCCCAACGTCACCGCCACTATATTACATTTATTAACCCCTAAACCTAAGTCTAACCCTAACCCTAACACCCCCTAACAAATATAATTACAATAAATCTAAATAAAATTCCTATCATTAACTACATTATTCCTATTTAAAACTAAATACTTACCTATAAAATAAACCCTAAGCTAGCTACAATATAACTAATAGTTACATTGTATCTAGCTTAGGGTTTATTTTTATTTTACAGGCAAGTTTGTATTTATTTTAATTAGGTAGAATAGTTACTAAATAGTTATTAACTATTTACTAACTACCTAGCTAAAATAAATACAAAAGTACCTGTAAAATAAAACCTAACCTAAGTTACACTAACACCTAACACTACACTATAATTAAATAAATTAACTAAATTAAATACTATTAAATAAATTAAATTAAATTATCTAAAGTACAAAAAAACAAACACTAAATTACAGAAAATTTATGTAACACCCCCTAACAAATATAATTACAATAAATCTAAATAAAATTCCTATCATTAACTACATTATTCCTATTTAAAACGAAATACTTACCTATAAAATAAACCCTAAGCTAGCTACAATATAACTAATAGTTACATTGTATCTAGCTTAGGGTTTATTTTTATTTTACAGGCAAGTTTGTATTTATTTTAACTAGGTAGAATAGTTACTAAATAGTTATTAACTATTTACTAACTACCTAGCTAAAATAAATACAAAAGTACCTGTAAAATAAAACCTAACCTAAGTTACACTAACACCTAACACTACACTATAATTAAATAAATTAACTAAATTAAATACTATTAAATAAATTAAATTAAATTATCTAAAGTACAAAAAAACAAACACTAAATTACAGAAAATAAAAAACAAATTACAGATATTTAAACTAATTACACCTAATCTAAGAGCCCTATCAAAATAAAAAAATGCCCCCCCCAAAATAAAAAAAACCCTAGCCTAAACTAAACTATCAATAGCCCTTAAAAGGGCCTTTTGCGGGGCATTGCCCCAAAGTAATCAGCTCTATTACCTGTAAAAAAATACAAACAACCCATCAACAGTAAAACCCACCACCCACACAACCAACCCCCAAATCAAATACTAACTAAAAAAACCTAATCTCCCCATTCCCCTAAAAAGGGCATTTTGATGGACATTGCCCTTAAAAGGGCAGTTAGCTCTTTTGCAGCCCAAACCCTAACCTAAAAATAAAACCCACCCAATACACCCTTAAAAAAAACTAACACTAACCCCCAACTGAAGATCGACTTACTGGGAGACGTCTTCATCCAAGTCGGGCGAAGTGGTCCTCCAGACGTGCAGAAGTCTTCATCCAAGCCAGGCAGAAGTGGTCCTCCAGACGGGCAGAAGTCTTCATCCAGACAGCATCTTCTATCTTCATCCATCCGGCGCGGAGCAGGTCCATCTTCAAGACATCCGACGCGGAGCATCCTCTTCAAGCGACGGCTTCTTCGTAATGAATATCTCTTTAAATGACATCATCCAAGATGGCGTCCCTTAGATTCCGATTGGCTGATAGAATTATATCAGCCAATCGGAATTAAGGTAGAAAAAATCCTATTGGCTGATGCAATCAGCCAATAGAATTGAAGTTCAATCCTATTGGCTGATCCAATCAGCCAATAGGATTGAGTTTGCATCATTCTATTGGCTGATTGGAACAGCCAATAGAATGCGAGCTCAATCCCATTGTTTGAAGAGGATGCTCTGCGTCGGATATATTGAAAATGGACCCGCTCCGCGCCGGATGGATGAAGATAGAAGATGCCGTCTGGATGAAGACTTCTGTCCGTCTGGAGGACCACTTCTGCCCGGTTTGGATGAAGACTTCTGCACGTCTGGAGGACCACTTCACCCGGCTTGGATGAAGACGTCTCAGCTGGGGGTTAGTGTTAGGTTTTTTTAAGGGTATATTGGGTGGGTTTTATTTTTAGGTTAGGGTTTGGGCTGCAAAAGAGCTAACTGCCCTTTTCAGGGCAATGCCCATCCAAATGCCCTTTTCAGGGCAATGGGGAGCTTAGGTTTTTTTAGTTAGTATTTTATTTGGGGGGTTGGTTGTGTGGGTGGTGGGTTTACTGTTGGGGGGTTGTTTGTATTTTTTTTACAGGTAAAAGAGCTGATTACTTTGGGGCAATGCCCCACAAAAGGCCCCTTTAAGGGCTATTGATAGTTTAGTTTAGGCTAGGGTTTTTTATTTTGGGGGGGCATTTTTTTATTTTGATAGGGCTCAAAAGAATAAGAAAAAGAATAGGTGTAATTAGTTTAAATATCTGTAATTTGTTTTTTATTTTCTGTAATTTAGTTGGGGGGGTTTGTACTTTAGATAATTTAATTTAATTTATTCAATAGCATTTAATTTATTTAATTATAGTGTAGTGTTAGCAGGGTTGGCTCCAGAACGAATTAAATGGGGGGGCATTTTTTTTTTCACGAGGGGGCACGCATTTAAAAAGCATGTATGAGAGTCAAAATAAGAGCAGACCTACTGTGGCAGTCCAGGGGTTACATTTATCAGATCTCTGGCTGTGCAGGAGTTAGATTTGTTTATATTTCTGATTATTTGAGCACATTATTTTCTTCTTTTATTTTATTTTATGTAATTTATGTATTTATTTATTTTTTCCTATTTTTCTCTTATTCTCCCACACTATTTCTTATTTTATTTCACCTTATTCTCACTCCTACTAATTTTATGGTATGTTTATTTTTATGGTATGTTTATTCTTAGGTTTATGTGACTGTTTAGAATATGTGCTGGCGATCTTGTTCAGTGCGTTTGGTACACATCCCTTTATTTGCATTACAGACACGCACTGTTTGGGCTTATAGGGACCTGAGTTAGAGACTTACCCACATAGTTGACACATAATTATAATTATATTAGAACTATAAACGGCTAGGAGTCATTTGTACTTAGCTTAGAATTTAATTATATTTGACAGCAGGGGCATGTCTAGTAGCCGGAATGTCCAATAGTGTGTAGCGTTACTATGACAACTGGGTATTTAGCGTAGACGCAGCCCAATGACGTCATCACACTGAGCCTGTAGCTTGCGTCTCAGACACACATCGGGCAGCCACGTTGTCATCGCAGATACACTGTGTTTATGCTATGGCTGTATAAACAAATTTCGCATCAGGTGGGTCCTCCATTAGCTGTTCGTGAGATGTTATTGTGTATCCTCAGTACTGATCTGAGACACTAGCCTCAAATTGCATATATAATCGTTTAATCTTGGTCACATTAGGCTATTTTTTATGACAATCCATGCAGCAATCACATGTCATACTCTGGTAACTTTGTTTCACTCTCTCCGGTTAGATATCTGCACTAGTGGGTGCATTTTAGAGGCTCCAGGGGGCTGACAATGCACACACATTTTCTATACATTTTGATACAAACACTGGTACACTAGTACACTTTTTTAAGATACAATGTATATGTCAGGGGACACACTGATCTTTATCTATGCACTTCACTTACTTGGAAAGCAGGAGGACTCACATGTTATTCTAACCTGTTTACATTAGATGGTTACACTATATTAGTCTGCCCTGTTTACTATACACGGCTAGATGCACAGATTGTTTTATTATGTAATATAAGTTTGTCCACAGGTGTTTTGATATAATGCATAGTATGATATTTGGTATGACTTTTAATACGTCTCTTATATTTATGAGTGTGCAGATTTCATAGGCTGATTTACTAACAATGAATAACACTCATCACATGATTGAATGTTGTTGAGGATCACTATGAAAACAGTTTTTGGCGCAATTTTCACTGGGAGGGGTTTATTTGGCTTTATATGTCCAGTCACTTGTAGTTTGTTTTTTGTCTGAGGAAGGGGAGTGTGTCCCCGAAACGTCACGCTTATTAAAAGTTTTCTTTTGAATTAAAGACCAGCGAGTGCCTTCCTTCATCGTGTATATTTAACTGCAGGCACCCTGGCATCAAGTTCTGTAAGTGAGAGTGCTCTCTATCTATCTATCTATCTATATATATATATATATATATATATATATATATATATACATACACACACAAACTGTACACACATATATATATATATATATATATATATATATACATATACACACACAAACAATATATATATATATATATATATATATATATATACACACACAGTGTGTGTATTGTGTGTATGTATGTATGTGTGTGTGTGTGTAGATATGTGTATATATATATATATATATATATATATATATATATATATATATATATATAATAAAACAACCTTGGGGAAAAATTGGAAATGTTTTGAAACATGTAATAAATAAAAGGACCTCAAGACCTGGCTCTTCGACTGAACTGCAACCCTCAGCGCCTTGAGACCCTTACGGGTGAATAGCCACGCTTTACAAGAACCCAATAGATAGATAGAAATAATAAACATAAGGCTATATCACTCATTGTCCCACAGCTACATTTGAAGTGTGTGTATTTGAGCACCTATAATCTGACACACATTTTACACTGATCACTGCAGATAAAGCAGGCACAATCCACACTTGTTTTGTGTGACCTGCAGTGGGGAAACCAAGGAATTCCCAATGTGCTTCTTTATCTGTGGCTGCCAGGATATAAAGCACAATAGGGAAGGGATATTGCTCTCACACACACATTGGTTATACGGCTGTGTTTTCACAAAATTACTTCTGTCTTCCCTCTCACTGACTGTTAGCTTCTCCCAGCACTTCCTGCAGAGGTCTGATGATGTCATCATCTCACTTCAGCTCTGTAGTAAGTGGGCTAGCAGGAGGAGGGGCATTGCAAGTCCTACGTTAACTGTCAGAGCACCAGCAGGGAAATGCAACTTTATTTGTTATCTGGTTGTAAATAGAGGAGAGATTAGCTGGGCCCTCCAGTGGCGGATCTCCAGGGTCCAGTGACTGCAAATGGTTGATGCGACATTTGGGACCCTGGACGTTCCCTCACTTTTAAAATGTAAAAAAAAAAAATATATATATTTTTTTTAAATAACTTCTTTTGACCTCGGGGGCACAGCATTCCATTTAGGGGGGGCATTGCCCCCAATGCCCCCCCTTAGAGCCGACCCTGAGTGTTAGGTGTTATTGTAACTTATCTAACAACGTAAATAAGAGAGTAGAAACCTAAAATACAGGTAACTAAAAGTCTAGGCAAAAGAGAGCACAGCTGTATATAATGAATAAAAGACTAGGGCGAATTCTTGAAATACAAATAGATTTAATAAAGTTACATTAAATAAGTGCATACATCCAAACATACAATCACATACATACAGGGATATAGAAGATGCATAAAAATGTCAGATGGGCCGTGCAGGGGACTGGTGCACCAGTATACAAAAATAGGCAAATGTTCGTCACTTTGCATGTATAGGTGATATATAATTGTAATCCGCAGTATAGTGCATGTCCTTAAAGATGCACAGACCAAGTGGATACAGTCTTACCCCTTCGTGTCTAAATGTACATAGTAGCGTGAGGTCATCAGGAGTCAAGGGGAGCTTACCCTCGCCGCGTCTTTTTCACAGGCATGTGTAAAGTGCAAATAGATAACAGTTCATTGGAGTACCTGTCTTTTTCACGCGGTTGCTCTACCCTGAATTGTAGCTCCTGAGACACAGAAATATCCAGATGAGACAAGGGGTAGACCACAGTCAGGCAAAGGGTCCTCTGACAAAGTGCTGCAAACCGACGAGTCTTAAAGCTCGTTTCACTCCTTTCAATACAGCAGCATGGAGCTTCTTCCGGGTGCTGACGTCACGTCAGTGGCTGTGCTGATTTATAAGAATTTGGCCGCCCTGGTAGTGAATGTCATTGGTAGAGAAATCTGTCATTCAAAACGGCTTTGATACTTTGTAGCAACATTTTGCTTTTTTGTAGATCAGTACAGCAAAGGGTTATATACAAGGATACATTTATGTTTAAACACTCATGCTTGCATACTTACATTCGATACATTGGGAGATTATATTATACATCTAATCTGTTATATTACTAGTGTGTGCGTATGTTCAGATTGCGTAAATAAGACTATGTTTTTTTGTATTTAGTATTGCAATTACGCCATTCATAATTTTTAATTTTTGATACTACCAAAGACTATGTAGTCACACACAGGATGATGTGCACATATCCACAGAGGATTAAGCTAAAAATGAAGCAAACTCTAATTTTTCATTGAGGCCATGAGGTGCTAAGGTATTTAGTTTATATATCCATTTTGTTTCTTTACGTAGCAGGATATTGTCAATATCCCCGCCACGCATACTAAGTTTTACAGATTCAATTCCAATGAACTTCAAATCATCAGTTTTAGATTCATGAAATTGTGCATAGTGTCTTGCCACAGGGCTGTCAATATTGCATTGTTTGATATCGTCCCTATGTTCAGAAATTCGCGAGCGAAGTTCTCTAAAAGTTTTACCAACGTAAAAACTTTTACAGGAGCAGTAAAGTAAATATATAACTCCTTTTGTGGAGCAGTTAATGAAGGAGTTGATTTTATATATATGTCCTGTATTTGTATTGAATGTTTTACTTCTCTGCATGTATTGACAGCAAACACAGTGGCCACATGGAGTACTGCCTACAATTTTCTACATCTATAGAAACCACATTAATTCTCGAAACTATTATGATTCAGGTACTGATAACTCCGATATGGATTCTGATGGGGAAAATAAAAACAATAACGAAAATACCTCACAGGTACACCCTTTAGGGGTAGGACCAGACGAGGAGGGAAGAAGAGGCACGGGGAGGCCTCAGGAAAGGAGAGGAATGAGAGGGAGAGAGAACAGACGACATCAAAGTCAATACATGATGACGAGAAACCGTCTGAGATACAACTAGTAGGAAATAAATCTCTATTAGGCCCCTATCCACACTCACAAAAAATGGGTATAGTTAATCTCTCATCCTTTCCTTTAAATTGTGAACACATTAAAGTATTAGAAAAGGGCCTTAGTTTCTGCCCTACTAATAGCTTAGACCTATTTGAGGTCACTAAAGACTTACACCTTTTTGCTAGGAAGTTAGCATTAAAAAAGATTATGACTCCTAAAACTCAGATAGACTTGTCTTGTAGACAAGAAACAGAGGCACTTCATAATCTAGAAACTTTGTTCTCTGAACAAAGTAATGAAATTACTGACATATACCCTAAAACTAACTTTAAGAAAAAATCTACCTACATGCCCTCTTTTTCATCTATCCCCAATATTTCCGTTTTTGTACAAAACGTTACGGCTGATCTGATGAAAATCGAAAGTACAGGCATTGTTAACGATAATCTCACCAAACGGGAACGTAAAGCCCTTAATGAGCTTACTAGACACCCTGAACTTATCATAAAGCCGGCCGACAAGGGCGGCAATATTGTCATCCTTAATCAGGACCTCTACATTAAAGAGGCCATGAGACAGCTATCAGATCCTAAACAATATTCAAAATCCTCAATTGATGAATTCCACAAATCCCATAACGAATTACTGTTTATGCTAAATGATGCTCGTAGAAACAATTTAATCACTAGCCATGAGTTTAGTTTTTTATTCAATCAAAAACCTAAAATTCCAGTATTTTACTGGACTCCCAAACTACATAAATCCCTCACCAACCCTCCGGGACGTCCCATAATATCAGGGATAGGAGGTCCTACGGAAGGAATTAGTAAATATGTAGATCATTTTTTACAGCCATTTGTCAATGATCTTCGTACTTTTGTACAAGACTCAACAGACGTAATAAAAAAACTGGATGGGATCAACATTCAGGAAGACACTATTTTAGTGTCCCTGGATGTTGAATCCCTATACTCCTCTATCCCGCATGATGTGGGTCTTAAAACATGTGAAGAATTTCTCAATACAAGGGGTCTTGGCTACAAGAAACATACCAAATTTGTAATTGACTTATTAAAATTTGTGTTGGACAACAATATCTTCATCTTTGATGCAAAGTGCTACAAACAGATACAAGGTACCGCCATGGGGGCCACATGTGCACCAACCTACGCCTGTTTACACCTTGGCGGCTGGGAGAACCAAATTGTATTTGGGGACTACTCCGAAGTGGTTGATGCACATGTGGCCCTCTGGATCAGATATGTTGATGATATTCTGCTATTATGGGATGGCACTGAGGACGAATTGATGACATTTATTTCTCTTTTGAACTGTAATGACCGTAATATTTTTCTTACCTGTAATCATGACTTAAACTCAATTGATTTTCTGGATTTGAAAATTAGCAAAAAAGAAGGGAAAATTGAGACAGAAGTCTTTCGCAAACCCACGGCTACCAATAGCCTCCTCCTGGGGTCGAGCCACCACCCCACAAATTTGAAAAAGGGCATCCCCTACGGACAATTTCTGCGGCTTCGTAGAATATGTTCTGATGAAAAAACATTGAAAAAACAAGCCAAAGAGATGGCGACCCGATTCCATGATAGAGGCTACTCCAAAAGGTGCATTAAGAGAGCTCTTTATAGAGCCTCCCAACACCAAAGAAAAGACCTGTTATATAAATGTAAGAACAGAGATGACACAAATGAAGAAAATAAGATCAGGTTCATCACTAAATATAATGCCCATTGGAGCAAAGTAAAAGACACTCTGAATAAAAATTGGCATTTACTAACTAATGATACAACACTTCACCAATATGTAGGAGACTATCCACAGATGACTGCAAGGCGTTGCAATAATCTAAAAGACATGTTGGTTAAAAGTGAATTCAATAAAGTTCCAACCCATAATTGGTTGGAACAAAATGCACAGAAAATTGTAGGCAGCACTCCATGTGGCCACTGTGTTTGCTGTCAATACATGCAGAGAAGTAAAACATTTAATACAAATACAGGACATATATATAAAATCAACTCCTTCATTAACTGCTCCACAAAAGGAGTTATATATTTACTTTACTGCTCCTGTAAAAGTTTTTACGTTGGTAAAACTTTTAGAGAACTTCGCTCGCGAATTTCTGAACATAGGGACGATATCAAACAATGCAATATTGACAGCCCTGTGGCAAGACACTATGCACAATTTCATGAATCTAAAACTGATGATTTGAAGTTCATTGGAATTGAATCTGTAAAACTTAGTATGCGTGGTGGGGATATTGACAATATCCTGCTACGTAAAGAAACAAAATGGATATATAAACTAAATACCTTAGCACCTCATGGCCTCAATGAAAAATTAGAGTTTGCTTCATTTTTAGCTTAATCCTCTGTGGATATGTGCACATCATCCTGTGTGTGACTACATAGTCTTTGGTGGTATCAAGGATTAAAAATTATGAATGGCGTAATTGCAATACTAAATACAAAAAAACATAGTCTTATTTACGCAATCTGAACATACGCACACACTAGTAATATAACAGATTAGATGTATAATATAATCTCCCAATGTATCGAATGTAAGTATGCAAGCATGAGTGTTTAAACATAAATGTATCCTTGTATATAACCCTTTGCTGTACTGATCTACAAAAAAGCAAAATGTTGCTACAAAGTATCAAAGCCGTTTTGAATGACAGATTTCTCTACCAATGACATTCACTACCAGGGCGGCCAAATTCTTATAAATCAGCACAGCCACTGACGTGAAGTCAGCACCCGGAAGAAGCTCCATGCTGCTGTATTGAAAGGAGTGAAACGAGCTTTAAGACTCGTCGGTTTGCAGCACTTTGTC
The DNA here is from genome assembly GCF_027579735.1 of Bombina bombina. NCBI lineage: Eukaryota > Metazoa > Chordata > Amphibia > Anura > Bombinatoridae > Bombina > Bombina bombina. The sequence continues at coordinate 426,273,868 of NC_069500.1, read as the reverse complement.
AGAGGACCCTTTGCCTGACTGTGGTCTACCCCTTGTCTCATCTGGATATTTCTGTGTCTCAGGAGCTACAATTCAGGGTAGAGCAACCGCGTGAAAAAGACAGGTACTCTAATGAACTGTTATCTATTTGCACTTTACACATGCCTGTGAAAAAGACGCGGCGAGGGTAAGCTCCCCTTGACTCCTGATGACCTCACGCTACTATGTACATTTAGACACGAAGGGGTAAGACTGTATCCACTTGGTCTGTGCATCTTTAAGGACATGCACTATACTGCGGATTACAATTATATATCACCTATACATGCAAAGTGACGAACATTTGCCTATTTTTGTATACTGGTGCACCAGTCCCCTGCACGGCCCATCTGACATTTTTATGCATCTTCTATATCCCTGTATGTATGTGATTGTATGTTTGGATGTATGCACTTATTTAATGTAACTTTATTAAATCTATTTGTATTTCAAGAATTCGCCCTAGTCTTTTATTCATTATATACAGCTGTGCTCTCTTTTGCCTAGACTTTTAGTTACCTGTATTTTAGGTTTCTACTCTCTTATTTACGTTGTTAGATATTCACTTTTCTAGGATGCACCTGTATCTTTTATTGACTAATTAAGAGTGCTACTCACCTTGTTTTTCTTGTGTTATTGTAACTTAGGTTAGGTTTTGTTTTACAGGTACTTTTGTATTTATTTTAGCTAGGTAGTTATTAAATAGTTAATAACTATTTAGTAACTATTCTACCTAGTTAAAATAAATACAAACTTGCCTGTAAAATAAAAATAAACCCTAAGCTAGATACAATGTAACTATTAGTTATATTGTAGCTAGCTTAGGGTTTATTTTATAGGTATTTAGTTTTAAATAGGAATAATTTAGGTAATGATAGGAATTTTATTTAGATTTATTGTAATTATATTTAAGTTAGGGGGTGTTAGGGTTAGACTTAGGTTTAGGGGTTAATAAATTTAATATAGTGGCGGCGACGTTGGGGGCGGCAGATTAGGTGTTAATAAGTGTAGGTAGGTTGTGGCGACATTGGGGGCGGAAGATTAGGGGTTAATAAATATAATGTAGGTGTCGGCGATGTTGGGGGCATCAGATTAGGGGTTCATAAGTATAATGTAGGTGGCGGCGGTGTCTGGAGGGGCAGATTAGGGGTTAATAAATATAATGTAGGTGTCGGCGATGTTGGGGGCATCAGATTAGGGGTTCATAAGTATAATGTAGGTGGCGGCGGTGTCCTGAGGGGCAGATTAGGGGTTAATAAATATAATGCAGGTGTCGGCGATGTTGGGGTGGCAGATTAGGGGTTAATAAGTGTAAGATTAGGGGTGTTTAGACTCGGGGTTCATGTTAGGGTGTTAGGTGTAGACATAAATTTTATTTCCCCATAGGAATCAATGGGGCTGCGTTACTCAGTTTTACGCTGCTTTTTTGCAGGTGTTAGACTTTTTTTCAGCCGGCTCTCCCCGTTGATTCCTATGGGAAAATCGTGCACAAGCACGTTACACCAGCTCACCGCTAACGTAAGCAGCGCTAGTATTGGAGTGAGATTTGGAGCAAAATTTTGCTCTACGCTCACTTCTTGTCTTTTAACGCCGGGTTTCTGAAAACTTGTAATTCCAGCGTTGCATGAAAGTAAGCGTTGAGAATAATGTGCAAGTTAATACCTCACCCCTGTTACCGCAAAACTTGTAATCTAGGCGCATGTTTTATAGATGGTTTTTGTGGCAGGGGTAGAAATATTAAACTGATCGGGGCGTTTGAGAAACTAAAATGGGAGAAGTAAGAAAATAATCAATTCTCAATTCTCGTAATCTAGCCCAAAGCTAGGCCTTTTTAATTACAACAGTTCTTTTAACATTTAAATGGATATAAAATGCAAAAAAAAGAAATGCTCTAATGTGTTAGAACATTTTATTACACTATTTCTTGTATACAACTGCAAATAGATTAAACACATAGTTAAAGTCAGCTCCAGAGCTAACAATGACAATAGACAAATGTGTGTAGCCACCAATCACCAGCTAGCTCCTAGCAGTGTAGGATATGTACACAGCCATGTTAAGTCACAAGGTCCTATCGTGTGACACACAGTTTTCTGTATTTCCTCCTGATCACCTGACACAGCACTAGATTACAAGTGGAGAGCAATTTAGTGCTACTGCTCGAGCGTAGACTTTGCTTGAAGTAATTTATTTGCGCATGATGGTTAGCGGACTTATTTCAAGTTGAAAGTAAAAGTTTTATATGTGAGTGAAACCTGACACGTGATAACTTCAGGACTTTGGATATCGCAACCACACCAACGCATTCATCCCATAGACTTCAATTGAGAGCAAAGAAGAAAAAAACTAACACTTATTGCTCACTTGCAAACCCGACAGTTTATAGTTTACATTCCAATGTTCTTCACATACAGGATTATGTTATTTTTTTTATATTTCTAAATATATCGGTATATACCTATACCTGTTTATAATTCCTATAGATATATATATATATATATATATATATATATTTCAGTACCTTTATCCGATATATATATATATATATATATAAATATATATTTAATAATAAATAAAAAAAATTATATGTAAAGAACATAGGAATGTAAAATATGCGTAATTAATTTCGTGTTTCGCAATATAGGTCTAAACGTGGTGTCAGGTTAGCACACATGAATATTTTGTTATTTTAAAGAGCATATTTGATTAAATACCATATACTTCTCTGTGGTAAACATTATTAATAACGTAACTTTTTACATAATAACGTTTAATATAAACTGTAACCTTATTTCTAACATAGAAATAAAAACACAACAACTTCTTGGTTATAAAACTCGCAGGTCACGTTTATTGTGGCAACACAAGCAACCAAACAAACAGCACAAATAAATATGGACCAGGGGGGCGGCAATCAGGTACTAGCTAATGCGTAGTAACCCATGTTAACAAGATGGGCAGTACCAGGGATGCAGGAGAGGAAGCAGAGCGTAGCTCGATACTGGAATAGCTTAGGGAGTTCTCGGCTTCAAAAATCATGCGGGCAGGGAACACCGCAGATGCACGTCTGAGGACTTCACCCCTGGCCGGAAATAGCCGTCACTCTACCTCGATCACATCCTGCCCCCGGATACTGTCCACCCATCATGAGATCACCCACATATTCAGTGCAACTCTCGCCGCCACCCAAACTCACACAAATAGGGGTAGGGACTGTCTAAAATCCTCAATAAACAGGTCCAGGCCATGGTCAGAAAGATGCACCCCATCGCCTTGGTAGAGGCTCCGGTCAGCTGCCGTAATGTTCCTGAATCATGTGCTCCACAACAAAGCCCCTAAGCTCAAACATTAATTTATTCACATCCCTGTTCAGCTTTTTCCTGACCTGGAAAGCAGCCCTTTGGTTGGTCATATGCTACCACGTCAATCTGGGGACAATATTGGACCATCCCATTCTCACACCAGGCATCCATGCTTTGAACGTGCGCGGGTCAGACTGGATCACCGCACTCAAATCCCGTCCGGGAATTGAACCAAGATCGTTACATCCCAAATGGAGGATCAAGATGTGGGGTTTTTCCCAACGTCTCATGGCATCATGCAGCAATCCAGGCAAACCTGCCCAGCAAAGGCCTCTCCTCCCTAGCCACCTAATCACCACCCTAGATGAAGAAAACCCCAGCTGCTGTCCTTCCAGTTCGCATTGATGCTCAAATGGCTGCCCAGTGCACAAATGAGTGCCCCACTATCCAGACACGAAGCAGACCTCTGCTAGGCCCTGCAAAAGAAAAAGTGTTAACTTCACCAATAAACAGTGAAACAGCACAACATAAACACACCATATGGATAAAAGGGGTCTCACATATAACTGATACCTTTTAGATTTCCACCTCCCCAGTGCCTATATACGGTCAGCTGACCAGCCTAAAGCCACCGCTGTTGTAGCAGCCTCAACCCTAAATGAATGAGGGGCTAACGTATTAGGATTCAACTCGACTGACGGAACTTCCGGATGGGAGGAGCTGTGGAAACCAGAGCACGCTGAGCATGGCGTGCATGATGGAGTAGCAGCAACCTGTTCTTTGCTAAATCCCCTGTCGCTACTACCGCTGTCTGTGCCGTTGCACCCTAGGTAGTTGGGCTAGTCTATCACCAGCGCAGGTGGAAGTTCACAGAGGCTGAATCTTCGGCTTGTTCGCCAGAGCCGCAACCTAATAGAACTGCTAAGCTGAAACTACAAGTTACCGCTCCGGCTAAGATATCACCAGCACCCGAGATAGCGCAACTTACAGAGGCCGTCCCCCAGCCTGATATACATCAGTGGTCTGCATGGTGCGGTAATCTGCCGCAGTTGAGAGGGCCGAAGGGCTACGACGCTGCCTTAAATTCAAGAGCCGCATAAAATCCTGTGGTTGGGAACGGATCTCTGGCATCCCGCCAGAATAGGAAGAGTGTCTTACCTGTCTGAAAGGCCTGCTGTTGCGAGACACCACAACGTGGAGAGCTGGTTAGAGAGAGAAGTGCGGAGCAGGTGCAGTGCTGCGGCTGAGTATCTTGTCCTTTGGTGAGGTTCATTTTATCTCCTGAGTAACGCAGGTCCCTTTTGCAATACCCGTTGTGGGGTGATAATGCTCCCTAGGGTATAGTAGTAGCACGCTCTGATGCTGGAGAGTTATTTAAAAAAAAGTGGTAATGGCTGCTTTTTCCAGCTGGTCAGTTTGAGACTGTCATCGTTGTTATTTCCTGCATGGGGACTGAGCATTAACACTGAAATATATCACTTGGGAAAAGATTGACATTAGCTATATAACATTTCACTTTGCAAGCCTTTTTTTTTTTTTTTTGGAGTTATCAGGCTTTATATAAAAGCTCCAGTGGGACAATTATAGGCCCTCTATATTTACTGTGTCAAATGCTATTATATCTGCCTTAGGAGGGGGTCCTTCTCAGGTTGTTTAAAGCTGCATATTTTCTTGCCGTTTTTCTACATATTTGTTTTTCAGCTTCTCAGACCCTGATCTGTTCAGTATTTTATATAGTGATACATAAGTCTTGGAATACTGTGCCTGTATATTTAAGATTGTACTATCCTTGAGAATTGAATTGGCAGGTCATTATACTTAGAGTATATATTTAAACTGCATATTTGTGTCGTAATAATAGGCATGAGCTCTTTGTATTGATTTTTTAGACTATGATTAGTTTAATTGAATCTTGATAATTTTTGCAAAGAGGAGAATGTGTTGCAGTCAATATCTTGATATTTTTATTTAGACTAGTGAGAATAAGATACATCTCAGGAATACACTAATTAACTGGTCAGACTTACTTATTTAGACATCACTGGCTCTTTTTTTCTTTTTTCACGATAAAAAAAACAAAAACAAAAAAAAAACCACTTACCCCTTAGATGGGCACAAGTTGAGATCTGGTTGAGCAATATTGAAGCAGTAATAGCTTCCTTACTCTGTATTATATCTAAATTATTCATCTACACTATTCACAGGTGTGTATTTTTGTTTTTTCTCTGGTTGTTTATTGTTTATTTATTTTTTTTTACACGTTTTCTTTCTTTTTTTTCTGATTGTTAATGGAAAAATTTTGCACCCAGGTGAAAATTAATTCACCCAAAATGCCAGTGAAAGCAAAAGATAAGAAAAGTAGAATAACTGATTCCAGTTCTGATAGTTTAATTGATGCTGTTGGGGTCTCAATAGATCATCAAGTGTTGATTTCTAAGTTAACTGACCTATTCTCCCCACAATTTGAGTCTATTAAAAAGGAATTAGGTACTATCTCAATGGAAATAACTACATTATCTACTGAAGTCAGACAGTTTTCAACTAGGCTGCTAGAAGCTGAAAGCAGAATCTCTGATTTAGAGGATCAAATGAATGTACAGGAATCTATAATCCATAAACAAGATTCTAAAATTAAAAATATGCAGCTTCGCCTGGAGGATTTGGAAGATCGCTCCAGGCGTAATAATATTAGGTTAGTGGGCCTGTCTGAAAGTCCTGAATTTGAAGACCTAATAAAATTTATTTCTTATACCCTACCTCAAGCAGTAGGGATCCCAACTCATATGTTACCACTTATAATTGAGAGAACACATAGGCTTGGCCCCAAAAGATTAGGCTCAGATGGTATTGTAAAAAATAGGGTGTGTATAGTCAAGTTTTTAAAATTCCAAGACAAAATTGAACTGTTAAAATTCTATAAAAAAAGTGATCCCCCTATATTTGGAAATAACAAAGTCTTGTTATTCCAAGACTTCTCATCTGAGACCTCTTCCAAAAGGAGATTAATGGTCCCATATTGTACACAATTAATCAAAAAAGGTATCAAAGCACATCTGCTATACCCGGCTCGTATTTTAGTTGAGGAAGGGGACGCTAAATTAATCTTTAATGATGTCACTGAAATCAGGAAGTATTTAGGTGCTGAATAATGGTGTATAATAGTTTTCAGTGAAGCTATATTATTCTGTAAAGAGGTCAGTATTATTAGCACGTATGTTTCTGTTAGGTTGAATTTGTTTTGTCTTTTTGTTTTTCCCCTCCCCTTCTCTTCTCTTTTTTCTTATATTTTTTTTTTTCTCTTTTCTCTCTCTCTCCTTCTCCCCCCCCTTCCCCCGGTGCACCCTCCCCAGTATATAATCGTTTTAATAAACCCTGTAGATAGTATATCTCTTGAAGATTTTTAATGACTGAAGGAATTAGATTCTTGTCATGGAATGTAGGGGGTATTTCCTCCCCTAGTAAGCGCAAATTGATTATCAAAACATTAGCCAGAAACAAACCTGATATTGTCTTTCTTCAAGAGACACATATTAATGAACAAGAGGCAGCTAAATTGAGAATTAAATGGGTGGGGAAAGTTATTTCCTCATCTGGGAGCACTAGAAAATGTGGGGTAGTGATTCTTATACATAGAGATCTAGAATATAAGGTTCTTAATGTAGAAATAGACCCAGCCGCCAGATTTATTGTGTTGCAAATTCAAATAAAAAATGTAAATTTTGTTTTATGTAATATTTACGCACCTAATACATTTTCTAGAGCATTTTGGGAGGAAATAAGAGTAAGACTAACTCCTTTTATCTCAGAAGCTGTTATTTTAGGAGGAGATTTTAATGCAACATTATGTCCTACGTTGGATAGGCTTTCTAAGAAAAATAGAATACAATATTATAGAAACGCAAAATGTTTGAAACAATTTTGCCAAATGTTAAAATTGGTTGATGTGTGGAGAATCAAGAATCCGGATATACAGGTCTTTTCATGTGAGTCAAAAGTTCATAGAACATTTTCTCGAATAGATTTCTTTTTAACTTCTGAAATTCTTGCTGTACACAAATTAGAGGCGGAGATTGGAGAAATTATAATATCTGACCACGCGATCATTTCATTATCTTTCTCAATAACTGAAAATAGGGCCCATATACCTAGATTCTTTTTTCCTAGATATTTATGTTCTAACCCTAGATTCATTAACAAATTGAAGTTCGTGTGGCAAGAATATTGTTCTCATAATATAAATTATCTTGAAAAACCTGAAATATTTTGGGAGGCGTTTAAAACGGTGATTAGAGGAGAAATCCAAGCCTATATAAGCTTAGTTAAGAAAAAAAATAGAGCTTGGGAAGTCCAGATTAATAATAAAGTGAGGAATTCTTTCAGAAATTATTGTTCAGATCGTACAGAATTTAATTGGAGGAAGTATCTAAATAATAGGAGAGAAAGAGATATATTTTTAAAGAAAAGATCACTAGAGGAGGAAGTCAAAATTAGTTTGCAATTTAAAGGCTTCCACGGTTGCTCAGCTAAACATCTTGCTAGGTTAACTAAAATCAGGAAAAAAAAAATGCGATTCTTGCTATTCAGACTGGTAATGATCGCTTTACCGAATCTAGAGAAATTTCTGAGGTTTTTTTTCTTATTATCAGCAACTTTACTCCAGCATAGAATCAAATGCGTTGAATCAAGAAATATTTTGGACTAAGATAAAGATGCTTCAAATACAGGTCGACGATTTATCCTCAATTAATGAACCCATCTCTATAGATGAAATAAGAAATGCTATAAATAACCTTAAACTTAACAAAGCACCAGGGCCGGATGGGCTGCCAGCAGAGCTTTATAAATGTATTGGTGAAGATCTTCTGCCAATTTTGGAAAAATTGTTTAATTACTATTTTTTGGCTGATGATACTATCTCGAGTTCTTTCTCTGCAGCTAATATATCCTTGATATTAAAGAAAGGTAAAAATGCGGAAGATCCAGCATCTTATAGGCCAATCTCTGTGCTTAATTGAGATTACAAGATTTTAATGGCTATTATCTCTTCTAGGCTCTCAATGGGCCTCCATAAAATTATCCATCCTGATCAGACAGGATTCATGGCTGCCAGAAATTCTACTAAAAATATCCGCAAGCTTATAAATTTTCTGGATTATGCCTGGAATATAGATCAAAATAGTAAGAAACCCCGGCTGCAAGATGTTGCTATTTTGTCATTAGACGCAGTCAAAGCTTTTGACTCAATTGTTTGGCAGTATCTATTTAGGGCATTAGATAATTTCGGGTTTAAAGGTAATTTTGTACAATTTATAGCTAAACTCTATTCAAAACCAATATCTTTCTTGCTTATTAACGGATCTTTGTCTCCTAAGATAGTTCTTCAGAGAGGCACCAGACAGGGGTGTCCCCTATCGCCATTGTTATTTAACATTGCGCTTGAGCCATTGGCGATTTGCCTTAGGGATATCTTAATAGGAGTACAGATGGGCCCTCAGAAACTTAAAACGTTACTTTATGCTGATGACGTTCTGATCTTCTTAGCTAATTGTCAGCAATCCATACCAGTGATCTTACAAGCTCTTGACGATTTTAGTTCCTTCTCTGGGTACAGGATTAATTTAGAAAAAAGTGAGTTAATGTGTTTAGGTACTATCTCCCCTATATTTAATATACCGTTTAAGGTGGTTGACACTATTAAGTATTTGGGTTTAGTTTTGCACAAAAATCCGTCTCAATGGTATAAGGCAAACTTTGAATCCCTGTTTCAAAAAATTGAAAGAGATCTTCAGATATGGGCCGTATTTCCGTTGTCAATTATGGCTAAGATTAATTTAATAAAATCTATCATATTTCCTCGTCTTCTTTACCCCCTTCAGAATCTTCCATTATTCATCTTAAATAAAGATTTAAAGAAGATTTATACACAGTTTTCTAGATTTATCTGGAATAATAAAAAACCTCGTATATCGCTTTTTAGATTAATGCAAAAACCTGAATCGGCTGGCCTGGCTCTTCCTAATCTCAAATTATATAATGTAGTGGCAATGGTTAAAATAGCGGTAGACTGGCTTGCAGGAACTAATATTGTTTCTTCAGAAGATATGGAAACCTTTTTAATCACACCATTTTCTTTAAAGGCTATTTTGCATGTGCCGGTACGCAAGCTACCTCAGAATGTATCTGGACTTTTTACAATTAAAAATATAATTATTGCCTGGCTAAAGTTTTGTAAATGCCTGGATATAGATTTCTCATTCTCTGAATTTTTACCTATTATAGGTAATCCTAGCTTTTTACCTGGAATGTATCAGGAAGTATTTAAGGAATGGGCTCAAAAAGGGTTAGTTTCTGTGAATCAGTTATTAGATGGAAATTCTCAAATATATACGTGTCGATCTTTGTTTAATAAATATGAGTTACCCCAGGCGAATTTGTTTGCATATTTCCAAATTCGCCATTTTTTCTTCTCACAAAATTGGCTGTTTCCATTATCAATTGCTTGGTCAGATATTAGACTCTCTATTAAAAAATTCTTGGCAGGAGATTCATCGATCTCATTGTTATATGATATCAGGTTGAATAAACAAAGCTTGGTATATCTGGATAATATCTGTAATTCTTGGTCTTCATTAATGCCTGCAATGGATCATAAAAAAATTAAACAGAGTTTTGACTCTCTTTATAAATGCAGAGTTCCAATGGGCATGAGGGAATCTCATATGAAGTTGATTAATAATTTCTATCTATCTCCTCTTAGATTATCTAAGTTTTATATAACAATGGTTAGCAGATATCCACACTGTTATTATAATAAAGCGGATACAGGGCACATGTTTTGGTCTTGTCCTAGAGTTAGACAGCTCTGGTTAAAGATAATTTTTTGGTTTAATAAACTATACAAAGTGTCGATAGGATTGTCTTTGGAAGAAGTCTTGCTCTTGGTTCCTTCACAGAATGCTATTAGTAATAGTACTAGAAATAGTCTTAATACTATTATATTAGTGGTTAGAAGCTGCTTGCTTAAAAATTGGAAGGCTAAGCATATACCAGGGCTAGCTCTGATCTTTAAATATATCCAGGAACAAATAGTATATGAATCATACCATCTCTCAGAAAAGAGGATTAAGAACTTTTTATGGAAATGGTCTCCAGCTATTCTAACTTACCCAAGACCACTTCAAAAACGGATTCTTTACCCATTTTTGCAATCAATTAGTTTTGCTGAATTGACATTATTAGATGTTTTTCCACAGTCATGGATTGAGGGTCTTTGAAAATAAACGGTGGGTGGGCTGCAGAGGGGTGGGGGAGTTGGGAGTTTTTTTTCCTTTTTTTTTTTTCTCTCTTTCTTTTTCTTTTTCTTTCTCTCCCCCTTTTCCGTTGTGTTGTCTCGTTCTCTGTCTGTCTATGGGGCCTAGTTATCAAGCCGTCAACCTCAAATACGCTGGAATTCCGCATCGTATTTGTGGCAAGGCTGATACGCCTTAGTTATCAAAGGCTCGAGACCGGCAAAAGTAGAATTTTGTGACGTAAGCATCGATCCGCCGGACTCAGTCCGACACAGATCGATTCTTACGTCATTCCAGATGTTCCGCACACAAGTGCGGCACATTCTCACTACTTTTGCTAGTTATCAAAAAACTAGCAGGTACGCTCGGCACTTTTACGGCCCAGCGTACCTGGTTTTCAATCCGCCACCCCTGGAGGCGGCGGATCCCATAGGAATCAATGGGAGTCTGACCATAGCGAAAGTACAAGTTCGCTGCTGACAGACATCCCATTGATTTCTATGGGAGCTGTCTACACCTAACACCCTAACATGTACCCCGAGTCTAAACACCACTAATCTGTCCCCCCCTACACCACCGCAACTAAATAAAGTTATTACCCCCTAAACCGCCGCTCCCGGAGCCCACCACAAGCTACTCTATACATATTAACCCCTAAACCGCCGCTCCCGGAGCCCACCGCAACTATAATAAATGTATTAACCCCTAAACCGCCACTCCCTGAACCTGCCGCAACCTATATTAAATGTATTAACCCCTAATCTGCCCCCCCTACACCGTCGCCACCTATAATAAATTTATTAACCCCTATCCTGCCCCCCCTACACCGTCGCCACCTATAATAAATTTATTAACCCCTAATCTGCCCCCCCCTACACCGTCGCCACCTATAATAAATTTATTAACCCCTAATCTGCCCCCCCTACACCGTCGCCACCTATAATAAATTTATTAACCCCTATCCTGCCCCCCACTATGCCGCCGCCACTGTAATAAAATTATTAACCCCTAAACCTAAGTCTAACCCTAACCCTAACGCCCCCCTAACTTAAATATTAATTAAATAAATCTAAATAAATTAACTCTTATTAACTAAATGAATCCTGTTTAAAACTAAATACTTACCTTTAAAATAAACCCTAATATAGCTACAATATAAATAATAATTATATTCTAGCTATCTTAGGATTTATATTTATTTTAAAGGTACCTTTCAATTTATTTTAACTAGGTACAATAGCTATTAAATAGTTATTAACTATTTAATAGCTTACCTAGCTAAAATAAAGAGAAATGTACCTGTAAAATAAATCCTAACTTAAGTTACAATTAAACCTAATACTACACTATCATTAAATTAATTAAATAAACTACCTACAAATAACTACAATTAAATACAATTACATAAACTAACTAAAGTACAAAAAATAAAAAAAGCTAAGTTACAAAAAAAAAAAAAAAAGTTACAAACATGTTAAAAATATTACAACAATTTTAAGCTACTTACACCTAATCTAAGCCCCCTAATAAAATAACAAACCCCCCCAAAATAAAAAAATGCCCTACCCTATTCTAAATTAAATAAATTTCAAAGCTCTTTTACCTTACCAGCCCTTAAAAGGGCCATTTGTGGGGGCATGCCCCAAAGAAAACAGCTCTTTTGCCTGTAAAAGAAAAATACAACCCCCCCCAACATTAAAACCCACCACCCACATACCCCTAATCTAACCCAAACCCCCCTTACAAAAACCTAACACTAATCCCCTGAAGATCATCCTACCTTTAGTTGTCTTCACTCAGCCGAGCCACCGATGGAACTGAAGAGGACATCCGGAGCGGAAGAAGTTAATCCTCCAAGCGGCGCTGAAGAAATCTTCCATCCGATGAAGTCATCATCCAGGCGGCGCTGAAGAAAAGTCTTCGATCCGGCCGATGTCATCTTCAAAGAGGCGCTGAAGAGGTCTTCTATCCGGGCGAAGTCATCTTCCAAGCCGGGTCTTGAATCCTCCTTCCGCCGACGCGGAACCACCTTCTTCACCGACGGACTACGACAAATGACGGCTCCTTTAAGGGACGTCATCCAAGATGAAGTCCCCTCAATTCCGATTGGCTGATAGGATTCTATCAGCCAATCGGAATTAAGGTAGGAAAATTCTGATTGGCTGATGGAATCAGCCAATCAGATTCAAGTTCAATCCGATTGGCTGATCCAATCAGCCAATCAGATTGAGCTCGCATTCTATTGGCTGATCGGAACAGCCAATAGAATGCGAGCTCAATCTGATTGGCTGATTCCATCAGCCAATCAGATTTTTCCTACCTTAATTCCGATTGGCTGATAGAATCCTATCAGCCAATCGGAATTGAGGGGACGCCATCTTGGATGACGTCCCTTAAAGGAGCCGTCATTCGTCGTAGTCCGTCGGTGAATAAGGTGGTTCCGCGTCGGCGGAAGGAAGATTCAAGACCCAGCTTGGAAGATGACTTCACCCGGATAGAAGACCTCTTCAGCGCCTCTTTGAAGATGACATGGGCCGGATCGAAGACTTTTCTTCAGCACCGCCTGGATGATGACTTCATCGGATGGAAGATTTCTTCAGCGCCGCTTGGAGGATTAACTTCTTCCGCTCCGGATGTCCTCTTCAGTTCCATCGGTGGCTCGGCTGAGTGAAGACAACTAAAGGTAGGATGATCTTCAGGGGATTAGTGTTAGGTTTTTGTAAGGGGGGTTTGGGTTAGATTAGGGGTATGTGGGTGGTGGGTTTTAATGTTGGGGGGGGGTTGTATTTTTCTTTTACAGGCAAAAGAGCTGTTTTCTTTGGGGCATGCCCCCACAAATGGCCCTTTTAAGGGCTGGTAAGGTAAAAGAGCTTTGAAATTTATTTAATTTAGAATAGGGTAGGGCATTTTTTTATTTTGGGGGGGTTTGTTATTTTATTAGGGGGCTTAGATTAGGTGTAAGTAGCTTAAAATTGTTGTAATATTTTTAACATGTTTGTAACTTATTTTTTTATTTTTTGTAACTTAGCTTTTTTTATTTTTTGTACTTTAGTTAGTTTATGTAATTGTATTTAATTGTAGTTATTTGTAGGTAGTTTATTTAATTAATTTAATGATAGTGTAGTATTAGGTTTAATTGTAACTTAGGTTAGGATTTATTTTACAGGTAATTTTGTATTTCTTTTAGCTAGGTAGTTATTAAATAGTTAATAACTATTTAATAACTATTCTAACTAGCTAAAATAAATACAAAGTTACCTGTAAAATAAATATAAATCCTAAGATAGCTACAATAAAATTATTAATTATATTGTAGCTATCTTAGGGTTTATTTTACAGGTAAGTATTTATTTTTAAATAGGAATAATTTATTAAAGTATAGTGTAGTGTTAGGTGTAATTATAACTTAGGTTAGGATTTATTTTACAGGTAAATTTCTCTTTATTTTAGCTAGGTAGCTATTAAATAGTTAATAACTATTTAATAGCTATTGTACCTGGTTAAAATAAATTGAAAGGTACCTGTAAAATAAAAATAAATCCTAAGATAGCTAGAATATAATTATTATTTATATTGTAGCTCTATTAGGGTTTATTTTAAAGGTAAGTATTCAGTTTTAAATAGGATTCATTTAGTTAATAAGAGTTAATTTATTTAGATTTATTTAATTAATATTTAAGTTAGGGGGGCGTTAGGGTTAGGGTTAGACTTAGGTTTAGGGGTTAATCATTTTATTACAGTGGCGGCGGTGTAGTGGGGGGCAGGATAGGGGTTAATAAATTTATTATAGGTGGCGACGGTGTAGGGGGGGCAGGATAGGGGTTAATAGGTTTAATATAGGTTGCGGCGGTTTAGGGGTTAAACTATTTATTTAGTTGCGGAGAGGTATAGGGGTTAATAATTTTATAATAGAGGGCGACGGTGTAGGGGGGGCAGGATAGGGGTTACTAGGTATACTGTAGGTGGCAGCGGTGTCCGGGAGCGGCGGTTTAGGGGTTAATACATTTATAAGAGTTGCGGCAGGGTCTAGGAGCAGCGGTTTAGGGGTTAATACATTTATAAGAGTTGCGGCGGGGTCTAGGAGCGGCGGTTTAGGGGTTAATACATTTATAAGAGTTGCGGCGGGGTCTAGGAGCGGCGGTTTAGGGGTTAGTAACTTTATTGAGTTGCGGGAGGCTCCGGGGGCGCCGGTATAGGGGGTAGAACAGTGTAGTTTAGTGTGAGTGCTTAGTGACAGGCTAGCAATAAAGCTGGGAAAAAGCCGAAGGGCAGCGAGATCGGATGAGTGATAACTCTTACAGTCCGCTGCTCATCGCCCCGCGGCTTTTTGACAGCTTTATTTGATAACTTAGGCGTATTTTTTCAGGTCCGCGGCGGCGATGTGAGGCGAGCTTAGGCGGGCGTATTGGGCCGGCGAAGCCAGAAAAGTAGACGGCTTGATAACTACCCCCCTATGTGTTGTCCTCCCCGCCTAGGGGATAAGGAAGAATTTAAAATCCAGCAGTTAAATCGATCTTTGAGAAAATTATTAATTTTATTATAGAATTTGGTTTTCCTTGTTATGAGATTATGTGATGTACAATGCTTTGACCCTGCGTGGTGCAAAAAGATAAGATTTGGAAAAGTTTTGAAGAATGTTTTCATTTATTGATATGGTTTTTGTTAAATTTTGCTGGATTTAAATAAAGGAAAAAAAAAAAGGATTCAACTCAGCCTTTTCAGCAGCCCATCCTAGGACCCTACGGAATTGAAATCTCGTGAGAGGGATACCGTCCCAATGGATTAGAAACCTACCAGAACCTACTGGACGCACACCCGAGAAGGCCTTCAACAAAGCATAGGGGCAACTGGACGATTCCTGATTTGTAGGGAGTGACAACCATGCACCCCTACTTTCTTGATCCACTTTGGATCTGGGTATAAATAACAATACCCCATTTTCAGCAAATCTCACATATTCGCACAATACCCCTCCCACTCTAAGGGCCTCGTGCAATGCCATGGCAAATGCTGTGGATAAAAGCTGCACCTCATAGCCTGAGGAACAGACATCAGGTAGAACCTGGAGTAAAAGGAGTAACCTGTCAGCGGTTATGGGTTCCCGAACGTCCAGTCGTCGTACCTCCGACCTCCCCCAGCCCCGTAGAATTTGGCGAACCAAAAACGTCTTGGAAGAGTCCATAAGGGTAAACAACTTACAGATAAAGAGGTGAGAATGGTGTGGGATAAGCGCTCCAGCTAAGTAGAGCCAACCAGATTATTATGCAAATAAAATGAAATAACAAGAGGACCCAATGGTACTAAAAAAAGAGAATTTATTTAGTACCATTGGGTCCTCTTGTTATTTCATTTTATTTGCATAATAATCTGGTTGGCTCTACTTAGCTGGAGCGCTTATCCCACACCATTCTCACCTCTTTATCTTACAGTCTGTAATTGGAGATTTTATCAGACCATATCAGGGATTTAAGCACAGAAACCTTTTTTCTGATTAGCACTCACACCACCCTTTGTTTGTTTGTTAAACAACTTACAGAAGAAGGATACCGCTGCTAATCTCGCTGTTAGCCCCCCCTTTTTTACCTGTCGACCTCTAAGCTCCGCGAGCCATCGCAACAACCACTCTTGCTCACCTGCACAGGATGAAAATCCCCGAACCTCACAGAAGAAAACCCATTCTTCCCAATACCTCATGTATGATTTCCAAGTGGAAGGTGCCACGGAAGCCTTCAGTGGTGGTATCAGTGATTGCCATTCAGTGCCACCTGCCAAAGGAAAGGAGGACAGGGAACACCATGAGTTGCGGCGTTAGGCGCAACCTTCCTAAAAGTATCCCATTGAAAACGGGAAAGCACATCAGCTATGATATTAGAAACCCCAGGACATGCCTCGCCTGAAACTCAATGTTCAGCCTAAGGCACCCCAAAACCAGAATCCCAAGATATCTTACCACTGCTGGGGATGATGAGGAGAGTCTATTGTCACCCCATATCTCCAGCACCACCAATACGAGGAAGAGCTCCTGGAGGCAAACGTTCCTGGTAAGCCCTTTATTGTTCCATTCCACCGGCCATGGTTCCGCACTCCATTTACCGTTTAGGTAAGCTCCGTAGCCAAAGGATCCCGCCGCATCTGTAAACAGATGTATGGAATGTGTGGACGTCTGAGGTGTACGCCAAATGCAAACCCCATTGAAATCCCTCAAAAACTGAGTCAACCCCGGTAACAAGCGCTCCATTATTTTCAGAAAAATTCTCCCCATAGGGACAACTCTCCCCGCGAAGTTGAGCAGCCCAAAAAGGGATTGCAGGTCTTTCAACGTGCAGAAAACAGAAGAAGCAATTCTTCTAACACCTGCCAGCATCTTCTGAACTTTATCAGCCGGGAGTCTGCATTCCTCTGCCAGTGAGTCAATTTCTATCCCTAAAAATGTAAGGCATGTACATGGACCTTCAGTTTTATCTTCTGCCAGGAGAACAACAAATGTATTCATCAGAATTCTCATGGTGTGCAGGAGCAGCTCACATTCCCTGGAACCCTGTCTCCCTACCAATAAAAAGTAATCTAAATAATGAGCAACTCGGTCCTCCCCTGCCACATCGGCCACAGCCCAATGCAAGAAGGCCTCAAAGTAAGCGCAAGAGATCGAACACCCCATGGGGAGACAACGATCAACATAGTAGGATCCATTGAAAAAATAACCCATTAAGTAAAAAGAAGTTGGGTGAACAGGCAATAAACAGAATGCTGATTCCACATCTAACTTTGCCAGCAAGGCACCTCATCCTGCCTTCTGCACCACCTTTAGTGCGTCGTCAAAGTGCACCATGCTCAGTTCAGCCAGTATGGCATCATTCACCAACTTACCCTTGGGGTAGGAAAGGTGTTGAATCATCCTAAATTTTCCTGGGACTTTCTTTGGTACGACCCCCAATGGTGAAATAACCAACCCCGTTATTGGCTTTTCTTTAAAGGGGCCTGCCATACGACCCAGTGAAACTTCCTTAACCAACTTCTCTTTTAATGCATCATGGAACTGGTATGCAGATTTCACATTTCTGCACGTTGCTGATCCTTTAACCTTACCCTGAACAGGAATTATGAAGTCCTCCTGAAGGCCATCCCTCAGCAAGGCTGCTGTATCCCTATCAGGGTACTAAGCGAGCCATGGCCTAATTACGGCTACCCTCAGCAGAGTGGCTGCCGTTACCAGCAGCAGCGCCTCTTGGACAAGCCCTCTCCTGCTTCTCAAATTTTTTAACGCAATCTGCGGCTGAGTGAGGCCCCCCGTGGTTGCCATGGCCTAATTGCGGCCACCCTCAGCAGAGTGGCTGCTGTTACCAGCAGCAGCGCCTCTTGGTCCAGCCCTCTCCTGCTTCTCAAATTTTTTAACGCAATCTGTGGCTGAGTGAGGCCCCCCGTGGTTGCGGCATGCATGCCGAAAGGAACAAGCAGTTACCAGCGCACAATGCTTATCCTGGAATTTCCAACAGACCCCAGCGGACACCTACGAAATCTGTTGACAGAACGTACCTGTGATGTGCCAGTTGGAGGAGCGGAAGCCCCAGGGACCTTTTCCGGACCCAACTGGGTCCATAGCTGCATCTCCACGTGTCCAAAGTCCAGGAGAGATTACCTACCATTTTCCGGCAAAATTCCTCATCATAATCACGCCAGGCTGCATCGCGATAATTTTTGGCAATAATTTCCATGTTTTCCATATATTTAAATATTTCCTGGAACATATCCGGGCGCTGGAATTTTTTCGGCCCAGTCCCATCTTTAGCTCTCTTTTGCCTCAAGGCTTCCACAGAGAGTTTGAAGATATTAACATACTTCCCGTCCTGTATTCGCCTGACCGTCTAAGTTTTAAGATGTTCATGCAAATCATATGAGGACCAGGAGTGCGTATCACCGTGGAGTGCCACCTTACGGTTGGCAGGCCCACGTATATCAGTGAGTCTGGTTCTGGGTTGGGATGCCCTAGCTGACCTCTCAGAGGTAACAGGTTCAGATGACCTTTGCAACCCCTTCCTCGCACCCTCTTTATCTTCTGTCAACCACCTAAGCATTCTATATATATGCTTATGCCCTTTGGCGTTTAGACCTAACTCCTTATCGTTCTCCGAACCAGAGTCATCCGAGGATAACATGAAACCCCTAAACCCTACTGAAACTGAGGACTCGCCGGTTTGCAACACCTTCCTTGTCGGTAATGCTACCACACCCGAAGTCAATGGACGCTCATCCTCCGACACAATGAAATCAGCACCGCTCTCTCTTTCCAGGCCACTCCCTGAGTCTCAAGTTGTCGCCATATCGCTATCCAGAAAAACAGAATATAAGAGAGGAGTACCACGCAGGGGAAGTTCAGCTCTCCCCTTCCCTCTATTCACACTCTGATCACCCCCCCCCCTTCAAGCACTCTGGGCCCACATGGTTATTTGCTTTGCCCCTCTCTCACATGCACACTCTGTTCCTCCTCTGAAAAATCCCCAATCTCCTCACTAAAGTCTACTGTTTTAGTGGCCTGGGGTGGAGTCTTCTTACGACTTCCAGACTATGGAATTGTGATGGGTGACCCTGCCTAGATGCTGATCTAATGACCACTTTCCTAGCTGTGGCCTGACCCACTACTGCACGCTGAGGCCTAGTGTCCCTATCCGTGCCCTCTATCCCATCCATACTGCCATCCTCAAAAGCCATGCCTGTGGAATCCGGGTCCACATTATCGCTCTCAATCCTGCCTTCGCACCTTTATTGTGGTCTTTGCCCCCGCACGCGCACTCCCGCTTTTATTGGCCCCAGTTTTCCTGTTTCCTGAACCCATTCCGTTTCCAGATTGCCCCATTGTAGCTCCGCTGCTCCCCTTTTTAACTGCATTAGGCCCCTGTGTTACCTGCATGCCTACCGCCCCTTGTGGCCTACCCGCTGGAGCTAAATTTCCCCCACGCGGCACTCCTTACCTACTCGATGCGCTCCTCTTTTTGGCGTTGAATGGCGATACCGGAAGTTTCATCCGCTGGAGGACCCAGGGCCAGAAGTGACGTCACCGGAAGTACCACCGCTGGAGGACCTGAGACCAGAAGTCAACGAAGGGAAGGCCGAAGGCACCGGAGGAGCACGTGGACCACCGACAGCCGGACCCTGGACCGCATGGGACACTCCCGAGGCTCCAGACATTGCCGACACCAGCATTTGGAAGAGGGACACAGCCGCCGCGATGGATTCGCTGGGCAAAACCGTTGAAGGCCTAGGTAAGGCCATGGCGCTCCCACTATGCCCACCACAGATAAAATGGGATTGAATAGGCAAAAGGGAACCGGGAAAGGGATGGGAGGGACCGAGGACCGCATCATCACCAAACTGGGAAGGCCCAGCCTGAGTCATAGGGCCCAATAACTCAGACGCTCCATCTGAGAGGCCTAAATTGCCTTGCGCACCCCAGCCACCATCCGGATCAACGGCCTCCAACAAGGCCTGATCCGAAATTTCTGGTATGGTCGTGGAGCTACCCCCTCACTAAGCCCAACCAGGGAAGGGACATGGGTAGGATTAAGTAAAGGGGTATGACCCACTGCATCAGGTGAAGGTGCGATCCATTCCTCAATTTCTGCATCACTTTCCTCCACGATTTCTCTTTCTGCCGATTCCTCTGGGGCCTCCATGAATCGTTTTGGAGGTACCTTAACTCTCTTTGAACGCTTCATGTGAAAACTTCAAAGAAACAAGCAGAAAGAGGATTTGGACTTCCTGCACAGGTCTTAAAAAGGTACGCCAAACCCCCATATATATATTTTATGGATTACAGTATCTGTAATAATTTTTATTAATATTCTTTTTAAATGTTTTTAAAATTGAGGAATCATAAGCAATACAAGAAACTGATGAATACAAAATTCTGTGTAGGTTACATTTGCAGGTGAAACATTTACAAGTGTTCCAGGTCAAAGGATAAGGGTAAGCTCTCAAACATATAAGACTTAACATTTAAATGGAACTGACACGGATCTCATTTTAGTTGTGAACTTATAACAATTATCCTAATTTTTGCCCCCTTTAAAATATAATCAAACCTCTCTTGGGTCCTTGACAAATTATGTAAAAACAATATAGGGGTTATCTGAAAGTAAGGTTAAGTAAGAGAATTATTTAAACCAAATGCTATAAGACATACAGATTTAAGGCCAAAACTGAATTAGCTGCTAGTGTTCTGGAATGTCCTTGCACATATATATATTGAAATATATTTCACTTAAAAGGGTAGCAAATGTCTATAGGGAGAAGTAAGTTATAATGCTGCAAGTGTAGAGGTAAAGGTTTGTGTTTAAGGATAGAAGGATATGTAGCAGTTTTCTGGTGCAGTAATGTTGCCACCTAGTGGTCGAGATGAAGTTAACATCATATTAAAAAAAAAAAGGAAAAGGTTCTACAAGTTATAAAACATCAAAAATAAGTAATAAAAATATCAGAACGGTTAGATATCAACAATAAGAGAAGACGCCTTTTTCCATGAGGAGTCTGTAAGGGAGCAGACAACCTTTTATACCATTAAATATATAATGGTGTCTTTTACACAAGATATGTCATTTCATCCCACTTGTAATGGCTGGTTATTTATCATGCGTCCGTAAATGGGTGAATTTGTAATCTAGCCCTAAATGTATAGGGGTGGTGCTAATAATATTTACTGTTGTGTTGGCTTTTGAAACTTTTTTGATTGTGTGCTTATGTATGTATGTGTGCATTTGTGTATGTATGAAGGTGTGCATGCATGCTGTGTGTGTATGAGTGTAGGTGTGTGCATATGTATGTATGTTTTCTTGTGTGTGCATGTGTACTTTTTTTACTGACTGCTTTTATATATATATATATATATATATATATATATATATATATATATATATATATATATAATGCACAAAACAAATGCACTCACAGGAATTTTGGACATAAATAAAGTTAAAATGTATTGACGTTTTGGGGACTATAAGACCCCCTTCATAAGAATAAACAATAAGTGCAAAACATCACTCTTAAATAGTGTACGAACATAAACATACCCATCCCTCTTGTAGCGCCACACATCCTGAGTGGAACGCAAGCCATGCGTTCCAGTGAAACCGGAAATGATGTAATGTCCAGTCCAGTTTAAAAATAATCATTCGTTAACTGATAAAACATCTAATCAATTAATAAAATTAGTCAATTAATAGCAATGTGTGACAACACAGCACACAAATATCATGTCAATACATATTGTAAATGTGAAATACCTGTGTGATCAGTAAATGGCGAAATACGCTGTGAGTCTAGTTTGAGAATATACCATTGCCATAGAAACAACACAAGCCTTGTTATTCAAGTGCCGTATACCATATTTGCTTTTTTGTATTCAGGGAATGTGCCAACTGTAAAAAAGCGGTGGTACCTTCTCCAGCTCATTTATGTGACATGTTTAAATGTATTAATGCAATCAGACCAACCTAATGATGTTCCTTTGGGTATTAATGCACCTTCTGTTTGTTCATTACAGGAGAATATTAATAATGTTTCACCTAGTGTGATTTTTTTTTAATCAAGGCTGTAGTTTCTGAAGCACTGGCTGCTCTCCCGCCTCCAAACAAGCATAAAAGGTCAGTTCAGATTTTACTTCTACAAGTTCTATGAGCCCTGAAGCCAGTGATACTGTTATGTCTTCACATGGTGAAGTTTCCTTTGGTGATGAGGAATCTTCAACTGACGGTGAACCTGATGTTTCCTCTTTTTTTGTTTAAACATGTTCATTCTCTTTTTAAAAAAAGCTTTAAATTACGTTAGGGGTTAAAGATCCTAAATTTGTTAATCTCTCTGAGGTTTTCCCTATTCCTGATGCTGTTTCTGACATGATTTCTAGGGAATGGTTTAAACCAAGTAATTAATTTAATCCTTCTGCAAGGTTTAAAAAGTTATATCCTTTACCTGCTGCTAATGTTGATGGGAAACTGTTCCCAAGGTTGATGGGGCCATTTCCACTCTGACTAAACGTACTACTATTCCTTTGGAAGGCAGTACTTCTTTTAAAGACCATTTGGATTGAAAATTAGAGTCTTTTCATAGAAGGGCCTTTTTACAAGAAAGGTATTTGCTCAGG
Organism: Bombina bombina; assembly: GCF_027579735.1. Taxonomy (NCBI): domain Eukaryota; kingdom Metazoa; phylum Chordata; class Amphibia; order Anura; family Bombinatoridae; genus Bombina; species Bombina bombina. The sequence continues at coordinate 426,251,126 of NC_069500.1, read as the reverse complement.
CCAGCTATTTCTATTGCTGATGTGGCTGCTGCTTCAACTTTCTGGTTATCTAATCTTTCAAAACAATGTTCTGATGACTCTGCTAGTGGAAATATTTTGGGTTAACTCTAAAGTGCCAATTCTTTTATTTGTGATGCTGTATTTGATATTATGAAGATTAAAGGGATATGAAACTCAAACAATTTCTTTTGTGATTCAGACAGAGCATACCATATTAACAAAGTTTCCAATTTACTTCTATTATTTTCTTTGTTCCCATGATATTCTGTGTTGAAGAGATACATAGAAAGGCATCTTTGGAAGGAAATAGTGCTGCCACCTAGTGCTCTTGCAAATGGATAACATTCTTGCAAAACTGCTGCCATATAGTGATCCAGAATTGGGCCGGCTCCTAAGCATACATATCTGCCTTTCAACAAATGATACAGAGAACAAAGGAATATATATATATATATATATATATATATATATATATATATATATATATATATATATATATATATATATATAATAGAAGTAAATTGGAAAGTTGTTTAAAATCTCAGTCTAAATCATGGAAGAAAAATGTTTGGGTTTTATACCCTTTAATGTCAAAAGCATGTCTTTGGCAATCCTTACCAGGAGAGCCTTATGGTCCTGGTCTGCTGATATGGTGTCAAAATCCAGATTATTATCCAGATCCTTAAATAGGATTCAGAACAAGGTGTTTGTTGCTCTACCATTTAGTCTGGCTACAGCTCCAAGGCTCCAAAGGTTCAGGGTGCCCTTTTGTTTGTGATCAGAACTCAGGGTATTGCAGTGTTTACATACCTCAATGACATCTTGGTTCAATCTCAAACAAACCGTTGTTTCTTGAACTACATGGTTGGGGGATCTATTTTCCAAAAAGTTATTTGATTCCTCAAAGGTAACTTTATTTGTGTTTTCAAATAGATTCAGTCTCCATGAGTGTTTCTCTAACAGAGCAGAGAAGGTTAAGATTGGTATCAGCCTGTCTGAACCTTCAGTCTCTCTCTTTCCCTTCAGTTGCTCTTTGTATGGAAGTTCTAGGTCTTATGATTGCAGCTTCAGATGCAATTCCATTTTCTCCTTTTCACGTGTGACCTCTTCATCTTTGATAGCTGTCTCAAAATATATTTTTGGATCCCTAAAGTCTCTGACGTTGTGGCTGGATCATCAGTTCATTATTCAGAGACTGTGATCACTACAGATGCAAGTCTCTAAGGATGGGGAGCTGTTTGGCGGTCTTTGAGAGCACAGGGAGTTTGGGATCCTCGGTAGGCGAGGTTATCCATACATTTTCTGGAACTCTGCAATTTTCAGGCTCTTCAAGCTTGGTCTCTGTTGAAAAGAGTCTCATCTCAATTTCAATGTTACAGCAGTGACTTATGTCAACTATAAGGGGAAACTCACAGTTCCCTAGCAATGAGGGAGGTGTCTCATGGACATAAATCAATTCCTGTTAAGTCTCTGTGATTCATATTCCAGGGGTGAACAACTGGGTAGCAGTCTTTTTCAGTCGTCAATCTCTTAATCCAGGGGAGTGGTCTCTTCACCAGGATGTGTTCAATCAGATTGTGGATTTTTGGGGTCTCCCAGAGATACATCTGCCTATCATTTGAACAAAAAATCTTCCCTGGTACTTGCGAGGTCCAAGGATCCTAAAGCAGAGTTAGTGGATGCTCTAGTAGTCCATTGGCCATTTCAGCTTCCTTATCTGTTTCCTCCTCTGGTACTTCTACCCAGAGTGATTTCCAGTATAAGCCTAGAGAAATCTTTAGTAATCCTGATTGCCCAAGTTGGCCACAAAGGATTTGTTATGGAGATTTAGTTCAGATCCTCCTTGGCCACTTCCTCTGTGATCAAACCTTCTGTCTCGAAGTCCACTTTTCCATCCGGATCTCAAGTCTCTGAAATTGATGGCATGCAAATTGAACAGTTAATCCTAAAACATAGGTTTTTTTTCTGATTGAAACCATAAGCCTGTAACTAGGAGAATATATCATAAGGTCTGGAGGGCTTTTATTTCTTGATGTAAATATCATGTTTTTTCCTGGCATTCTTTCAGAATTCCTAGGATTTTGCAGGTTTGGATAAGGGCCAATCTGCCAGTTCTCTGAAAGGGCAGTTTTCTGCTCTTTCAGTTTTGTTCCATAGGAAGTTTAACAGACTACTTTTGTTTTTTTTTGTTTTTTTGCCTAAGGTTGTTTCTTCAGATAACTTTAGCAGAGAGATTGTTGTTCCTTCTTTGTGTCCTAATCCCAAGAATGCTTCAGATAGATCTTTGCATAATGTGAATGTTTTTAGGGCATTGAAATATTACATTAATGCTTCTAAGAACTTTAGACAAACTTCTAGTTTGTTCATTCACTTATCTGATCCTAGAAAAGTTCTGCTGTTTCTTTGGCCTCTTGGTTGAAACTTTTGATTCACAAAGCTTAATTGGAGGCAGGTCAGCCTCCTCCGTAATAGTTTATTTTTCATTCTACTAGGTCAGTTGCCACTTCCTTGGCCTTTAAGCAGAGGCGTAACTAGAAACCACAGGGCCCAGGTGCAAGAATCTAAGAGGCCCCCCCCCCCCCAAAAAAAAAGAAGGTGAATTTGATACATATATTTTTTTATTTTTTCAACATTTAACACTGGAAAAAAATGTGAATCAGATTACGTCTGCAAAAGGAGGTACCCTGTGCCGACAGTCTGTGAGATGGTCTGACCCTCTATTACTGTATATAATGGTACTGTATAGTGACACTAGTTACCCCCCCCCCCCCATTCTGTAATAACAAGGTCTGTAATTTGCTGGTTCCATAAACATACACACACACACATACATGCATGCATAATTTAACACACAGTCGCATACACACATAAACACCAATGGGTAAAACAGAAACACTAACCCCTGTAGTCAGAGACAGAGACACTAGTGAGGCATCATGTCACACTCACATGATATCAGTGCAGGCAGTGGCAGGTCAACATTTTTTATTGGAAAAAAAATAAAACTTTTTTTTTTTTATTTATTTTTTTTAAGCTGGGCCCCCACCCTCAGAGGCCCAGTCACAGTTGCGTCCTCTGCACCCCCTGTAGTTTTGCTCCTGCCTTTAAGAATGAGCCTTCATTTGACCAGATTTGCAAGGCAGCTACTTGGCCTTCTTTGCATACTTTTACACAATTCTACCATTTTGATGTTTTTGCTTCTTCTGAGGCAGCCAGTATGTTAAAGTACAATACCATTCAGGCACTAAAAATGTATGTATGTATATATATATATATATATATATATATATATATATATATATAGTTAGGGTTAAATAACTATTATATGATGAATCCTAAATATACTGCCCAGAGAAATGGTTTTTATATACAACCTATAGGTTTAACTGAGAACTAAACAAAGTTCTAAATAAAAATGAACAGTAGCTCTAAAAGGCTGAAAGAACTGCTGTCAATGCAAGAAAATATGAGCATACCATTGTTTTGAGTAAATTGCTGTATCTTATAAATTGATTGTGTAGTAATCAATGCATATCTACATGTCAGTAACAGTAAGCAGTGAGATCCCCAGATTTGAGTCTACTCTTATTTACTCAGCTGCAGCTGTATAAAATCGAGTATAATTACAGCGGAAATACTGGGTAGCCTCTAAAAACTAATATTGAATGTTAAACAGCAGCATCATTTGTACATAAATTGGTTGTACATAAGTTATAAAGGTATATACCCAGGCATGTAAAAATCACAAATCCAGCTGCAAGTAGATATGTTAGACTATGGAGCTTCACATATTACATTAAAGTACCAAGTACCGACTTCTGGTGGGCGGCTTTCCAAGATGGCCACTAACTTATGAAGCTCCTTCTAAGTTGTTATCCCTTATGTTGTTTAGTGGTCATAACTTCTGCCATCCATACTGCTCTTGGCAATATTTGTGCCTGGGAACTCTTTAGGATCAAGGATCACCATCTCTTGGCTACCGAGAAGAAGTTTTTACTGATAGAAGCTGGCTGACACTGTGGTGGGACCTAGTACTACCACGCTGTACATAGTTTTGTATAAGATCTAAGAATCCTACTGACCTTGCTTTGCTGTACAGAATGGATAATTTCACTGCAAAGAACGATTATATTGCTAAAAGAATAATTTCAGAGCTGCAAGCTATGCTGATGCCAACTTTTAAAAAACTCTAAGATACAATAAACCTCTTACTGACGCAGGTGCAGGTCACTTTACATGGACATACGGACATGCATGGCGTGCAGATGAGGCCGTAATGAGAACACCAGTTGAAAGTTATGCCTTAAGTTTTGAGCCCTCAAACTCAGAAAGATCATAGCAGCCATCCACACCTATCTCAGACCTGAAATCAAACAAGGTGGTTTACGGAAGATCAGGCATTAATATCAGTTTACTCTGTTTTTTTTAAAAGCAGCGGCTCAAACCCTCAGCATAAAAAGTATGCTTATCCCTCAGATGACTCAAAGGCTTACCCGTTCTATACTGGAGAGTTTCAACATTGTGAGTCGTTTTACAGATTCCAGTTTAAGTGCTCACAGAGACATCGGAACAACACTTAACTTTTCTCGCTAGATTAGACAAAGTAAGAAGAGGCATGGGCTGAATTGTCTTTTTTTTTTTTTTCAATCCACCTGTTCCAGAAGATTGTTGGAATTGGGTCTGCGCCTGGTACCAGGTTTTTTTTGTTTTTTCTAGCAATCGGATTACCACTAGTGATGTTGCGAATTGTTCGCGGCAGGCGAACATATGCGATGTTCAATCCGCCCCCTATTCGTCATCATTGAGTAAACTTTGACCCTGTGTAATCTAATTGCAGTTGCCTGCCTGCTAGCGTGTGTGCCAGGCCCACTTGCCCAGTACCACCACTCATATCTGGTGTAACAGTAGTGTAAATAATTAAAAAATAAAACTTTTTTGACTGTGAAACATCAGTCTGCTAGTGTAATCTAATTGCAGTTGCCTGCCTGCTAGCGTGTGTGCCAGCCAGGCCCACTTGCCCAGTGCCACCACTCATATCTGGTGTAACAGTAGTGTAAATAATTAAAAAAACAAACAAACTTTTTTGACTGTGAAACATCAGTCTGTTATTGTAATCTAATTGCAGTTGCCTGCCAGCGTGTGTGCCAGGCCCACTTGCCCAGTGCCACCACTCATATCTGGTGTAACAGTAGTGTAAATAATTTAAAAATAAAAAACTTTTGACTGTGAAACATCAGTCTGCTAGTGTAATCTAATTGCAGTTGCCTGCCAACGTGTGTGCCCGGCCCACTTGCCCAGTGCCACCACTCATATTTGGTGTAACAGTAGTGTAAATTTAAAAAAAAAAAAACTTTTTGACTGTGAAACATCAGTCTGCTAGTGTAATCTAATTGCAGTTGCCTGCCTGCCAGCATGTGTGCAGGCCCACTTGCCCAGTGCCACCACTTATATCTGGTGTAACAGTAGTGTAAATAATTTAAAAAAAAACAAAAAACTTTTTTGACAGTGAAACATCAGTCTGCTAGTGTAATCTAATTGCAGTTCCCTGCCTGCCAGCGTGTGTGCCAGGCCCACTTGCCCAGTGCCACCACTCATATCTGGTGTAACAGTAGTGTAAATAATTAAAAAAAAAAAAAAAAACTTTTTTGACTGTGAAACATCAGTCTGCTAGTGTAATCTAATTGCAGTTGCCTGCCTGCCAGCGTGTGTGCCGGCCCACTTGCCCAGTCCACCACTCATATCTGGTGTAACAGTAGTGTAAATAATTAATAAAAAAAAAACTTTTTTGACTGTGAAACATCAGTCTGCTAGTGTAATCTAATTGCAGTTGCCTGCCTGCTAGCGTGTGTGCCAGGCCCACTTGCCCAGTGCCACCACTCATATCTGGTGTAACAGTAGTGTAAATAATTTAAAAAAAAAAAAAACTTTTTTGACTGTGAAACATCAGTCTGCTAGTGTAATCTAATTGCAGTTGCCTGCCTGCCAGCGTGTGTGCCGGCCCACTTGCCCAGTCCACCACTCATATCTGGTGTAACAGTAGTGCAAATAATTAATAAAAAAAAAAAACTTTTTTGACTGTGAAACATCAGTCTGCTAGTGTAATCTAATTGCAGTTGCCTGCCTGCCAGCGTGTGTGCAGGCCCACTTGCCCAGTGCCACCACTTATATCTGGTGTAACAGTAGTGTAAATAATTTAAAAAAAACAAAAAACTTTTTTGACAGTGAAACATCAGTCTGCTAGTGTAATCTAATTGCAGTTCCCTGCCTGCCAGCGTGTGTGCCAGGCCCACTTGCCCAGTGCCACCACTCATATCTGGTGTAACAGTAGTGTAAATAATTAAAAAAAAAAAAAAAACTTTTTTGACTGTGAAACATCAGTCTGCTAGTGTAATCTAATTGCAGTTGCCTGCCTGCTAGCGTGTGTGCCGGCCCACTTGCCCAGTCCACCACTCATATCTGGTGTAATAGTAGTGTAAATAATTAATAAAAAAAAAACTTTTTTGACTGTGAAACATCAGTCTGCTAGTGTAATCTAATTGCAGTTGCCTGCCTGCTAGCGTGTGTGCCAGGCCCACTTGCCCGGTGCCACCACTCATATCTGGTGTAACAGTAGTGTAAATAATTTAAAAAAACAAACAACTTTTTTGACAGTGAAACATCAGTCTGCTAGTGTAATCTAATTGCAGTTCCCTGCCTGCCAGCGTGTGTGCCAGGCCCACTTGCCCAGTGCCACCACTCATATCTGGTGTAACAGTAGTGTACATACCTGATGTTTTAAAGTATGTTATTCCAAACAATTTAGGAATGTAAGGTGATTTATGTCCTTTATGGATTAAAACCAGACTCTGAATCAACTATGTAATTTTCCGTGGGAGTTTTGCCATGGATCCCCCTCCGGCATGCCACAGTCCAGGTGTTAGTCCCCTTGAAACAACTTTTCCATCACTATTGTGGCCAGAAAGAGTCCCTGTGGGTTTTAAAATTCGCCTGCCTATTGAAGTCAATGGCGGTTCGCCCGTTCGCGAACAGTTGCGGAAGTTCGAGTCTGACGTTCGCGAACGGAAAATTTTCAGTTCGCGACATCACTAATTACCACATAGTCTGATGATCCTTTAAATTGAGAATTCATATATAAGACATTTGTTGCCTTAAAGGGACAGTATACACTCATTTTCATATAACTGCATGTAATAGACACTACTATAAAGAATAAGATGCACAGATACTGATATAAAAATCCAGTATAAAACTGTTTAAAAACGTACTTAGAAGCTCTCAGTTTAGCTCCGTTGAAAAGGTAGCTGGAAAGCCCACTGCAAGTGGGAAATAAGACACTCCCCCCCTCCCCCTTCTTTTGCATATGAAAAGACACTTTACACAAACAGGAGTAAACTGGAGAAGGTAGCTGACGGTATTCACATAAAACTTTGGGGCTTGGTTAGGAGTCTGAAAATCAGAGCAATGTTATTTAAAAATAAGCAAAACTATACATTAATTTAAAAAAAAAAAAAAACCTTTATGGGCTATATAAATAGATCATCAACAAAACATTTATGCAAAGAAAAAATGAGTGTATAATGTCCCTTTAACTAATGTATATCCAGTATCTGTCTGCTCATGCAATGTATCTTAGTTCATAACCGTGGACTGCCTTACATAACACTCAAAGCAATACCTAATTATATTAATCTTTGAATATACATCAATATTTAATGTTTTTTTTTATTTCTGATATTTAGTTTTATTAATGTTAGTGCCCATATTGCTTTTATATATAAGCATGGAACTTTGTATTTAAGCAGGTATTGGATTAATGCCTACTAAAAACACTTTGCTTTGTATTATATTCGAGCAGCTGACAATTTGACCCCTCTTAAGATTGCTTTTACCAGCCATAGTTATGGAAATTACGTCTCAGCAAGCTGTTGTTTAGTACATCCCCATTCACAGGACTCTTGTGTTTATAGCCATATCTGTCTTGTTAACTTAAGTAACCTATATCCCATCCATATCTTCTTTTGGTGGACTATTATACAAATATAATTCTTTTTCTTAAGACAATTGCTCACTTCACCCTGGGTCTACTCTGCTTTGTTTTTGCTTGTTCATTTGTTTTGTCAGGCAATGGGATACTGCTTACTAGTAGCACTCTGCTTAGTATTATATTTTAGCAATTAACAATATGACCCTTGCCAATATTTCTTTTATCAGACATATCTTTGTGAAGTACAACGTCTCTGCAAACTGTTGTTTAATACCTATCCACCTACAGCATCCTTCTACGAGTTATAGCCACATATATCTTATTATTTTAAGTAGCCTATATACAAGGTATACCCCGCTCATACAGTGGGTTAGGTACCGGAGCCCCGCTGTAAAGTGAAAACCGCCTTAAAGTGAAACAAGGCAGTTTTAGCTTTCTTTTCATTGTTTAAAATTTTGAAAACATGTTTCAACTAACATATATTAGGGGTGCAATAGTGCTACGTTTAGTTTAACACTAGCACAGCAAGTATTCAATTTGTATTCAATAAATACTGTACCTGTAAAATTGTGACAATTACTGTAGTAAACTTTGCCATACTATAACACTGAGACACAGATTGCACTGCAATGCTATAAACAGAGTGAACTAAGCATAACAAAATGGTGCCATTCACTTTCTAGCAATCTCACGATGATTATAGCACTGTTTCAAAATCCTTAGAGGTTGAACTTCAGTTCCACAAAGCGCTGTATTAGCGAATCGATGTAAAGTGAAGCGCTGTAAAGTGAGGTATACCTGTACTTGTATATATCATCCATATTTATTAGGGAACTATTATGCAAACGCAAACATTTTTTATTAAAGTAGTTACTCACTTAACACTGGGTCTACTCTGTTTCGGTTGGTTCATTTGTTCAGTCAGCTACTAGACTAATGTTTATTAGAAGAAATTTGCCTGGCAGTATATTCTAGCAGTAGCAGCTAATAAGATGACCCTCCTTACTACTGCTCTACTCAGACATACCTTGGCAGGTACAGTGTTTCAGCAAATATTTTTTGGTACCCACCCACTTATGGCGATCTGACTTGAGTTTGCAACCATGTTTGTCTTGCTATGTTGAGTGACTTGTATACCTGTATATTGCATCCATATCTAGTTGGGGATTGTCTAACTGTGATTCTGTTTTATCAAGGTAGCTGCTCACGTACTTTTGGGCCTATTTGGGATTTTTTTTGTTTAGTTTGTATGTTTAGTTTAGTTAAAAATGCGGGCGTTCAGGTAACAGACAGTGAGAAAGTTTTCATAAATATTTGCAGTAAACATATATTATACTTGTATTGAACGTATTACCATACAATCTTATTTCACTATTTAATTTATCATGTGTCTTGGAAAATTACATCTTATTCGTATATAATTGTGTCACAGGACAGTAAAGCTCATAATAATGTATCATTGGAATTAATATCTCCTATTTTCATAATCTGTGTAACAAGTGCTTTTTGACAATATCTATTCTAAACTTATTAAGTGTGACCTTGAATGACACTGTATTATTTGTATGTAACCGTTTACATGTTGTATACCAGAACTCTCATCAATAAAAAGAAGTAAAAAAAAAAAAGTACCAAGTACCTTGTTGAAGGTATCCTTGGGGCTTTAATATATGTGAGTCTATATAGGATAGAGCATATAAAAACAGAATTTATGCTTACCTGATAAATTTCTTTCTCTTGTGATGTATGGAGTCCACGGATTCATCCATACTTGTGGGATATTCTCCTTCCCTACAGGAAGTGGCAGAGAGAGCAACCACAGCAGAGCTGTCTATATAGCTCCTCCCTTAGCTCCACCCCCCAGTCATTCGACCGAAGGCTAGGAAGAAAAAGGAGAAACTATAGGGTGCAGTGGTGACTGAAGTTTTTTTAATAAAAATATACTACCTGTCTTAAATAGACAGGGCGGGCCGTGGACTCAATACATCACAAGAGAAAGAAATTTATCAGGTAAGCATACATTCTGTTTTCTCTTGTAAGATGTATCGAGTCCACGGATTCATCCATACTTGTGGGATACCAATACCAAAGCTTTAGGACACGGATGAAGGGAGGGACAAGACAGGTTCCTTAAACGGAAGGCACCACTGCTTGTAGAACCTTTCTCCCAAAAATAGCCTCTGAAGAAGCAAAAGAATTGAATTTGTAAAATTTGGAAAAAGTATGAAGCGAAGACCAAGTCGCCGCCTTACAAATCTGTTCAACAGAAGCCTCATTTTTAAAAGCCCATGTGGAAGCCACCGCTCTAGTAGAATGAGCAGTAATTCTTTCAGTAGGCTGCTGGCCAGCAGTCTCATAAGCCATATGGATGATGCTTTTCAGCCAAAAAGAAAGAGAGGTAGCCGTAGCCTTTTGACGTCTCCGCTTACCAGAATAGACAACAAACAATGAAGATGTTTGACGGAAATCTTTAGTTGCTTGTAAGTAGAACTTTAAAGCACGAACCACATCAAGATTGTGCAACAGACATTCCTTCTTTGAAGAAGGATTATGACACAGCGAAGGAACAACAATTTCCTGATTGATATTCCTATTAGAAACAACCTTAGGAAGGAATCCAGGTTTGGTACGTAAAACCACCTTATCTGCATGGAAAATAAGATAAGGTGAGTCACACTGTAAAGCAGATAACTCAGAAACTCTTCGAGCCGAAGAGATAGCTACTAAAAACAAAACTTTCCAAGATAGAAGCTTAATATCTATGGAATGCATAGGTTCAAACGGAACCCCTTGAAGAACTTTAAGAACCAAGTTTAGGCTCCATGGCGGAGCAACAGGTTTAAATACAGGCTTGATCCTGACCAAGGCCTAACTAAACGCTTGAACGTCTGGGACATCTGCCAGACGTTTGTGTAAAAGAATAGACAAAGCAGATATTTGTCCCTTTAAGGAACTAGCTGATAATCCCTTCTCCAATCCTTCTTGGAGAAAGGACAAAATTCTAGGAATCCTAATCTTACTCCTTGAGTAACCCTTGGATTCACACCAACAAAGATATTTGCACCAAATCTTATGATAGATGTTCCTGGTGACAGGCTTTCTAGCCTGAATCAGGGTATCAATGACCGACTCAGAGAAACCACGCTTTGATAGAATCAGGCGTTCAATCTCCAAGCAGTCAGACACAGAGAAATTAGATTTGGATGCTTGAACGGACCTTGGATTAGAAGGTCCTGCCTCATTGGCAGAGTCCACTGTGGAACAGATGACGTCCACCAGGTCTGCATACCAAGTCCTGTGTGGCCACGCAGGTGCTATCAGAATCACTGAAGCTCTCTCCTGCTCGATTCTGGCAACCAGACGTGGGAGGAGAGGAAACGGTGGAAATACATAAGCCAGATTGAAGGACCAGGGCACTGCTAGAGCATCTATCAGTACCGCCTGGGGATCCCGGGACCTGGACCCGTAACGCGGAAGTTTGGCGTTCTGTTGGGACGCCATCAGATCCAATTCCGGTGTGCCCCATAGCTGAGTCAGCTGGGCAAATACCTCCGGATGGAGCTCCCACTCCCCCGGATGAAAAGTCTGACGACTTAGGAAATCCGCCTCCCAGTTCTCTACCCCTGGGATATGGATTGCTGAGAGATGGCAAGAGTGATCCTCCGCCCATAGGATAATTTTGGTTACCTCCATCATCGCTAGAGAACTCTGTGTTCCTCCTTGATGATTGATATAGGCTACAGTCGTGATGTTGTCCCACTGAAATCTGATGAATTTGGCCGCAGCTAGCTGAGGCCACGCCTGAAGTGCATTGAATATCGCTCTCAGTACTAGAATGTTTATCGGGAGGAGAGATTCCTCCCGAGACCATAAGCCCTGTACTTTTAGGGATTTCCAGACTGCACACCAGCCTAGCAGGCTGGCATTTGTCGTTACTATGAGCCACTCTGGCCTGCGGAAACATATTCCCTGAAACAGGTGGTCCTGAGACAACCACCAGAGAAGAGAATCTCTGGTCTCTTGGTACAGATGCAGTTGAGGAGATAAATCTGCATAATCCCCATTCCACTGTTTGAGCATGCATAGTTGCAGTGGTCTGAGGTGTAGGCGGGCATAAGGAACTGTCCATTGCCGCTACCATAAGTCCGATTGCCTCCATACACTGAGCCACTGATGGCCGAGGAATGGAATGAAGAGCTCGGCAAGTGATTAAAAGTTTTGATTTTCTAACCTCCGTCAGAAATATTTTCATTTCTACCGAGTCTATCAGAGTCCCTAGGAAGGAAACTCTTGTGAGAGGGATGAGAGAACTCTTTTTTATGTTCACCTTCCACCAGTGAGATCTCAGAAAAGCCAACACGATGTCCGTGTGAGACTTGGCTAGCTGGAAAGTCGACGCCTGAATTAAGATGTCGTCTAGATAAGGCGCCAACGCTATACCCCGCGGTCTTAGAACCGCCAAAAGGGACCCTAGCACCTTTGTGAAAATTCTGGGAGTCGTGGCCAACCCGAAGGGAAGGGCCACAAACTGGTAATGCCTGTCCAGAAAGGCGAATCTGAGGGATTGATGATGATCTCTGTGAATAGGGATGTGTAGATATGCATCCTTTAAGTCCACGGTAGTCATATATTGACCCTCCTGGATCAGAGGAAGAATAGTCCGAATAGTCTCCATCTTGAAAGATGGTACTCTGTTTAGAATTTTGAGATCCAAAATTGGTCTGAAAGTTCCTTCTTTTTTGGGAACCACAAACAGGTTGGAGTAAAAACCTAGCACTTGTTCCGCTCTTGGAACTGGGCGAATCACTCCCATGGTATGTAGGTCTTCTACACAGTGTAAGAACGCCTCTCTCTTTGTCTGGTTTGCAGACAATTGAGAAATGTGAAATCTCCTCCTTGGGGGGGGGGGGAGTCTTTGAAGTCCAGAAGATATCCTTGGGACACAATTTCTAAAGTCCAGGAATCGTGAACATCTCTTGCCCAAGCTTGAGCACAGAGAGAGAGTCTGCCCCCTATTAGATCCGGTCCCGGATCGGGGGCTACCCCTTCATGCTGTCTTAGAGGCAGCAGCAGGCTTCTTGGCCTGTTTACCTTTGTTCCAAGCCTGGTTAGGTCTCCAGACTGACTTGGATTGGACAGAATCCCCCTCTTGCTTTGCTGCAGGGGAAGCTGAAGCGGGACCACCCTTGAAGTTCCGAAAGGAACGAAAATTATTTTGTTTGGTCCTCATCTTATTTGTTTTATCCTGAGGGAGGGCATGGCCTTTCCCTCCAGTGATGTCTGAAATAATTTCTTTCAGTGCAGGCCCGAATAGGGTCTTTCCTTTGAAAGGGATGTTCAACAATTTAGATTTTGATGATTTTGATTTTGCGTGCTAAAATGGCAAAACCTGAATTCTTTGCCGCTAATTTAGCCATTTGGAAAGCAGCATCTGTAATGAAAGAATTAGCCAACTTAAAGACCTTAATTCTATCCATAATATCCTCTAATGGAGTCTCCACCTGGAGAGTCTCGTCTAGAGCCTCAAACCAGAAAGCAGCTGCAGTAGTTACAGGAACAATGCATGCAATAGGTTGGAGAAGAAAACCTTGATGAACAAAAATTTTCTTTAGGAGACCCTCTAATTTTTTATCCATAGGATCTTTGAAAGCACAGCTGTCTGCGATAGGTATAGTTGTACGCTTAGCAATAGTAGAAATAGCTCCCTCCACCTTAGGAACAGTCTGCCAAGAGTCCTGTATGGTGTCAGATATGGGAAACATTTTCTTAAAAACAGGAGGGGGAGCGAACAGAATACCTGGTCTATCCCACTCCTTAGTAACAATAGTCACAATCCTCTTAGGGACTGGAAAAACATCAGTGTAAACAGGAACCTCTAAGTATCTGTCCATTTTACACAATTTCTCTGGGACCACTATAGGGTCACAATCGTCTAGAGTAGCTAATACCTCCTTGAGCAATAAGCGGAGGTGTTCCAGCTTAAATTTAAAGACTGTCATATCAGAATCTGTCTGAGAGAGCGTCTTTCCTGAATCAGAAATCTCTCCCTCAGATAACAAATCCCTTACCCCTACTTCAGAACATTGTGAGGGTATATCGGATACGGCTACTAAAGTGTCAGACGGCTCAGCATTTGTTCTTAACCCAGAGCTATCACGCTTTCCTTGTAAACCAGGCAGTTTAGAGAAAACCTCTGTGAGGGTTTTATTCATAACTGTGGCCATGTCTTGTAAAGTAAATGAATTAGACGCACTAGAGGTACTTGGCGTCACTTGTGCGGGTGTTACTGGTTGTGACACTTGGGGAGAGCTAGATGCTAAACCCTCATTCCCTTCTGAGAATCATCTATTGCAATATTTTTAAGTGCTAAAATATGCTCTTTATAATTTATAGACATATCAGTGCAAGTGGGACACATTCTAAGAGGGGGTTCCACAATGGCTTCTTAACACATAGAACAAGGATTCTCCTTGGTGTCAGAAATGTTAAACAGGCTAGTAATGTAACAAGCAAGCTTGGAAAACACTTTAATCAAAGTAAATAACACTTTAAACAAAATCGGTACTGTGCCTTTAAGAGAAAAAAAGCTGCACAAACTCTGCAAAACAGTGTAAAAAAGCAGTAAACACAACAAAATTTGTACAGTAGCATCATAAAGCCTTAGTAACTTTGCACCACTATGCAAATAAACAATTAACCCCTTAATGTAAAAACCGGATTGAAAAAACTTCAAAACCGGTAAAATAACGTTCAGCACCTTGCCACAGCTCTGCTGAGGCGCCTACCTGCCCTTTAGGAACGATTTGTGGGGAAAAAAACCTCTTTACAGCCCTCAAATACAGCTGGAATCTCTGGAGAAGTAGCTGGATGCTTCTGAGGTAAATAAACTGTGCAACTGAAAATAGGCCCCTCCCAACTCACTCGAAGTTATGGGGCCTAAAAAACACCACAGAGTGTTTCTTAAACTAGCCATGTGGGTTAATAACCCTTAAACAAGTCACAATGACCCCTTAAAGTCCCTCAAAAAACGTTTTATTTGTAATTAAACCAAAACATTTTTTCCTATCAGTGTCACCAGTAACTATGAGCCCTTTATGCAAGCTTGGATTCCTCTTTTACTGAATACAGCTTACCTTTCCCTCATGGGGATATTGCCAGCCTTTTCTAGAAATAACACAGTCTGTCCAGAAAAAAATAGACTGAGCATACCTTAATGCAGTTTAGCCTGCAAACTGTTCCCCCAACTGAAGTTTTCCTGTACTCTTCAGCCCTTGTGAGAACAGCAGTGGATCTTAGTTACAAAGTGCTAAGATCATTATCCTCCTTGCAGAAATCTTCATCCCTTTTCTGCCAGAGAGTAAATAGTACACACCGGTACCATTTAAAATAACAAACTTTTGCTTGAGGAAATAAAAACTAAACATTTTTGTCACCACACTCACTTTGCCCTTCCTAGCAGTTAAGCAGGCAGAGAGAATGACTGGGGGGTGGAGCTAAGGGAGGAGCTATATAGACAGCTCTGCTGTGGGTGCTCTCTCTGCCACTTCCTGTAGGGAAGGAGAATATCCCATAAGCATGGATGAATCCGTGGACTCGATACATCTTACAAGAGAAACATGTATTGCTAACATAAACTGGTTACACAACCAATTTTAAATACGCACATAAAGGGCACATAAAGCACACCTATCTGTATAGAAAAGTATAACCATTGGATAAGTAACTCCAAGTTATTGTCTCACTGCAGAGTAATACTGTGCTGCAATGACATTCAAAAATAACCGGCTGTACAATTTAATAACTATATATAGTATTTATGTACTGTAAGGACAGTACACCATTTAAAATCTGTATTCCTTAGAACACTATTAGAATTAGATATGCAGAAATTGAAATATGGTATGAGCAAAAAACAAAACCTGCCATACATATGATTAAAAATATGCATGTAAGAAAGATTTGCACATCACCATGTGAAAAGTCATGCAACCATAACATAGTAAATATTAATTAATGAATATTCAAAATTGAGCCACTGCAGAAAGGTCTTGTACACTCTGTAATGCAGACTCAGATTATAAAATAGTCTCTGCAGAGATAATGTAAGAGAAACTCTTTCTAATAATTGATCATACTCTAGAAGCAAGGACATTAATGTAATATTATATGTATACATTTTGTATGTAAATTTAAGCAGCTGAGTGAGATATGTAAAAAAATCATATATGAGGAATGAATATGCAAATTGTTTATTTACATCAGATAAGCCTTTTGGAATATATACACTCACGATACAAACTATAAGTCAGTTTTATCAGCTATCAGCTTGCTGCATGAAAATAAACCAAGTTGTGGTAATACAGTATTGTCAGACCTGCATGTGACACCAACTGGAGGCAAAGTGCCCCTTAGTGTGTTAAAGTTGCTGCTCAACACACAAAACTATGGACAGATGGGGGATACACAATTAAAAACCAAATTACTGTATAAATACTGGGGATAAAATATCCACACAAGTACTAGCCCACAGCACACCTCAGATCATAAAAAAGCTAAGAGAATGAAAATTAAGTATTAAAGAAAAGCTTTCTAAACACCCACCTCCAGGGCATAGAAGGGATAAACTTGCCAGAATAAAACACCAAAATCCACCAGATAAAATTCACAACAGCTGAAGCTGAGAAGGGAAAAGGTTGTCAAGGAAAGAGCTTATTGCCATAACACTATGCAGGCCCAAAGTCTGTGCAATTTGAAATAACTATCAAAATGTAAAATTGTAAAAGAACACCTCTCCTAAGGGCTCTGTCTCCTCCTACCAGGGGCGTATTATGGCCTAGGCCAACAAGGCTGGTGCCTAGGGAGGCAGATTTGGGAGGGGTAGCACATCTGCCCTATCCTCTTACTAAAAGCCAGCAAACAGTACAGTGAGCGATGAAGTGCAGGCTTTTACAGGCAGTGCTTCATTTAGAGCCGCCAGCATTTTTACCGTGGAAGCGTTCTTGGTGAGAAACTTGCCCGGGGATATGCTTACAAGGTGAGGCTGGAGGAGAGGACCTTGTGCCAATATACTGCCTCCCCTTGTCAGCTGTGGTTGGTCTGCGAACACAGTGCTTATTGCAGGTTTTAGTAACTAACAGACTGGATGCGTCTGTGCACTGCTTAGATCAGCTTGTGATGTCTAGTCATACACGCTCAGCGCTAATGTATGTTAGCTACAAATAGCTAGCTTTCTCTGTCATTCATGAACCCATGTAAATAGTAAATGGACACATAAAACGTTTCATTACTTGAATGATGGTAAGTACTATATGTTGTTGCATGTGAAGGGCAGTGATTGTTTCAAAGTGTATTCTTCTTTCCCTCCTGTTACAGAAGCATTAGTTATTTTGTTGTGAAGAGCTTATTTCCCAGCAAGCCAACGCCTAAGAAGGGCTCCAAGAAAACCGTAACAAGTATCATTTCATAAAGAGTTAACTCTTTATGAAATGATACTTGTTACGGTTTTCTTGGAGCCCTTCTTAGGCGTTGGCTTGCTGGGAAATAAGCTCTTCACAACAAAATAACTAATGCTTCTGTAACAGTGCTCCCTTTCTGTGGAACACTCTGGCAGACACGGTCTGACCCCTTTTTGGTGGCAGCGGTGGGATTTTCCTGGATTTCCTAGGAGAGGTACAGAACGGATGGAGAGCGCTTACGAAAAATTGAAGCGTACAACCCTAAAAGATTTACTTGAAAGCAGAGGGGGGTACGCCAGCAACCGGCCGAGGAGAGAGCTGATCGCAGAATTGAACGAACTGGATCAGAGCTTCACAATGGCGGAAACACCGACCACGATTAGTGACGAAAAAACCAGGATTGTTCGGGAAAGGCTCTCATTATACGGGCCGAACCCCTCCATGGAATTGGTACAGCAGTTGATGGCGGAGGCGGACGAGGATATACGAGAGACTCGAGCCCACGAACTCAACCTAGCGAACGCACACCGCAATGCTGTAGCCCCGCAGGTAATCATCCCTGTCGAAAATGCTGGGAGGCCCAAGATACCCTATACGGCATTTCGACCCTTTCTAGAGAGCGAGACAGGGATTGATGAATATTTGGCGGACTTCGAAAGGCAATGTGCACTGCACCAGATTCCCAACAGAGAGTGGCCCACGATATTGTCTGGGAAACTATCCGGGCGAGCCCTGGAAGCCTTTCGTACTCTGGGTGCTAAGGAAGTGACACAGTATGAGCTAGTTAAGGAGACACTGTTGCGACGGTACGCTGTAACTCCGGACACGTATCGCCGACAGTTTCGGGGCACGGAAAAGAAGCCTAACGATACCCATATGGAATGGGCGCACCGAATGCGGAGAGCGGCAAATCACTGGCTGAGCGGAAGTAAAGCGGTGACTGGGGAGGAAATTTTACAATTGTTTCTCTTAGAACATTTTTATAATGGCATGGAACAGCAAGGGAAGGAATGGCTGCGAGACAGGCGGCCTTCTACCTTAGAAGAAGCAGCCAAATTGGCCGATGAACATTATGACTCCCGTCTTCACGAACCCATGAACTACCGAGCTCCAGCACGGGTCGAACCCAGAGAGGTTTACCGTGCACCCCCTCGTGCTGAATTCCGAGCCCCGGTGCCCACAGGGCCCGTCCGACACTCAGGACCACCCAATAACAGCTCTAAGCGTCACAGACCGACTTGCCACCGATGCAAGCAACCAGGGCATTTCATGGCTAGCTGCCCCCTTAATACGCACCAGACACCCAGGAATTACAATTACCCCTCTGGGTCCTATCGTCCGGCCCGGGCCCTCTGTGTTAACCAAGAGGCCCCTATGGAGGGATATGTGGGGCCGCTTCACGAGGCAGACCCTGTATATGCTGCCTCAGATAACCGCCAGCACCATCGGCAGAGGGTATGGCTCGAGGGGCGATCTACCGAGGGATTGCGAGACACAGGGGCTACTATCACGCTGGTACAGAGTCATTTGGTGCCAGAGCACAAGCGATCCGGACAGACTGTGGCCGTTAGAGTGGCGGGGGGGGATGTGTACAAAATTCCAACAGCTAAAGTGCATCTTGATTGGGGAGCGGGAAAGGGGGCTGTGAACGCGGGCCTAATGGATAATTTACCTGCCGAAGTACTACTGGGCAACGATTTGGGCCCCATGACTTCTGCCTATGCTCCAGTATGCAACAACGAGGCGGACCCAGTGACTACACGGGCCCAAGCCCGGACGGAGCGAGAGCTCTCACCAGTGCGGGAGACACAGGTAAGACCTACCCCGACCTTGCCTGACAGGTTAGGCCCCATACCCTGGGACACCCCAGATGCTTTCGAGGCAGAGTCTAAGACTGACCCGACCTTACAAAAGTACCGGGAACGAGCAGAGACCGGAGGGGGCGGGGCAGATAACGAAACATTCTTATGGGAAAAAGGGAAACTATACCGCTGGACAGAGAAAAGGGGACAGCGTAGGCGACAGCTGGTAGTGCCCCACAAATACCGTCAAGAAATCCTCAAAATAGGCCATGACATCCCCTTAGCAGGCCACCTAGCCGTTACCCGTACCCTACACCGCATTACTCACACGTTCTTTTGGCCAGGGGTGCACGCTGACGTTAGAACTTACTGTAACACCTGCGATGTGTGTCAACGAGTAGGAAGGCGAGGCGATCACCCTAAAGCCCAGCTAGTAAATATGCCCATTGTAGAGGAACCCTTCAGCCGGGTTGCTATTGACCTAGTGGGACCACTGGCTACCCCTAGTCCCTCCGGTAAGCGCTACATTCTTACCGTAGTGGACTACGCTACCAGGTACCCAGAGGCTGTCGCCCTATCCAACATACAAGCGGATACGGTAGCGAATGCACTAGTACAGGTGTTCTCCCGGGTAGGATTTCCAAAAGAAATCCTATCCGACCGAGGCACCCAATTTACGGCTGAATTAACCCAACAACTCTGGCAGGTTTGCAAAATTAAGTCCCTCCTGAGCTCCCCATACCACCCCCAGACGAACGGGCTGTGTGAGAGGTTCAATGGGACCCTCAAGCAAATGCTCAAGACGTTCACTCAGGAATACCGAGACTGGGAACGCTTCCTGCCGCACCTCCTATTTGCTTATCGGGAGGTGCCCCAGGAAACGACAGGGTTCTCTCCCTTCGAGTTGCTCTACGGAAGAAAGGTACGGGGACCCCTAAACCTGATCCGGGAGCACTGGGAGGGAGAGATGGAGGCTGACGGTGTCCCCATTGTGCCATACGTGCTGGAACTCAGGGACCGAATGGAGCAATTAGCCAAATCCGTGCGGGCTAATCTCCAGTTGGCCCAGAGAAGACAGAAAGTATGGTACGATCGGGGGGCCCGAAAGAGAATCTTCACCATAGGACAAAAGGTGTTAGTACTTAAGCCGGTGAAGACAGACAAATTGCAGGCGTCCTGGCAGGGTCCCTACCAGATCGTAGAGAAAAGGGGAGACACCACTTATGTGATAGCTAGCTGCCATGACAACAATCTTAGAAAGACATTCCATGTAAACATGCTCAAGGAATATTTTGAGCGACCAGAGAACGTGACGGCCGTATGTTGTTCCCCTCAGGAAGACCCCGACAGTTTACCCATTCCAGACCTATTAGAAAAGAGTCTCCCCACAGGTATAGTGGCGCAGGTTCAGATAGGGGACCGACTTAGCCCCACTGAAAGGGAGCAGCTCAACCAACTCCTCCAGTCCAAACACCTCACCTTCTCCCCGAAGCCAGGGTACACTACTTTAACCACCCACCAGGTAGATACTCCGGGACAAGCTCCCTTGCGCCAGGCTCCGTACCGAATCCCCGAAGCAGTTAGGACAGGAATGAAGAAGGAGATCGATGAGATGCTCCAGCTCAGGGTAATTGAGCCCTCCGATAGTCCATGGGCCTCCCCAGTTGTCTTGGTGCCCAAGAAAGATGGGACCACCCGGTTCTGTGTAGACTATCGGAGGCTCAATGAAAATACCGTGACGGACGCTTACCCTATGCCCAGGGTAGACGAGCTACTCGATCGTATAGCCAGGGGAAATTACCTGACCACTATTGACCTCTGCAAAGGTTACTGGCAGATTCCCCTGGCCCCGGAGGCTATCCCCAAGTCGGCATTCGTCACCCCATTCGGCTTATATCAGTTTAGGGTAATGCCGTTTGGGATGAAGAATGCCCCAGCTACATTCCAGCGCTTGGTGGATAGGCTCCTGGATGGCTTCCAGAGTTTTGCTTGCGCCTACCTGGACGACATAGCGATCCACAGTGAGTCCTGGGAGGACCACTTAGCTCATGTGGGAATGGTTCTGGATCAGATCCGGGCTGCTGGCCTGACTCTGAAGCCAGAAAAATGCCACTTTGGGATGGCCGAGGTACAGTACCTGGGTCACCGGGTGGGGTGTGGAAAGCAGCGACCAGAGCCGGCCAAAATAGAAGCTGTCGCCAATTGGCCCACCCCCATCACTAAGACTCAGGTCCTAGCCTTCCTGGGCACGGCAGGGTACTATAGACGGTTCGTACCAGACTACAGCACACTTGCCAAACCCCTGACTGACTTGACCAAGAAGAACTTACCTCGACAGGTCCTGTGGTCTCCCCACTGTGAAACGGCTTTCCAGGCTCTCAAAAATGCTCTAATTAACGCTCCTGTCTTGGCGGCCCCAGCCCTTAACAAACGTTTTATCGTCCATACAGACGCTTCCATGTTCGGGCTGGGAGCTGTCCTCAGCCAAGTAGGCGAAGATGGAGGGGAGCATCCAGTTGCCTACATCAGCCGGAAGCTCCTGCCCCGCGAAGTCAGCTATGCAGCGGTCGAAAAGGAGTGTTTGGCTTTGGTGTGGGCATTAAAGAAATTGACTCCCTATTTATATGGTCAGGAGTTCACTCTGGTCACCGACCATAACCCGTTGGTGTGGCTGAACCGGGTCTCTGGAGATAACGGCAGGCTATTACGTTGGAGCTTATCGTTGCAACCCTTCAATTTCACCATTACTTACAGACCTGGGAAACAGAATGGCAACGCCGACGGGTTGTCCAGACAAACAGACCTCAGCCCCGCATAACCAGCGGTCTGGACAGCCTTAGTCTGCCCCGAAAAGGGGTCAGACCGTGTCTGCCAGAGTGTTCCACAGAAAGGGAGCACTGTTACAGAAGCATTAGTTATTTTGTTGTGAAGAGCTTATTTCCCAGCAAGCCAACGCCTAAGAAGGGCTCCAAGAAAACCGTAACAAGTATCATTTCATAAAGAGTTAACTCTTTTTTTTCAGCTTTTAGAAACTATTGCCTAAATACACATTTTTGCTGGCCTCAGCTCTAAGTTTAGGGATAACCAATCCCATTGTCTAATCACCTCTGGAGCCAGACTGCTAATTGATAAGATGAACTTGTAAACTTGTTATCTTAAGTACTGTAATCCTATTGTGGCCTGTCAAAGGACAATGCTCTCTATCTAAATGTGTGATGGGGGATTTTGTGCTTCCCCCCCCTCTCCCCCTGGGAGTGCCTGTGTGCATGTAACCTTAATAAAAAGCAGGCTGGGCATCCCAGTGCTGAGTTCTTGTTTGACCCTCAATCGCAGCGTTGACTCGTTTTTGTGGGCAGAAGGGTATCCTAGCTGTACTGCAGCTAAGGGAGATTATTCTATATTTGCGAGACTCATATAGAATACTATGGAAAGCAGCTTCTCCCCTCTTTAGCAATAGGGATCCAGGCTACTAAGCGGTCCATCTCTCAGCGAGACTAAGGGTAACCGTAACACCTCCCTTCCTCTCTCCCTTCTTTCCCTCCCAACCTTATTTCTCTCAACTCCCTCCCTTGCTCCCTTTCACTCCTTTCTTTCCCTCCCCCTTTTCTCCTCTCCCTCCCCACTTTTCTCTTCTCTCTTTCTCCCTCCTTTCTTTCCTTTCCCTCCCTTTTCTCCCCTTCTTTTCTCTCTCTTCTCTCAGGGAGAAAATGGTATGAGATGCAAGCAATTCAACCCACTTGTATGCAAGAGTATTGCTAGCCCATTTTCTTTTGAATTGTTATGAAATAAAAAACAAAAAACATTTTACACACTGACCCAAAAAAACATTAAAGGGACAGTCAACACCAGAATTTTTGTTGTTTTAAAAGATAGATAATACCTTAATCACCAATTCCGCAGTTTTGCATAACCAACAGTTATAATTATACACGTTTTACCTCTGTAATTATCTTGTATCTAAGCCTCAGCAGACTGCCCCCTTATTTCAGTTCTTTTCACAGACTTGTATTTTAGCCAATCAGAGCTGTCTCCATGGTAAATTCACGTGCATGAGCTCAATGTTATCTATATGAAACACGTGAACTAATGCCCTCTAGTGGTGAAAAACTATCAAAATGCATTTAGATTAGAGGCGGCCTTCAAGGTCTAAGAAATTAGATTATGAACCTCCTAGGTTTAGCTTTCAACTAAGAATACTAAGAGAACAAAGCAAAATTGGTGATAAAAGTAAATTGGAAAGTTGTTTAAAATTACATGCCCTATTTGAAACATGAAAGTTTTTTTTGGACTTGACTGTCCCTTTAAGAGGAAAAAACAGAATTTATGCTTACCTGATACATTTCTTTCTCTTGTGATGTATCGAGTCCACAGATTCATCCATACTTATGGGATATTCTCCTTCCCTACAGGAAGTGGCAGAGAGAGCACCCACAGCAGAGCGGTCTATATAGCTCCTCTCTTAGCTCCACCCCCAGTCATTCGACCGAAGGCTAGGAAGAAAAAGGAGAAACTATAGGGTGCAGTGGTGACTGAAGTTTTTTAAATAAAAATATACTACCTGTCTTAAATAGACAGGGCGGGCCGTGGACTCGATACATCACAAGAGAAAGAAATTTATCAGGTAAGCATAAATTCTGTTTTCTCTTGTAAGATGTATCAAGTCCACGGATTCATCCATACTTATGGGATACCAATACCAAAGCTTTAGGACACGGATGAAGGGAGGGACAAGACAGGTACCTTAAATGGAAGGCACCACTGCTTGTAGAACCTTTCTCCCAAAAATAGCCTCCGAAGGAGTAAAAGTATCAAATTTGTAAAATTTGGAAAAAGTATGAAGCGAAGACCAAGTCGCCGCCTTACAAATCTGTTCAATAGAAGCCTCATTTTTAAAAGCCCATGTGGAAGCCACTGCTCTAGTAGAATGAGCAGTAATTCTTTCAGGAGGCTGCTGGCCAGCAGTCTCATAAGCCAAACGGATGAAGCTTTTCAGCCAAAAGGAAAGAGAGGTAGCCGTAGCCTTTTGACCTCTCCGTTTACCAGAATAAACAACAAACAATGAAGATGTTTGACAGAAATCTTTAGTTGCTTGTAAGTAGAACTTTAAAGCACGAACCACATCAAGATTGTGCAACAGACGTTCCTTCTTTGATGAAGGATTAGAACACAGAGAAGGAACAGCAATCTCCTGATTGATATTCCTATTAGAAACAACCTTAGGAAGAAACCCAGGTTTGGTACGCAAAACCCCTTATCTGCATGGAAAACTAGGTAAGGTGAGTCACACTGTAAAGCAGATAACTCAGAAACTCTTCGAGCCGAAGAGATAGCTACTAAAAACAAAACTTTCCAAGATAGAAGCTTAATATCTATGGAATGCATAGGTTCAAACGGAACCCCTTGAAGAACATTAAGAACCAAATTTAGGCTCCATGGTGGAGTAACAGGTTTAAATACAGGCTTGATCCTGACCAAGGCCTGACTAAACGCTTGAACATCTGGGACATCTGCCAGACGTTTGTGTAAAAGAATAGACAATGCAGATTTGTCCTTTTAAGGAACTAACTGATAATCCCTTCTCCAATCCTTCTTGGAGAAAGGACAAAATTCTAGGAATCCTAATCTTACTCCATGAGTAACCCTTGGATTCACACCAACAACGATATCTGCACCAAATCTTATGATAGATTTTCCTGGTGACAGGCTTTCTAGCCTGAATGAGGGTATCAACGACCGGCTCAGAGAAACCACGCTTTGACAGAATCAGGCGTTCAATCTCCAAGCAGTCAGACGCAGAGAAGTTAGATTTGGATGCTTGAATGGACCTTGGATTAGAAGGTCCTGACTCATTGGCAGAGTCCACGGTGGAACAGATGACATGTCCACCAGGTCTGCATACCAAGTCCTGCGTGGCCACGCAGGTGCTATCAGAATCACCGAAGCTCTCTCCTGCTTGATTCTGGCAACCAGACGTGGGAGGAGAGGAAACGGTGGAAATACATAAGCCAGATTGAAGGACCAGGACACTGCTAGAGCATCTATCAGTACTGCCTGGGGATCCCGGGACCTGGACCCGTAACAAGGAAGTTTGAAGTTCTGTTGGGACGCCATCAGATCCAATTCTGGTGTGCCCCATAGCTGAGTCAGCTGGGCAAATACCTCCGGATGGAGCTCCCACTCCCCCGGATGAAAAGTCTGACGACTTAGGAAATCCGCCTCCCAGTTCTCTACCCCTGGGATATGGATTGCTGAGAGATGGCAAGAGTGATCCTCTGCCCATCGGATTATTTTGGTTACCTCCATCATCGCTAGAGAACTCCGTGTTCCTCCTTGATGATTGATATAGGCTACAGTCATGATGTTGTCCGACTGAAATCTGATGAATTTGGCCGCAGCTAGCTGAGGCCATGCCTGAAGCGCATTGAATATCGCTCTCAGTTCTAGAATGTTTATCGGGAGGAGAGATTTCTCCCGAGACCATAAGCCATGTGCTTTCAGGGATTTCCAGACTGCACCCCAGCTTAGCAGGCTGGCATCTGTAGTTACTATGAGCCACTCTGGCATGCGGAAACACATTCCCTGAGACAGGTGGTCCTGAGACAACCACCAGAGAAGAGAATCTCTGGTCTCTTGGTCCAGATGCAGTTGAGGAGATAAATCTGCATAATCCCCATTCCACTGTTTGAGCATGCATAGTTGCAGTGGTCTGAGGTGTAGGAGGGCATAAGGAACTATGTCCATTGCCGCTACCATGAGTCCGATTACCTCCATACACTGAGCCACTGATGGCCAAGGAATGGAATGAAGAGCTCGGCAAGTGATTAAACCTCCGTCAGAAATATTTTCATTTCTACAGAGTCTATCAGAGTCCCTAGGAAGGAAACTCTTGTAAGAGGGACGAGAGAACTCTTTTTTATGTTCACCTTCCATCCGTGAGATCTCAGAAAAGTCAACACGATGTCGGTGTGAGACTTGGCTAGCTGGAAAGTCGACGCCTGAATTAAAATGTCGTCTAGATAAGGTGCCACTGCTATACCCCACGGTCTTAGAACCGCCAAAAGGGACCCTAGCACCTTTGTGAAAATTCTGGGAGCCGTGGCCAACCCGAAAGGAAGGGCCACAAACTGGTAATGCCTGTCCAGAAAGGCGAATCTGAGGGATTGATGATGATCTCTGTGAATAGGGATGTGTAGATACGCATCCTTTAAATCCACGGAAGTCATATATTGACCCTCCTGGATCAGAGGAAGAATAGTCCGAATAGTCTCCATCTTGAAAGATGGTACTCTGAGGAATTTGTTTAGAATTTTGAGATCCAAGATCGGTCTGAAAGTTCCCTCTTTTTTGGGAACCACAAACGGGTTGGAGTAAAAACCTACCCATTGTTCCGCTCTTGGAACTGGGTGGATCACTCCCATGGTATGTAGGTCTTCTACACAGCGTAAGAACGCCTCTCTCTTTGTCTGGTTTGCAGACAATTGAGAAATGTGAAATCTCCCCCTTGGGGGGGGGAGTCTTTGAAGTCCAGAAGATATCCTTGGGACACAATTTCTAAACCCCAGGAATCGTGAACATCTCTTACCCAAGCCTGAGTGAAGAGAGAGAGTCTGCCCCCTACTAGATCCGGTCCTGGATCGGGGGCTACCCCTTCATGCTGTCTTAGAGGCAGCAGCAGGCTTCTTGGCCTGTTTACCTTTGTTCCAAGCCTGGTTAGGTCTCCAGACTGACTTGGATTGGACAGAATTCCCCTCTTGCTTTGCTGCAGGGGAAGCTGAAGCGGGACCTTTGAAGTTCCGAAAGGAACGAAAATTATTTTGTTTGGTCCTCATCTTATTTGTTTTATCTTGAGGGAGGGCATGGCCTTTCCCTCCAGTGATGTCTGAAATAATTTCTTTTAGTGTAGGCCCGAATAGGGTCTTTCCTTTGAAAGGGATGTTCAACAATTTAGATTTTGATGACACATCAGCAGACCAGGACTTAAGCCATAACGCTTTCCTGTGTGCTAAAATGGCAAAACCTGAATTCTTTGCAGCTAAATTAGCCATTTGGAAAGCGGCATCTGTAATGAAAGAATTAGCCAACTTAAGGGCCTTAATTCTATCCATAATATCCTCTAATGGAGTCTCCACTGGAGAGCCTCTTCTAGAGCCTCAAACCAGAAAGCAGCTGCAGTAGTTACAGAACAATGCATTCAATAGGTTGGAGAAGAAGAACCTTGATGAACAAAAATTTTCTTTAGGAGACCCTCTAATTTTTTATCCATAAGATCTTTGAAAGCACAACTGTCTTCGATAGGTATAGTTGTAACGTTTAGCAAGAGTAGAAATATGCTCCCTCCACCTAGGAACAGTCTGCTACGAGTCCTGTATGGTGTCAGATATGGGAAACATTTCCTTAAAAACAGGAGGGGGAGCGAACGGAAATACCTGGTCTATCTATAGTGCTGCGGAATCTGTTGTCGCTCTACAAATAACCGATGATAAAATAATAATAATAATCCCACTCCTTAGTAACAATAGTCACAATCCTCTTAGGGACTGGAAAAACATCAGTGTAAACAGGAACCCTAAGTATCTGTCCATTTTACACAATTTCTCTGGGACCACTATAGGGTCACAATCGTCTAGAGTAGCTAATACCTCCTTGAGCAATAAGCGGAGGTGTTCAAGCTTAAATTTAAGGCCGTCATATCAGAATCTGTCTGAGGAGCGTCTTTCCTGAATCAGAAATCTCTCCCTCAAATAACAAATCCCTTACCACCCCTACTTCAGAACATTGTGAGGGTATATCAGATACGGCTACTAAAGCGTCAGACGGCTCAGTATGTTCTTAACCCAGAGCTATCACGCTTTCCTTGTAAACCAGGCAGTTTAGAGAAAACCTCTGTGAGGGTTTTATTCATAACTATGGCCATGTCTTGTAAAGTAAATGAATTTGACGCATTAGAGGTACTTGGCGTCACTTGTGCGGGCATTACTGGTTGTGACACTTGGGGAGAGCTAGATGCTAAACCCTCATTTCCTTCTGAGAATCATCTATTGTAATATTTTTAAGTGCTAAAATATGCTCTTTATAATTTATAGACATATCAGTGCAAGTGGGACACATTCTAAGAGGGGGTTCCACAATGGCTTCTAAACACATTAAACAAGGATTTTCCTTGGTGTCAGCTGTAACTATGAGCCCTTTATGCAAGCTTGGATTCCTCTTTTACTGAATACAGCTTACCTTTCCCTCATGGGATATTGCCAGCCTTTTCTAGAAATAACACAGTCTGTCTAGAAAAAAATAGACTGAACATACCTCAATGCAGTTTAGCCTGCAAACTGTTCCCCCCAACTGAAGTTTTCCTGTACTCTTCAGCCCTTGTGAGAACAGCAGTGGATCTTAGTTACAAAATGCTAAGATCAACATCCTCCTTGCAGAAATCTTCATCTCTTTTCTGCCAGAGAGTAAATAGTGCACACCGGGTACCATTTAAAATAACAAACCTTTGCTTGAGAAAATAAAAACTAAACATTTTTGTCACCATACTCCTCTTTGCCCTTCCTAGCTGTTAAGCAGGCAGAGAGAATGACTGGGGGGTGGAGCTAAGGGAGGAGCTATATAGACAGCTCTGCTGTGGGTGCTCTCTCTGCCACTTCCTGTAGGGAAGGAGAATATCCCATAAGTATGGATGAATCCGTGGACTCGATACATCTTACAAGAGAAAAGTCCCTAAAACCTTTAGGGGGTCTGCAGAATTTTGAGAGCCTAGGGCAGCACTAAAACTAAATACGCCACTGCCTCCTACCCAACTCCACTGTGCTTTTGAGATCTAACTGATAACTGCACAAGGCAGTGACCCCCAGCTATGTAGTATCTGTAAGGAAAGCACTATTGGTTAACTCCTGGGCTGTTTAGTGCCTGAGTCACTACCTGGACTGAAGTGCCCTCCACTTTGTCTTACCAGCATGCTGAGGCCTTTCTTTCATTTGCTGATCCAGGAGAGAGTCCATCTTGTGCAAGTAAATATACCACAAAGGATACTGCAAATATACCTGTAACCTCTCAGGTGGAGGCTAAGGTATGGGGTCCTGAGGGCAGTTATGGCTGTTAGATTACCCACTAGGGTAATGGAAAGCACATAACAGAGGTAATCCTTACCCCTGGTTCACTCAGTCTTCTTAAATCTTCTTGGAGTGAAGTTGCCTAGGGGAACTGGGTCCCAAGTCAGATCTGAGCCCAAGAATTATATGAAAAAATAATAAATTATTTATAGTACAGTGAGTGCAGAATTATTAGGCAAATGAGTATTTTGACCACATCATCCTCTTTATGCATGTTGTCTTACTCCAAGCTGTATAGGCTCGAAAGCCTACTACCAATTAAGCATATTAGGTGATGTGCATCTCTGTAATGAGAAGGGGTGTGGTCTAATGACATCAACACCCTATATCAGGTGTGCATAATTATTAGGCAACTTCCTTTCCTTTGGCAAAATGGGTCAAAAGAAGGACTTGACAGGCTCAGAAAAGTCAAAAATAGTGAGATATCTTGCAGAGGGATGCAGCACTCTTAAAATTGCAAAGCTTCTGAAGCGTGATCATCGAACAATCAAGCGTTTCATTCAAAATAGTCAACAGGGTCGCAAGAAGCGTGTAGAAAAACCAAGGCGCAAAATAACTGCCCATGAACTGAGAAAAGTCAAGCGTGCAGCTGCCAAGATGCCACTTGCCACCAGTTTAGCCATATTTCAGAGCTGCAACATCACTGGAGTGCCCAAAAGAACAAGGTGTGCAATACTCAGAGACATGGCCAAGGTAAGAAAGGCTGAAAGACGACCACCACTGAACAAGACACACAAGCTGAAACATCAAGACTGGGCCAAGAAATATCTCAAGACTGATTTTTCTAAGGTTTTATGGACTGATGAAATGAGAGTGAGTCTTGATGGGCCAGATGGATGGGCCGTGGCTGGATTGGTAAAGGGCAGAGAGCTCCAGTCCGACTCAGACGCCAGCAAGGTGGAGGTAGAGTACTGGTTTGGGCTGGTATCATCAAAGATGAGCTTGTGGGGCCTTTTCGGGTTGAGGATGGAGTCAAGCTCAACTCCCAGTCCTACTGACAGTTTCTGGAAGACACCTTCTTCAAGCAGTGGTACAGGAAGAAGTCTGCATCCTTCAAGAAAAACATGATTTTCATGCAGGACAATGCTCCATCACCCGCGTCCAAGTACTCCACAGCGTGGCTGGCAAGAAAGGGTATAAAAGAAGAAAATCTAATGACATGGCCTCCTTGTTCACCTGATCTGAACCCCATTGAGACCCTGTGGTCCATCATCAAATGTGAGATTTACAAGGAGGGAAAACAGTACACCTCTCTGAACAGTGTCTGGGAGGCTGTGGTTGCTGCTGCACGCAATGTTGATGGTGAACAGATCAAAACACTGACAGAATCCATGGATGGCAGGCTTTTGAGTGTCCTTGCAAATAAAGGTGGCTATATTGGTCACTGATTTGTTTTTGTTTTGTTTTTGAATGTCATAAATGTATATTTGTGAATGTTGAGATGTTATATTGGTTTCACTGGTAAAAATAAATAATTGAAATGGGTATATATTTGTTTTTTGTTAAGTTGCCTAATAATTATGCACAGTAATAGTCACCTGCACACACAGATATCCCCCTAAAATAGCTATAACTAAAAACAAACTAAAAACTGCTTCCAAAACTATTCAGCTTTGATATTAATGAGTTTTTTGGGTTCATTGAGAACATGGTTGTTGTTCAATAATAAAATTAATCCTCAAAACTACAACTTGCCTAATAATTCTGCACTCCCTGTAGAGCAGCTCCAAACTCTTAGACCTCTCTCATCAGAGGCAAAGAACAAAACAAAAGAGGGAGAGGAAGTGGGAGGGACTAAAGCTCTGTAAGGGTTCTTGACCTTTGCCTGATAGGCTGGAATATATCCAACATGTTATGAAGCTATGTACTCTCATCAGGTTATGAAGGAAATGAAAAAATACTTATGAAAATAATCACCATTCATTTTTTACTTTATTTTTTTTAGTGCTTGATACTTAAAGGGACATGAAACACAACATTTTTCTTCCATGATTTAGGTAGAACATACAGTTTTAAACAACTTTCCAGTTTACTTCTAATAGCAAATTTGCTTTGTACTCTTGGTATCATTTGAGCAGCAATGCACTACTGGTTTCTAACTGAACACATGGGTGAGTCAGTCATCAGCTAGAACCTAGGTTCTTTGCTGCTCATGAACTTACCTAGATAAACCTTCCAGCAAAGGATAACAAGAGAAGGAAGTAAATTAAATAATAGAAGAAAATTGGAAAGTAAGTTAAAGTTGTAAGCTCTGTCTAAATCATGAATGTCTAATTATGGCTTTACTGTCCCTTTAACCTTAGCATGCTCCCCAGAGAATATTAAGGTAAGTATTGTAGCTACAGGTAAACTTTTTGTTTTAACTAAAAACAAATGTAAATGTTTAACAAAAATGCAGTATTTGTTTAGTCTTTTAAAAAAAAAAAAAAAAAAATACCCAATAGTGCTGCAGCCACTGAATATTCTGGGAAATTAATTTCCCTGAATATTTGGAATGAAAATTTGATTTGAAACAAAAAAATATTGGCTGCACATCCACTAGCATATTATTTATAGGTTAAGTCATTTTCAGGCCTGATTTAAAATCTACTTTCAGATATCTCAGCTGATATATGTCAATTTATTAAACTGGATTTAAAGGAACTGTAAAATTGGCTTCCACATAATGCGCTTCCAGTGACTTATATCAGTTGAAAGTTATAAAATATAGGGTAAAATGCTCCTTTAGGTTTTTTTTTTAAATGACAAAAAAGCTGTGTTTGCTAGTTGAAACCATAACACATTTCAATTGTCTGAATTTTTAGGGAGAGCAGTCACCTTTTTTCTTATGCTTATCTTTATGGACTCCTTATCTTATCGCTGTCTGTTCACAAAAGTAGGTACTTAGAGAGAGCAATTGAAAATTAACATTTAATACCTTTCTCTAACACCCCCACTGGAAGTGTAATTTCTAAGGCAGCTTCTCGTTTACATACATTTTCTATAATCATTGCTTAAAGGGAAATAAAACCCATTTTTTAAATTTTATGATTCAGATAGAAAATAACATTTAAAACAACTTTCAAATTTACTTCTATCATATTTTTTTGTTTTCTTGTTATCCTTTGTTGAAAGGCAGAAATGTAAGCTCAAGAGTGTGCACGTGTTTGCAGCACTATATAGCAGCAGTTTTGCAACAATGTTATACATTAGCAGGAGCAATAGATGGCAGCACTATTTCCTGTCATGTAGTTCCTCAGACATGTGCACGCTACCTACCTAGGTATCTCTTCAACAAAGAATATCATGAGAATGAAATAAATTTGATAATAGAAGTAAATTGGAACTTTTTTTAAAATTTGTATTCTCTATCTGAATCATGAAAGAACATTTTTGGGTTTAATGTCCCTTTAAGTACTGAAATTTTCAGTATACAAAATACAGCAGGCCAAATCAGTTATTTCAAACAACACAATAAAGGTAAATAAAGAAAGAGTGGTCATTGTGCCTTTACTGTAGATACAAAGGTGAACCCTTCACTTGTTAATGTCTTTCCTTTAATCACTCTGCTTCCTTAGGTAACTAAAAGATTAAAAGGTCTGGCAGAAAGCTATTCCTCTAGCTTGGTCAAAAAAAAGACCATGTTCTCACATAAGGACTTTCTAATAAGCGAGTTTAATTTCTTGGTTCACCAGTATTCCTCTTGAGCTTCATTATATTAACAAGACTTGAAAGTGCTAGCTCTAATTGCTTGGCTTCTAAACCCTTGATAGAAAGGGTTATTTTTTCAGAGAAGGGGCTTTCCACCTAGTTACAAACTGAGCTAAGAGCTTTTGGGGTTGGCCTCTAGAGTGGATAGAAGGTTCTCGCCAGGCCTCCCTATCTGCAGGGCTGTTTTTTTAAAAGTTGAGATAACTTGGTTGTCCATCTTAAGGCATCCTATTTGGAATTATATAGGGTTTTGGTGCTGCTGGATTTGAAACTTCATCCTCTTCTACAACACATAACCAGTCTTTGACATTGTAGACTAAGATATATATACAGATTGATTTAACTTCTTCTGTTTTTGAAAGGGACAGTACATTTCAAAATGTATGTGGCCATTTTTTTTTCTTCTCCTTGTGGTTTCAAAACAATAAAACTCACAGTCAAATTTGCACTCCTGCAACATCTCTATGATACTCCAGGTGATATGTCCAGTGATTAGACCATAGGCATGTATGCATTCTTTTCATTAGCTTAGCAGCTGTATCCTCATCTGGAGTGGCAGAAACACAACTTGGCAAGAGTTAAACACAATCAGAGAAAGGAATTTGTTTAAAAATAAAATGATCTAACAAAACAAATCAGTCTATGTTTACATTAGAATGCCATTCTTACAGATACCCCTGTGTGAGCATAGGGGATCAAATAGTGGCTGAGTCACTTATGTTTTCTCCCACACAAATATGCCAAAAGCTTCACCATTCCCAGTCCTAAAGTGTAATATTGGACAATCATTGTACATGATCAGTAATAAAACCACACTTTTTTGAGGTGAGGGGTCATTCAGCTAAAACTGTAGCATAGTCATGGGGCAGCTATAATGAAACCTCAGTTGTACAATTATAAGCAACAGGTGCATGGTTTTCTTTTCACTTAAAAAGACAGTGTACACCTTAGTCATCTTAAAGTCTTACCTTAGATTTTGCTGAAAATAGGCTCTTGCACCTGTTTCTATATCATGCAGCAGGAATGGTAAAAAGTTATTTTAAAATGAATATTGTTTCTGGCCACTTTGAAATGGCTGCCAAGTTCCCCCTACTGATGACATCATGATCTGTGATGCATATGACGTCCAATCACAAAAGGCTTACTAGTTGCATTCAACTGACTGTCAACACTATTTAGCAGAGTGCCTAGATACTGACCAGATCGTGTTGGAGTGGGTGGAGCTTGGCAGCCATTTCAAAGTGGCCAGAAACACTATTTTAAAATAACTTTTTTACTGTTCTGCTGCATGGTACAGAAAGGGATGCAGGAGGCTATTTGCAGCTTAATCTAAGATAAGACTTTAAGATGACTAAGGTGTAGACTGTACCTTTAAAGCAATAGGAAAGTCAAAATTAAGCCTCCATGGTTTAGATAGATCATGTAATTTTAAGAAACTTTTAAATTTACTTCTATTTTCAAATGTACTTGGTATTGATTGTTGAAAAATAATATGTACATATCATGCACTAGTGGGAGTTAGCTAGTGATTGGTGCCTGCACACATTGGTCTCTTGTGATTGGCTGATTAGATGTGTTCAGCTAGCTCTCAGTAGTGTATTTCTACTCCTTTAGCAAAGGATATCAGGCGAATTATGCAAGTTTGATAAGAGAAGTACATTGGAACCTTGTTTAAAATTATGGGTTCTAGCTGATCCCTGAAATAAAAAAAAAAGGATTTAATGTCCCTTTAAAGGGACATTGTACAATAGATTTTTCTTTGCATAAATGTCTTGTAGATGATCCGTTTATATAGCCCATCTGTGAGAGTTTTTGTAAAAATGTATAGTTTTGCTTATTTTTAAATTACATTGTGCTTATTTTGAATCCTAACCAAGCCCCAAAGTTTTAGATGAATACTGATGTATACAGACTCCTGGTTGTGTAATG
The DNA here is from genome assembly GCF_027579735.1 of Bombina bombina. NCBI lineage: Eukaryota > Metazoa > Chordata > Amphibia > Anura > Bombinatoridae > Bombina > Bombina bombina. The sequence goes on along the minus strand of NC_069500.1, from coordinate 426,216,157 downwards.
GGGTCATTTCATATGCAGGGGAGTGGAGAGGAGGGGGGTGTCTGCCCATCCTGCTTTCCCAGCCCCTTTCAGGGGTTATCCCAGCCATCATTAACAGTGCTAAACTGGGAGCTTCTAAGTAAGTTTTTAAAAGTTTTGATACTGGATTTTTTTTATCAGTATCTGTACATATTATCATTAATAGTAGTGTCTATTACATGCAATTAATTATATGACAATTGGTGTATACTGTCCCTTTAAGTTTTCAGTGTTTTTTTTTTAAATTCTGATAGCAGTATTTGGTAGGAAGAGTTTTGCAGTTGCCACTTATTTAGACTTATGGTTTATGTTTTCTCCCTACCTATTGGTCTCTTAGGTAGCATTTTAGCCATGAAGATTTATATGTAGCAATTGTAGATACAAATCAAGATATCAAATTAATACTAATTAAATTTCATCTTTAAAGTGTTAGGAAAGCTTGACCAGACTCACATCTTGTCCGATTATTCATTTTTGTCTGTATGTATCTCTAGCTTGTTCTGTATGTGAGCTAAAGCTAGCAGAATGAGGAGGGTGCCAAAGAAAGTATCTGAAATCTCAGAGGAGAATGCTCAGGTACTAATTTTGACACCAAAAGGTATATTCATTAGATTTACGGTATGTCATTGAGCATGTTATGGGGCCAATGTCTTATACTCTGCTTAAAGCACATCTGGACCATAGAACCCTTCTACAGAAACATGGCCAAGATTTCCTGATCCATATATTTAGCATCGTTATGGACATATTAGTTTATGGCAGATGCAAAATAGACAACTTTATAGAGGTGTATTCCATTAGTTGTTTGCAAATTGTTATTACCATTTTATTAGATAATCGTGAGCAATGTGCAATCTCTTCTTTTTTTTATTTACAATTTTATACTTTTATTTTACAAACTTCACATTCTGTATAAAAATGTAACTTAAGAAATGTGTGAAGCCAGCGTGCTCCAACTTACAATCAGTCTGCAGTCATCTTAATTCAACAAAAACTGTTCAGTCTTATCAGGCACAGCTACTTCCAATATTTTAACTCAAAATGATTGTTTTCTCTCTGGTAACCAATATAAATCAACCAAACGATAATGAAATTCATATTGTATCAGCTCATCACATCTCAGGAATGCCCACATCATCTTTTGGACTGACTGTGAAATACTTTCAGTGGAATGAGGCAGAAGCTCTGGCGAGGGCCCAGCGCCCTCTCCCCCATAGCTAGGAGAGCTTCTATTGGGAGAGAGGAGAAACCCTGCATATGGCATTACCACACACACAGTGGTTGGCACCATAGTTTGTTAGCTGCTAAGCAATCCACATGCCGAGGGCCATTACATGCAAATGGAGTCGCCACAGGCTGGCAGAACCCCACATAGAGGCATTTGGTAAGAAAAGTTGTGCAGTGCTTAAATGTCCATATAGTCATCATCCTCATCTGTGTCACTCTCCAGTGATGATTCCTGACTGGATATATCCAAGATCTCAAGGGCTGGTTGGCACAGAGTCTCCTTCTTCACATTGGCAGCAGACTGAGAAGACAGGATTACAGACTGCAGAAAGAGGGCAAAGCAAGGTTAAAATTGTGGATACTAACAAACTTCACCACAAAAGCTACATATTTAGGGCAGAGGGTGGGACTGGTTAAAGGGGCATCATTCTTTACTACTTCTAATTTTCTTATTTAAAGGGACAGTCTAGTCCAAAATAAACTTTCATTATTCAGATAGGGCATGTAATTTTAAACAACTTTCCAATTTACTTTTATCACCAATTTTGATTTGTTCTCTTGGTATTCTTAGTTGGAAGCTAATCCTAGGAGGTTTATATGCTAATTTCTTAGACCTTGAAGGCTGTGTCTTATCTGAAAGCATTTTGACAGTTTTTCACCACTAGAGGGTGTTAGTTCATGTGTGTCATATAGATAACAACTGTGCTCAAGCACATGGAATTACCTAGGAGTTAGCACTGATTGGCTAAAATGCAAGTCTGTCAAAATAACTGAAATAAGGGGGCAGTTTCCAGAAGCTTAGATACAATATAATCACAGATGCAAAAATTGTATTAATATAACTTTGTTGGTTATGCAAAACTAGGGAATGGGTAATAAAGGGATTATCTATCTTTTAAAACAAAAATTCTGGTGTAGACTGTCCCTTTAAATCTCTCTTCCCAGCATTTTCATCTCTCCTAATCCTAAATAAAGCACAGGGCATGTAACAAAATGGACTGCCATGTAAATGTATTTCTGTTAAACACTTAAGAACTTGGGTTGCTAGCACATCCATAGGACTACCACAGAGAAAAATAATGAAACTATGTACAGTATGAAAAAAATTAGTGCCACAAAGATCTTTAGCCATCATACTGTATATACAGCCCATGACAAACCTAATATTTATCCTGCCATTTGTACTTTCTACTCATAGGTCCAATAATAATAGTTCATACCCCCCCCCCCAATAACTCACCTTGAGTTTTTGTTTGGTCTCCTCTGAAATGCTGCCTTTAGGGGAGAGAAGGGTCGGCGTGGGGGGTGTAACTGTAATTTCTGGAGGGAATTTGGAAACGTTTGAAGAGGGAATGAAGAGCTTTGGAACATGAGGGGGGACACGAGTCTTGTTGCGAACACTATCCCCTTTGCTGGATGGGATACTGAGGTCTGTTGAAGACTTGGAACTGCAAGCTGAGGGCAGAAAAGAAGAACCTTACTGACCTTGAGAGGCACTTCCAGAATACATAGGTGTAGACAAATGGATACAAAGAACAATTCTAATAGCCTTTCAATAGCCATTTATTTTCTATTTAACAACAACAATAATAAGTAATTAATTTTCATATTGAATTACCAATAATATAATACCAGCACAGATAAATGGTTCATGAGCAGATATTAGGGCTAATTAAAACATTTACTAAAAAGTTTGATAAAAAAACAAAAAAATGCATGCTAAACAGACACCCTCAGATTCTCACAAATCCCTTAATTAAAGCTACATTAGCTACTTGGGATAAAATAATAAAACTTACCCCAGAAATATCCTTAACTACTTCTCTGCTGACAACTTTATTGTTGAACCCTAAATTCCCTTTCTTCTCTTTCAATGAAATAGGGACACTAAGAGACTCACCTTCCAATATTCTAATTTATACTTACACATAAGGGGGACCTTAAAAATTATGTGGAACTAAAGCAAGAAATTGGATATACATATAGAAACTGATTAACTTACTTCCAAACTAGGCATTACATTAGTTCCCACCTTAACCTCCTCACAGTTTACCAGACAATTGACACAATTTGAATATATATGCTTAAATAAAACTAAATCTTGCAATCTCCTATCCCTCACAAATCCACTTCTCCTCCAGGCAAATTAAAAAGGAGTCTCAAGCTACACCACTAAATGGGAAACTGACCTTCAAACCACACTTTTGTAAGGACCATTTATACTATCAAAACTAATACAAAATCCTTACCTAATGGTATTTAACCCGTGATTGATTGCGTTAATTATACCCTTTTGCATCACATTTATGTTAGAGAGGGAGAGGAGAATCCTACTGCACATATATGGTGGCAATGCCAGATCATTTGATATATCTTGGAACACATTAATCCATCAGTATACTACATTATGTTCTTAATGCAAAGAAAACAATGTAGACTTGCTGAAATATTGTTTGGCACTGGTATGACTTGGCTATTTTCACCCTCTAGTCTCTCTATCACCTTCTTGTTTCATCCCCTTTTTCTTCATCTTCCATTATATCGACAAATCAACTTTGCTGAAAACCTCATCTTCACCCTAGCCGGGAGGTGCACCGACAGACCATATGATGTAAGTAAGGTGGTTTTCATTGTATTCATATACATTTTAATAAGTGACATAAAAAAAGCTTTACACATGAGTATTGCTTTAGTACTCATATGTATAGTTATTGCCACTCATAACCTTGTGATGCTTTTTTATAAAAAAAAATAAAAAATGTAATATTGATAAAAACCTCTTGTCTGAACCAAGGTCCATCTTACTCTAAGGGTTTTAGGTTACTATGTAATTAATATACAAGAAATATCCTACAGTTTTTTTTAACAATATGCAAAAGAAAGCCTCTAAGAGTCATATGCCCAAGAAACAAAGCAAGATGCACAGTCCTGAGTTCGAGAACGTGGTCCCCTCATTTGGAGACCATGTAAATTGAGACTGGTGGTCATCCTGAGACTGGTATGCTTATGAGGAAAACAACATTTATGTTTAACTGATAAATTTCTTTCTTTTTGGACATGGAGAGTCCACAACATCATTCCAATTACTAGTGGGAAATTCAACTCCTGGCCAGCAGGAAGAGGCAAAGAGCACCGCAGTATAGCTGTTAAGTGTAACTGCCTTACCCATAACCCCCAGTCATTCAGCCGAAGGAAATGGAAAAGGAAAAGAAACAAGGGTGAAAAGGTGCCTGAGGTTTACAGAAAAAACTGCCAAATTATAATGAGAAAAATGGACGGGGTCGTGGACTCTCCATGTCCGGGAAGAAAGAAATTTATCAGGTAAGCATAAATTTAGTTTTCTTTCCTATGACATGGAGAGTCCACAACGTCATTCCAATTACTAGTGTGAACCAATACCCAAGCTAGAGGATACTGAATAAACAGGGAGGGAGAAAAAAGGCAGGAGGACCTAAACAGAAGGCACCACCGCTTGAAGAACCTTTCACCCAAAAGAAGCCTCGGCCGAGGCAAAAGTATCAAATTTGTAGAATTTTGAAAAAGTATGCAGAGAGGTACATGTTGCCGCCTTGCAAATCTGTTCCACAGAAGCATAATTTTTGAAAGCCCAAGAAGAGGACACAGCCCTAGTGGAAAGAGCCGTAAATTCTCAGGAGGCTGCAGTCCAGCAGTCTCATAAGCCAAACGAATCAAACTTCTCAACCAGAGAGACAGAGAAGTAGAAGTGGCCTTCTGACCCTTACGCTTTCCAGAGAAAACAACAAACAGGGCAGAAGATTGCCGAAAATCTTTAGTAGCTTGTAAGAAAATTTTAGAGCCTGAACAACATCCAAGTTATGCAAAAGACAGTCTTTTTGAGAAGAAGGATTAGGAAAAAAGAAGCAACAACAATTTCCTGATTAATGTTTCGATCCAACACCACCTTAGGTAGAAAACCCAATTTAGTATGAAGGACCGCCTTATCTGCATGAAAAATAAGGTATGGGGAATCACACTGCAGACATGAAAGCTCAGAGACTCTGTGAGCGGAAGAAATAGCAAGTAGAAACAAAACCTTCCAAGATAACAATCTTACATAAAAAGCATGCATCGGCTGAAACGGAGCCTGCTGCAAAACTTTAAGAACTAGATTAAGGCTCCACGGAGAAGCAACAGGTTTAAACACAGGCCTGATTTTAACCAGGGCCTGAACAAAGGCTTGAACATCTGGTAAGTCTGCCAGACGTTTGTACAAAAGGATAGATAAAGCCGAAATCTGACCCTACAGAATACTAACCGACAAACCCTTCTCTAGGCCCATCCTGAAGAAAAGACAAAATCCGGGAAATCGTCACCCGGCTCAAGGAGAAACCCTTAGATTCACACCAATAAAGCTATTTACGCCATACCTTATGGTAAATCTTGCGAGTAACAGGTTTGCGAGCCTGAAGCATAGTATCAACGACCTCTTCAGAAAAACCACGTCTAGACAGAACTAGGCATACCATCTCCAAGCAGTCAGCTTCAGAGAATCCAGGTTTGAATGGAGGAAAGGACCCTAAATTAGAAGGTCCTTCTTCAGAGGTAACCTCCAAGGAGGTAGAGATGACATCCTTACCAGATCCGTGAACCAGATCCTGCGAAGCCATGCAGGAACTATTAGGATCACCAATGCTCTCTCCTGTTTGATACAAGGAAGGAAAGTAAACGGAGGAAACAGATATGCCAGAGAAAAATCCAAGGAACCGCTAGAGCATCTATCAGAGCGGCCTGAGGATATCTGGACCTTGAACCGTACATTGGAAGCTTTGCGTTTTGACGAGACGCCATCAGATCCAACTCTGGAACCCCCCACCTGAGGGTTATGTGAGAGAAAACTTCTGGATGGAGAGCTCACTCCCTAGTATGAAAGGTCTGTCTGCTCAGAAAATCTGCCTCCCAATTGTCCACTCCTGGAATGTGGATGGCAGATAGGAGACAATTGTGAGCTTCCGCTCACTGCAGAATGCGAGTCACCTCCTTAATGGCCAAGGAACTCAGAGTCCCTCCCTGGTGGTTGATGTAAGCCACTGAGGTGATGTAGTCTGACTAAAATCTGATAAACCGGACTAAAGATAATTGAGCCCACGCTGACAGGGCATTGAAGATTGCCCTCAACTCCAAGATGTTTATGGGAAGAGAAGACTCTTCCCGAGACCACAGGCCCTGAGCCTTCAAAGAACCCCAAACAGCTCCCCAGCCTGACAGGCTGGCGTCCGTAGTCACAATCCCCCAGGAAGGTCTCAGGAAGCAAGTGCCCAGAGACAGATGTTCCTTAGACATCCACCATTAGAGAGAGTCTCTAGTTAGGGGGTCAAGATTTATTCTCTGTGAAAATTGGAATGGTCTCCGATACATTAAAAGAGCATGCAAAGCTGCCGAGGTCGCAGATGGAACCGAGCCAAAGGAATGATGTCCATGGAAGCCACAATCAGACCAGTCACCTCCATGTATTGAGCCACTGATGGGCGAAAGGCAGATTGGAGAGAAAGGCAGGAAGCAAGAAGTTTGGATTTTCTGACGTCTGTCAAGAAAATCTTCATGGAGAGAGAATCTATTATTGTCCCTAGGAAACAGATTTATGTATTTGCAACTAGAGAACTCTTTTCCAGATTCACCTTCCCCCATTGGGAACGTAGAAAAGACAACAACATCTCTGTATGAGATTATGCTAGATGGAAAGATTACACCTGAACCAAACTGTCATCTAGATAAGACGCCACAGCAATTCCCTGGGATCTGGCTACTGCCAATAGCGCCCCAGAACCCTTGTGAAGATTCTGGGAGCCGTGGCAAAGCCAAATGGAAGAGCAACAAACTGGAAAGTTTGAACAGAAAGGCAAACCAAAGAAATTGGAGATGTTCCTGTACTAAGGGAAGAATTTAACAAATAGTTTCCATTTTGTCTTCAGGCCTTCCTGAGACACTTTAAGTCTAGAATGGGACAAAAAGTTCCCTCTTTTTTGGGAACCACAAAAGAATTTGAATAGAAACCTTGACCCTGTTCCTCCACGGGAACTGGAAAAATCACTCGTCTCACAGGGATAAGAGAAATCAGCCTCCCATGACAAGATTTGAATCCTATACAGTATCCTAGAAAATACTTAAAAAAACATAATTTATGTAAGAACTTACCTGATAAATTCATTTCTTTCATATTAGCAAGAGTCCATGAGCTAGTGACGTATGGGATATACATTCCTACCAGGAGGGGCAAAGTTTCCCAAACCTCAAAATGCCTACAAATACACCCCTCACCACACCCACAAATCAGTTTAACGAATAGCCAAGAAGTGGGGGTGATAAGAAAAAAGTGCGAAAGCATAAAAAATAAGGAATTGGAATAATTGTGCTTTATACAAAAAAATCATAACCACCACAAAAAAGGGTGGGCCTCATGGACTCTTGCTAATATGAAAGAAATGAATTTATCAGGTAAGTTCTTACATAAATTATGTTTTCTTTCATGTAATTAGCAAGAGTCCATGAGCTAGTGACGTATGGGATAATGACTACCCAAGATGTGGATCTTTCCACGCAAGAGTCACTAGAGAGGGAGGGATAAAATAAAGACAGCCAATTCCGCTGAAAAATAATCCACACCCAAAATAAAGTTTCAATTTTATAATGAAAAAAACTGAAAACATAAGCAGAAGATTCAAACTGAAACAGCTGCCTGAAGTACTTTTCTACCAAAAACAGCTTCAGAAGAAGAAAACACATCAAAATGGTAGAATTTAGTAAAAGTATGCAAAGAAGACCAAGTTGCTGCTTTGCAAATCTGATCAACCGAAGCTTCATTCCTAAACGCCCAGGAAGTAGAAACTGACCTAGTAGAATGAGCTGTAATCCTTTGAGGCGGAGTTTTACCCGACTCGACATAAGCATGATGAATTAAAGATTTCAACCAAGATGCCAAAGAAATGGCAGAGGCCTTCTGACCTTTCCTAGAACCGGAAAAGATAACAAATAGACTAGAAGTCTTTCGGAAATTCTTAGTGGCTTCAACATAATATTTCAAAGCTCTAACTACATCCAAAGAATGCAATGATTTCTCCTTAGAATTCTTAGGATTAGGACATAATGAAGGAACCACAATTTCTCTACTAATGTTGTTGGAATTCACAACCTTAGGTAAAAATTCAAAAGAAGTTCGCAACACCGCCTTATCCTGGTGAAAAATCAGAAAAGGAGACTCACAAGAAAGAGCAGATAATTCAGAAACTCTTCTGGCAGAAGAGATGGCCAAAAGGAACAAAACTTTCCAAGAAAGTAATTTAATGTCCAATGAATGCATAGGTTCAAACGGAGGAGCTTGAAGAGCCCCCAGAACCAAATTCAAACTCCAAGGAGGAGAAATTGACTTAATAACAGGTTTTATACGAACCAAAGCTTGTACAAAACAATGAATATCAGGAAGATTAGCAATCTTTCTGTGAAAAAGAACAGAAAGAGCAGAGATTTGTCCTTTCAAGGAACTTGCAGACAAACCTTTATCCAAACCATCCTGAAGAAATTCTCGGAATTCTAAAAGAATGCCAGGAAAAATGATGAGAAAGACACCAAGAAATAGAAGTCTTCCAGACTCTATAATATATCTCCCTAGATACAGATTTACGAGCCTGTAACATAGTATTAATCACAGAGTCAGAGAAACCTCTTTGACTAAGAATCAAGCGTTCAATCACCATACCTTTAAATTTAAGGATTTGAGATCCTGATGGAAAAAAGGACCTTGCGACAGAAGGTCTGGTCTTAACGGAAGAGTCCACGGTTGGCAAGAGGCCATCCGGACAAGATCCGCATACCAAAACCTGTGAGGCCATGCTGGAGCTACCAGCAGAACAAACGAGCATTCCTTCAGAATCTTGGAGATCACTCTTGGAAGAAGAACTAGAGGCGGAAAGATATAAGCAGGATGATACTTCCAAGGAAGTGACAATGTATCCACTGCTTCCGCTTGAGGATCCCTGGATCTGGACAGATACCTGGGAAGTTTCTTGTTTAGATGAGAGGCCATCAGATCTATTTCTGGAAGTCCCCACATTTGAACAATCTGAAGAAATACCTGTGGGTGAAGAGACCATTCGCCCGGATGCAACGTTTGGCGACTGAGATAATCCACTTCCCAATTGTCTATACCTGGGATATGAACCGCAGAAATTAGACAGGAGCTGGATTCCGCCCAAACCAGAATTCGAGATACTTCTTTCATAGCCAGAGGGCTGTGAGTCCCTCCTTGATGATTGATGTATGCCACAGATGTGACATTGTCTGTCTGAAAACAAATGAACGATTCTCTCTTTAGAAGAGGCCAAGACTGAAGAGCTCTGAAAATTGCACGGAGTTCCAAAATATTGATCGGTAATCTCACCTTCTGAGATTCCCAAACCCCTTGTGCCGTCAGAGACCCCCACACAGCTCCCCAACCTGTAAGACTTGCATCTGTTGAGATTACAGTCCAGGTCGGAAGAACAAAAGAAGCCCCCTGAACTAAACGATGGTGATCTGTCCACCACGTCAGAGAGTGTCGTACAATCGGTTTTAAAGATATTAATTGAGATATCTTTGTGTAATCCCTGCACCACTGGTTCAGCATACAGAGCTGAAGAGGTCGCATGTGAAAACGAGCAAAGGGGATCGCGTCCGATGCAGCAATCATAAGACCTAGAATTTCCATGCATAAGGCTACCGAAGGGAATGATTGTGACTGAAGGTTTCGACAAGCTGATATCAATTTTAGACGTCTCTTGTCTGTCAAAGATAGAGTCATGGACACTGAATCTATCTGGAAACCCAAAAAGGTTACCCTTGTCTGAGGAATCAATGAACTTTTTAGTAAATTGATCCTCCAACCATGATCTTGAAGAAACAACACAAGTCGATTCGTATGAGATTCTGCTAAATGTGAAGACTGAGCAAGTACCAAGATATCGTCCAAATAAGGAAATACCACAATACCCTGTTCTCTGATTACAGACAGAAGGGCACCGAGAACCTTTGTAAAAATCCTTGGAGCTGTTGCTAGGCCAAATGGCAGAGCCAATGCTTGTCTAGGAACGAGAATCTCAGAAACTGATAGTGATCTGGATGAATCGGAATATGCAGATATGCATCCTGTAAATCTATTGTAGACATATAATGCCCTTGCTGAACAAAAGGCAGGATAGTCCTTACAGTTACCATTTTGAATGTTGGTATCCTTACATAACGATTCAATATTTTTAGATCCAGAACTGGTCTGAAGGAATTCTCCTTCTTTGGTACAATGAAGAGATTTGAATAAAACCCCATCCCCTGTTCCAGAACTGGAACTGGCATAATTACTCCAGCCAACTCTAGATCTGAAACACATTTCAGAAATGCTTGAGCCTTCGAAGGATTTACTGGGACACGGGAAAGAAAAAATCTCTTTGCAGGAGGCCTTATCTTGAAGCCAATTCTGTACCCTTCTGAAACAATATTCTGAATCCAAAGATTGTGAACGGAATTGATCCAAATTCCTTTGAAAAAACGTAATCTGCGCTGGAATGAGGGCCGCACCTTCATGTGGACTTAGGAGCTGGCTTTGATTTTCTAAAAGGCTTGGATTTATTCCAGACTGGAGATGGTTTCCAAACTGATACCGCTCCTGAGGATGAAGGATCAGGCTTTTGTTCCTTGTTGTGACGAAAGGAACGATTATTAGACCTAAATTTACCTTTAGATTTTTTATCCTGTGGTAAAAAAAGTTCCTTTCCCTCCAGTAACAGTTGAGATAATAGAATCCAACTGAGAACCAAATAATTTATTACCCTGGAAAGAAAGGGAAAGCAGAGTAGACTTAGAAGACATATCAGCATTCCAAGTTTTAAGCCATAAAGCTCTTCTAGCTAAAATAGCTAGAGACATATACCTGACATCAACTCTAATGATATCAAAGATGGCATCACAAATATAATTATTAGCATGTTGAAGAAGAATAATAATGCTATGAGAATTATGATCTGTTACTTGTTGCGTTAAAGCTTCCAACCAAAAAGTTGAAGCTGCAGCAACATCCGCCAAAGATATAGCAGGTCTAAGAAGATTACCTGAACACAAGTAAGCTTTTCTTAGAAAGGATTCAATTTTCCTATCTAAAGGATCCTTAAAGGAAGTACCATCTGCCGTAGGAATGGTAGTACGCTTAGCAAGAGTAGAGACAGCCCCATCAACCTTAGGGATTTTGTCCCAAAATTCGAATCTGTCAGATGGCACAGGATATAATTGCTTAAAACGTTTAGAAGGAGTAAATGAATAACCCAAATTATTCCATTCCCTGGAAATTACTTCAGAAATAGCACCAGGAACAGGAAAAACTTCTGGAATAACTACAGGAGATTTAAAAACCTTATCTAAACGTTTAGATTTAGTATCAAGAGGACCAGAATCCTCAATTTCTAATGCAATTAGGACTTCTTTAAGTAAAGAACGAATAAATTCCATTTTAAATAAATATGAAGATTTATCAGCATCAACCTCTGAGACAGAATCCTCTGAACCAGAAGAGCCATTATCAGAATGATGATGTTCATTTAAAAATTCATCTGAAAAATGAGAAGTTTTAAAAGACTTTTTACGTTTACTAGAAGGAGGAATAACAGACATAGCCTTCTTAATGGATTTAGAAACAAAATCTGTTATGTTATCAGGAACACTCTGAGTATTAGATGTTGATGGAACAGCAACAGGTAATGTAACTTTACTAAAGGAAATATTATCTGCATTAACAAGTTTGTCATGACATTCAATACAAACAACAGCTGGAGGAACAGCTACCAAACGTTTACAGCAGATACACTTAGCTTTGGTAGCTCCAGCAGCAGGCAGCGATTTTCCAGAAGTATCTTCTGACTCAGCTTCAACATGGGACATCTTGCAATATGTAATAGAAAAAACAACATATAAAGCAAAATTGATCAAATTCCTTAAATGACAGTTTCAGGAATGGGAAAAAATGCCAGTGAACAAGCTTCTGGAGACAAAAGTGACGCCCATATTTTTTTAGCGCCAAATAAGACGCCCACATTATTTGGCGCCTAAATGCTTTTGGTGCAAAAAATGACGCCACATCCGGAACGCCGACATTTTTGGCGCAAAAGAACGTCAAAAATGACGCAACTTCCGGCGACACGTATGACGCCGGAAACAGAAACATTTTTTTGCGCCAAAAAAGTCCGCGCCAAGAATGACGCAATAAAATGAAGCATTTTCAGCCCCCGCGAGCCTAACAGCCCACAGGGAAAGTCAAATTTTAAGGTAAGAAAAAAATTTGTTTTATTCAAATGCATTATCCCAAATATGAAACTGACTGTCTGAAAATAAGGAATGTTGAACATCCTGAGTCAAGGCAAATAAATGTTTGAATACATATATTTAGAACTTTATAAAAAAGTGCCCAACCATAGCTTAGAGTGTCACAGAAAATAAGACTTATTTACCCCAGGACACTCATCTACATGTTGTAGAAAGCCAAACCAGTACTGAAACGAAAATCAGCAGAGGTAATGGTATATATATAAGAGTATATCGTCGATCTGAAAAGGGAGGTAAGAGATGAATCTCTACAACCGATAACAGAGAACCTATGAAATAGACCCCGTAGAAGGAGATCATTGAATTAAAATAGGCAATACTCTCCTTACATCCCTCTGACATTCACTGCACGCTGAGAGGAAAACCGGGCTCCAACCTGCTGCGGAGCGCATATCAACGTAGAATCTAGCACAAACTTACTTCACCACCTCCATAGGAGGCAAAGTTTCTAAAACTGATTTGTGGGTGTGGTGAGGGGTGTATTTGTAGGCATTTTGAGGTTTGGGAAACTTTGCCCCTCCTGGTAGGAATGTATATCCCATACGTCACTAGCTCATGGACTCTTGCTAATTACATGAAAGAAAAAAGAATATCCAGCACCAGCAGCTGGATTCCAACTAACAACCTTTGAGTTGCAAAGCCACAAGCTAACCACAAGGCTACATTGGCTGCTTGTTCCACAGCCCAGTGATCTGGGACTTAGCAGGATGATTCTTGGAATACTTTAGCTCAATAGATTCAAATTTAAATGAGATAAAAGCAAACAATATCTCAATGAAGGAGATTATTCTTAAATGCTAAGTCGTTCACCCTTGAGGACGGAAAACTGTCACAGTAATGTCTAGAAACAAGAGACTTCAGCTGTTAAATCTATCTCAGCCTGTTGCTCTGTCTCTGAGGTACTTTTATTTTTTAAAACATAGAAGAAAACGGGAGTATAAGACATGAACCATACAATATCAGACATAACAAGTGTCACCTCAATATGAGGTAAAAGTATATAATTCTATGTCTATATAAATTAATAGAAATAAAAATTGCATGAAAAAACACATGTTGAAATAAGTTCCCATACATAAAAAGGAATACTATATATATATGATATGGACCTATTAAAAATCTCCTCATATGAGAGAGATTAACACATGGGGTCCCTGTACCAGACAGGGTAAACCATTATGTATATATAATATAAGCAGGGCCGCCACTAGAAATGTTGGGGCCCCTGACAACCATTGATCAGGGCCCCCGACTTAACCATTGATCAGCCCCCCCCCCCTTTGACATGTGCAATGTTTGACCAAGTGACTAAAACGTATATGCACTTTACTCTTAAGTGTCTATTTAAACTTGGAAATATTGTAAAGGTAGTAACATACAAACACACAGACACACTCACACATAAGGATTCACATATAGACACTCTAGCAGACACGCAAAGAAACACACAAACACACTCAGACACAGACACCCAAACAGCCACTCAGCACTTGATTACATTGACCTGACAAGTAATGAGGTAGACTACAGTTTTGTAAAAAAAGGAGATTTAGAAAACAAAATATGGAGTTCTGATTATCTTTTTGTAAAGGAAGATGCCAACTAAATGATGACAACAGCATGCAGTGGCTGAAAGGAAGGGCCCTGAACTGCCTAAACAATAATTTAAAGGTTAAATGGTGGATTGGTGACTTCCGTAAAGGTCTCGTTAGTCTCAAAGTCTGTAGAAAGATGTGAATAATCAGCAGTAAGGTCAAAGTGTCCTAAAAAGGAACAGACAATGGACACACACACACAAACTCAAACTTGCACATACACCCAAGGAAACACCGACAGAGACAGCCTCAGAAAACACACAAAGGCACACATACACACAGAGACACCCACAGAAAACACACAAAGACATACACACACAGAGAGACATCCACAGAAAACACACAAAGACATACACACACCCTCACAGAGACACCCACAGAAAACACACACCCTCACAGACATATCCACAGAAAACACAGACATACATGCACACACACACACCCTCACAGAGACATCCACAGAAAACACAGACATACACACCCACACTCACAGAGGCATCCAGAGAAAATACACAAAGGCAAACATACACACACCCTTGCATAGACATCCATAGAAAATGCACAAAGACATACGCACCCACCCTCACAGAGAGACCCACAGAAAAAAATACATACACACTCATAGAGACACAACCCAAAGCACAAAGACATAAACACAGACACCCACAGAAACACTCACAGGAGGAAACATTTATGCACCTTGCATCCACTAAATCAACAGTGTGTGACATGCATGATGAAAAAAATTGCAGAAATTAAGAGATCACTTTTTAAAGAATCATATTTGTAAATGTGTAAACAAAAATAATTCTGTAAATTCAAAATTGTACATTAATGATCTGGGTAGATGGCTAGATGAAGAAAAGTACTTTTAAAAGGTTGACATATGTTTGTTTGTTTTTTCACCATTTTCCCCAACCAAGAGCACCACTTCAAATATAGTGTACAAATGTTCCCATCTGTCAGCTGTACTTATGGATTTTGAAAATGCTGTACTCTATATGGTCTTGGTGGAACCATAAGTTGTGGTACTCATACCATTAGATCTGGTTAAATGCAGGATTTAGGCTTGTTGGTATGTATTTCAAAATTAAGTCAGCTGTAGTGTAAACTAAACAGTTTTGAGTTAACCTGTCTCATTTCAAACACTGAGCAATCTTAGTCTGAGAGTATAACATTTTATGCAGATGTAAACATCTTAGATAAAATGCCTACTTGCATCTGGAAAGTCCTTGCATAAAGGGGCAGTAAACGGGAAAGTAATTATATATATATATATATATATATATATTTATATAATATATATATATATATATATATATATATATATATATATATATATATATATATATATATATATAGACATATATATAGACATAAAAAAATGCTTATCTGCCAAAAGGGCACCTACCATTTGTGTATTGAGGAGGAAACATTTCTGCATGGTTTTAAATATAGAATTTCTACAGCATTGTCAAATAATCATAAATACACTGCTGCTAAAAAAATTGTTTTTATGGACCCCTGGCCCCACCATACAACTACTACCACACTGAAGTTAAAATCCGAAATTGCACAAAGAAATAAAAAACATTTGCTAAGTAAGTTCTACCTTCTCTGCAAATGAAAGTGATCTGCCGTCTGACTCAGGCACACACTGTACAAAGTGCCAAGTCTGTCTCACACTGTGCATAGTGGTTTAGTGCACTCTCAGAAATCCTCTCAAATGCTAATACTTTACTCCTTGTAATAACATTCCCATGATCAATTAGCACTCTGCTGTAGTACCCACTGGTGGCTGACAAAATTTTAATTTTCAATTTTTTTTTTTAGTTCTTGCCTCATGGGGCCCCCCTGGTCCATTGGGCTCCTGACAGGAGTCACCCCTGTCACCCCCTGATGGCAGCCCTGAATATAAGTATAATTGAGGGCACTTAGTAATATTTAATGCTCAATATACAAAAAACTGCCACTAGATGGCAGAAATTACCAAGCAATTCATAATAAAGGAATATTTTATCTCCTACAAATTCAGAGAAATAAAAATGAGGACAAGCTAAGCCCAAATTCCTTATAGAGGCCTATAAAAGGGTTTATACACAATAAAATTGTAAATTCCAACACAGCTTAAAAGACCGCCAATCAAAGCGACCTAATAAATCCTATTACAAGTGCAATCAGAGCCCAGTAATACACAAAACGATATGGGCTAGCATACACTTACAAGGAAATAAATCCTTTTTATAAAAGAAAAAATAGCGCAAGTCAGGTCCGACAACGGAGTTTGTGAAAAGGAGCCCAAACAAACCTGTGGTGGAATATTAACCCCACCGCTACCGGTTTCAGTCTCAACACCAAATAAAACTGTAAATACTTAAGAGCATACAAGCATTGTTCAAAAGTGCTGCTCCGAAAAAAGTCCTCAGCCCACTAGTGAAAGCTAGGCTATGAAATAGACTCTCTATAAGTGGAAGTAGAGAAGAGCCCAACCGCAGCTAGTGTCAGATGTCTGACACAGCACGGTGTAACCCAGCTGAAGGCGGGAAAAAAAGTTAACCCAATCTTTTAAATACGCTGATAAGACTTGGGCTCCAAAAAAATAAATTGTGTAAACCATCTATACTAGGATCGTCCCAGCCTAATAGATGAAACAACAGCACTCAAATGGCATTTAGAAATGAGCCGATTCTCCATATGCATTTTAATATAATGTAGAGATATTGCTATTCTAAAACTGTCTCCAATCCCAATCTAAGGGATTATGAAAGTCAGCAAAGTCTAAACATGAAGTGCTCTGTCTCTGTTAAGGACCGCAAAAACGGACCGTTCAGGGTAGGAAGCGCCATTTTAACTCTACGCAGTTAATAACTAACTACACACAAAAAGCTCCTCTACATGCCATATGCCAGTCCGGTGACTGTATAAAACGGCTGACATATGGTACAGATATGAACTACATAGTTTACACTCATGGTCCGAGTTTTTTATAAAAATTATAACTGACTGACTATACAAGGAACCCGTACTGCGATCTGTGCCAATGAACCCTTATGTATAAAAGGGCATCCATAGTAAGGATCTATCCAAATCCTAACTAACAGGATTATTGAGACCCATATTTACCCAAGAGCAACCGGCAAGCTGCAGTCTCTACATTTAGGCAAATGCCGGCATTGAGGGATTTTACAGCCTTTAGCGTTTCACTTAGCCAGAGCCCCTCAATGTCCACCCACACAGAGAATTATGAACAAGTCCATTACCCTCATAAGCCCATTCTGACAACAAGCCATGAGGGCAGGGAACCAGGACTCACGTTAGAAGTCTTCTTTCTTCTATTCCAGCTTCTGGTCTGTCAGAGTCACCGGTTTCTGACAGGGGCCCTGGATCAATTTATAATTCTAGGTGTGACAGGGCCACCAAGCCTGACAGGGACCTGAAAAAAAAGAAAAAAAAGAAAGAAAAGAGTAACCAACCTTGGCTTTCTATAATAGGGATAGCAATAATGTTAGAAACAAAGCAAAGACAACCTCACCGCTTTCTAACTGCTAAACGCCACCATTACTCTTATTTAAGAGATTGACATGGACACAGCATAACCCTAATCCTTGCTTGCAGGGAAAAGTACCCATAAAAGGATTAAATATCTTCAGATACCAACTGCGCACAACCTCCATTGACAGAGGCAAAGAGAATGACTGGGGGTTATGGGTAAGGCAGTTACACTTAACAGCTTTGCTGGGATGCTCTTTGCCTCCTCCTGCTGGCCAGGAGCTGAATATCCCACTAGTAATTGGAATGGCGTTGTGGACTCTCCATGTCATAGGAAAGAAAGCTGTGTTGTTGGACGGCAAAGATGTCTTGTTGCACAACCAACTGAAAACCAGCACCAACAGTGGGGCAATGATTGTCTTTAGATAGTGTTTGAGATCCCAATGACAGAGAACATTTAAAAATTAAAGGTATAGGAAAGTCAAAATTAAACTTCCATGAATCAGATAGAGCATGTCATTTTAATACACTTTGAAATTCTCTTCTGTTTTCAAATGTGATTCGTTCTCTTGTTCTCTCTTGTTGAAAAAGTATACGCATATATCATACACTAGTGGGAGCTGGTTCCAGATTAGTGCCTGCACACATTTGTCTCTTTTGATTGGTCAATTAGATGTGTTCAGCTAGCTGTCAGTAGTGCAATGTTGTTCCTTCAGCAAAGGATAACAAGAGAATGAGGAAAATTTTATAATAGAAGTAAATTGGAAAGCTTTTTAAAATTGAATATTCTATCTAAATCATGAAAGAAAATATTGGAGTTTTCTCTCTCTTTAAATCAAACTTAACAAAAATAAAATATGTTGGCTCAATTTCCAAAGCAGCATTTACCAAATACTGGCCCCCTTTTAATCAAAACCTTCAGGTGGGTATAACATTAATTCCATTCCATTTTGACACCCTTATGCTGGATGTGTTTTTAGTTGTTTGGCCTTTATTGCATTTATATAAAATTTTAACTTTTTTTCTGTGAGATAACCACTCAAATTGTAACTCATTTTTGTCAGCAGACCAAGCATTTTTAGAAAATAGCTTTAGTTTGCAGAAATATAATAATATGAGAAAATACCACCATATTAAATGTAAAAAAGTGTACATTTCTTTCTAATGACACGGTGAGTCCACGGATCATCTTAATTACTGTTGGGAATATCACTCCTGACCAGCAGGAGAGCACCACAGCAAAAGCTGTTAAATACCACTCCCCCTACCCACAATCCCCAGTCATTCTCTTTGCTTGTATCAGTTGCATGGAGGGGTAAAGTTAGGTGTCGGATTCTTCAATCAAGAGTTTGTTATTTTTGAAGCAAAGCAAGTTTGCTCGGTTTTCTTTGGGGTTTAGCCGTAGTCCATGTCAGTCTCTTCAGTAGAGCAAATGGTGGCTTTTAAGCATTTGGGAACTTTTGGGGTATAATCCCAACTGGGCCTCCCAAGCAATTTCATGCTGCCCTTGGTTTTCTTTTTTACACAGGTCCATGTGAGGTAGGAAGCCCCTCACATGGACCTGTTTTGATATAGGAGAATTTGGCACTTTGACAGTTAATTCTGTCTAAATATACAATTAGCCTTCTAGGTTAACGATTTATTGTATGGCAGTTTTGCAGGCACTGGGGATGATTGGCTCAGTTTATTATGTTTTCGCTTTGGTGTACATGTTTTTTGTTTGAGTATTAATGGCTACCGGGAGGCTTGTTAGGCCACGCCCACAATAGGCGGGCTTATCTGAGATAGCAAGGGCGTTTTTGGCACCCTTTTAGTTGTTTCCTGTTGTTCCTGGATGTTGCAGCTCTGTTGCATAGCTCCTCAGAGGTGGTTCAGTGTTCTCTCCGGTGCGGCTGTATGGGGGTCCGGATCATTTTATGACTTTGTTTCCGGCAGCAAGGAGGTCAGGTAGGCATCTCAGCAGAGCTTGCTGAGGTATGGAGGTTGCCTGTTTTTTTGTGGGGTTGTTGCTCTGTTTATATTTAAGTTTCTGTCTGAATTTCAGGGACTATAACGTTTGTGTCTCTTTTTGCTTTCATTTTGAGAAAAATTGTTGCTGCAAGATTTATTGTGCAGTTTATTTAAGGATTTTCTAGTTTTTAAAAAAAAAAGTCATTAAAATTTAAAGGGACAGTAATGTTTTTTCATTTCATTAAAATTCTGATTTGAACTTAGAATTTTTTTATTGATTAAGGTTTTTTCCTTTGGAATAAGAAGGACCAAGTGGCCCTGCAAGCTGTTCTCTATGTTTAAATTCGAATGTTGAGCCTCCTATCCCTTTTTGTTCCTCTTGTATTGATAGAACATTACATTATAAGCATAGACTTTTTGATTCTGAGCATACTTTTTCTACATTTTACAAATTTTATACTTTTGCTTCAGCAGAGGCTCCATTTGGGAGAAGGGTTCCTCAAGCAGTGGTGCATTCTGTTTAGGTTAACTGTCTTGTCCCTCCCTTATCATCCGTGTCCTCTAGCTTGGGTATTGGTTCCCAACAGTAATTAAGATTATCCGTGGACTCACTGTGTCATTAGAAAGGAAACATAATTTATTCTTACCTGATACATTTCTTTCTATCTTGACACGGTGAGTCCACGGCCCGCCCTGTTTTTCAGACAGTTTGCTTTTCTATAGACTTCAGGGACCTCTGCACCTTAGATTACTTCCTTTCTCATTTCCCTTTGGTCGAATTACTGTGGATTGTGGGTAGGGGGAGTGGTATTTAACAGCTTTTGCTGTGGTGCTCTTTGCCTCCTCCTGCTAGTCAGGTTTGATATTCCCAACAGTAATTAAGATGATTCGTGGACTCACCGTTTCAAGATAAATAAATAAATTTATCAGGTAAGAATAAATGATGTTTTTTGTGTCACTTGATGTAGTATACACAGTAAATAGAAGCATAGAACTCATTATTTCATAAATATTTAACACACACATTTTATTATACTATATTTGGCATCAGTTCACTTTCCCAAAATAGCAAAATTTATGATTTTAAACCAATTAAACTTAAAGGGACAGTCAAGGCCCAAAAAAACTTTTATTTTTCAAATAGGGCATGTAATTTTAAACAACTTTCCAATTTACTTTTATCAACAATTTTGCTTTGTTCTCTTGGTATTCTAGTTGAGAGCAAACCTTGAATGGCTCATATGATAATTTCTAAGCCCTTGAAGGCCGCCTCTAATCACATGCTTTTGTATTTGCTTTTCACAGCAGGGGAGAGTAGTTCAGGTAAACCATATAGATAGCATTGTGATCACGCCCGTGAGTTGTGGCAGACACTGCACTAATTGGCTAAACTGCAAGTCAATAGATAATAACTAAAAGTCATGTGATTAGGGGCGGTCAGAAGATGCTTAGATACAAGATAGTCACAGGAGTAAAAAGTGTATTAATATAACAGTGTTGGTTATGCAAAACTGGGGAATGGGTAATAAAGAGATTATCTATCTTTTTAAACAACAAAAATTCTGGTGTTGACTGTCCCTTTAACTACTAAAAATCAATAAAAAGAGAACAATTATTATTTTTGTCACTATACACCATCTTGCAATTTATGAAGAAAATGAGTAGGTATAAAGTATTTAACCATACGAATATTACACCAATGTAAAACTATTTCTATTTCGGAATTCCCAGAAGGGTAGTATAACCCATTCCAATACCTTCTCCAAAATCACTCAGCATAGAATATATATATATATATAAACATATAAAAACAAAACCCACCCATAAAATAGTGGAAACTCATACACCTGTTCTTTGGAAGGGAATGGGGGCTCTAAAAGTCCCCCTCCTCAAACACAGTATGGCTGTCTGTTTGGGGCAGGAGATCACTAATACAGTGGGGGGGAATTCCCTCTTTCAATTGAGGCTTCTCATATCCATCTAGTTAAAACAGAGGGGGAGATCTCTTTGTTTCTCGTGGTGCAGGAGTCCACAATTTTTAATGGTGCTCAGCTGCATCCTAGGGGGCAAGTGACCTCATTTGAAAAAGGGGGGGTATGAACTTTCAAATGAGGGGTAACTTGTCATTATAGTCCACATAGGAGCCCCTATCCCCCTCTGGTGAAACATAATTTTAAATAAATAAAAATAAATAAAAAGAGAGAAGCGCTCAACCTTAGAAGGAACAATAGCATAATAGCTTGTTCTATTACTAGTTACCACCCAAGCAGCCTCTTTTTGCTTAACATATGCCTTTCACAGAGAAGAACTTTCCTGAAGCATATCAGTCTGATCCTGACTTCACAGTACAGTCCAACCCCAAAATACCAGACAATCCTTCTCTGAACGAGAGAAAAAGCAAAACCCAAGACGTACGTTTCAGGCTATTGTGGGCCTCGTCAGTGAGGTGCAGCTATATCCCTCTAGGCACACTGAGCAACGGGTCCACGTCTGGATTTCCGCATCACACTTAGGGAGACTTCCTTAAGTATCATAATTTACATAAATAAAAAGAGAGAAGCGCTCAACCTGGGAACAAACAATAGCATAATAGCTTGTTCTATGGCTAGTTACCACCCAAGTAGCAGCCTCATTTTGCTCAATTTTAAATGATGCTGTAGGTATTTGACATTTTTATGTCAATCAACTGCAACAAGTGACCCATCATTTGAAAGGGCAGACTCCCCTCTATAAAATGATGCTTGTCCCTGTAGCCCAAACGGGGGGGGGGTAGATAGCCCACATCCCCCTCATGTTAAAAGCATATTCAATGTTGAAGCAAGTAATCACCGGCAACTTACAGCAGCATAGCATATTATCCATGATTTGAAAGGGCAGTCTCTCCTCTTTCAAATAAGGGGTCACTTGTAAGTGGCCTCGGGGCTGAGATACGGGCTTCCAAAACCCTCTACCCCCTGACCCCTGGCTAGGTGTCTCTCAGTGTCAGCTTAGGCAGTGAGCCCAGCCCCCCTGTGACATCACCACAGGCCGCAGAGGGAGATCACAAGGCTTACAGGGAAGAAACATTGATGGGGAAAAGAGCTGCAGTCTTCTTTCCCCATCTGCAGTGCAGAGGCATCTAGGTTCTGAATCAGAAGGGGGACCCCCTTGGATGACAAACCTAAATGTAGCCGCCAATCAGAAAGTGCTACCCAGGTCTGAACCAAAAATGGGCTGGCTCCAAAGCGTATATTTTTGCTTTTTCAAATAAAGATAACAAGAGAATGAAGAAATTTGGTAATAGGAGTAAATAAGAAAGTTGCTTAAAATAGCATGCTCTATCTGAATCATGAAATTTGGGTTTAGTATCCCTTTAATATTTAATTCATTCTTAAGACTTCTTTTAAAGCAATTCTTTAAACAATGTGTCTCTTTCAATCCTACGGTGCCCCAGAGGTGTCACACAAGATTTTGTTTTTATAAATCGTGCTCACATTTTGCTAAATTGTGATCACATTGTAATAAGTCGTACACACGATTTAGTTACATCGTGCTCACTATTTGGCTAAATCGTGCTCACAATTTAGCTAAATCGAGCTCAACATAGCACCCCCACCACTTACACCCGGATGTGAAAGGCTCAGGTGCATAATCAATGAAGGCAGGCGCCGCTTGCTCCTTTACGCTGCTATGCGGTATATCACACTTATAGACTGCCGCTCTCCAGTGACTGTCCTCTCACTCCGGATCTGATTGTGATTGACAGTGAGTCAGCGGCATTGAAGGTAGAATAGCACTTCTCGCTATTAAATCTTTGCTTAATTTTTTTTCTTTTTTAATTGGAGTACTTGATGCCAATGTTTTACTGCATTGTTGGAGGGATGGACAACTGTGGATGGTTGGCTGGAATATATGTTATGTAAATAAGATTTATATATATATAATAATCTGCTTAGTATTGGCATATGCAGTACATTCTATTTACATACTCTGAATTAGATTTGAATTAAATACTCAGAGGGCAAACAGTTACTGGGAATTAGCGTGAGTGTAAAAAGCAGCCGTAGTATCTGCTTAAATATGGGGGCTGGCTGTAAGGATTAGTTAGGGACTGAGGAAAAAAAACATAATTTATGTAAGAACTTACCTGATAAATTCATTTCTTTCATATTAGCAAGAGTCCATGAGCTAGTGACGTATGGGATATACATTTCTACCAGGAGGGGCAAAGTTTCCCAGGAAGTAGAAACTGACCTAGTAGAATGAGCTGTAATCCTTTGAGGCGGAGTTTTACCCGACTCGACATAAGCATGATGAATTAAAGATTTCAACCAAGATGCCAAAGAAATGGCAGAGGCCTTCTGACCTTTCCTAGAACCGGAAAAGATAACAAATAGACTAGAAGTCTTTCGGAAATTCTTAGTAGCTTCAACATAATATTTCAAAGCTCTAACTACATCCAAAGAATGCAAAGATCTCTCCTTAGAATTCTTAGGATTAGGACACAATGAAGGAACCACAATTTCTCTACTAATGTTGTTAGAATTCACAACCTTAGGTAAAAATTGAAAAGAAGTTCGCAACACCGCCTTATCCTGATGAAAAATCAGAAAAGGAGACTCACAAGAAAGAGCAGATAATTCAGAAACTCTTCTAGCAGAAGAGATGGCCAAAAGAAACAAAACTTTCCAAGAAAGTATTTTAATGTCCAATGAATGCATAGGTTCAAACGGGGGAGCTTGAAGAGCCCTTAGAACCAAATTCAAACTCCAAGGAGGAGAAATTGACTTAATGACAGGCTTTATACGAACCAAAGCTTGCACAAAACAATGAATATCAGGAAGATTAGCAATCTTTCTGTGAAAAAGAACAGAAAGAGCAGAGATGTGTCCTGTCAAGGAACTTGCAGACAAACCTTTATCCAAACCATCCTGAAGAAACTGTAGAATTCTCGGAATTCTAAAAGAATGCCAGGAAAATTGATAAGAAAGACACCAAGAAATGTAAGTCTTCCAAACTCGATAATATATCTTTCTAGATACAGATTTACGAGACTGTAACATAGTACTAATCACAGAGTCAGAGAAACCTCTTTGACTAAGAATAAAGCGTTCAATCTCCATACCTTTAAATTTAAGGATTTGAGATCCTGATGGAAAAAAGGACCTTGTGACAGAAGGTCTGGTCTTAACGGAAGAGTCCATGGTTGGCAGGAGGCCATCCGGACAAGATCCGCATACCAAAACCTGTGAGGCCATGCTGGAGCCACCAGCAGAACAAACGAGCATTCCTTCAGAATCTTGGAGATTACTCTTGGAAGAAGAACTAGAGGCGGAAAGATATAGGCAGGATGATACTTCCAAGGAAGTGACAATGCATCCACTGCTTCCGCCTGAGGATCCCTGGATCTGGACAGATACCTGGGAAGTTTCTTGTTTAGATGAGAAGCCATCAGATCTATGTCTAGAAGTCCCCACATTTGAACAATCTGAAGAAATACCTCTGGGTGAAGAGACCATTCGCTTCCCAATTGTCTATACCTGGGATATGCACCGCAGAAATTAGACAGGAGCTGGATTCCGCCCATACCAGTATTCGAGATACTTCTTTCATAGCCAGAGGACTGTGAGTCCCTCCTTGATGATTGATGTATGCCACAGTTGTGACATTGTCTGTCAGAAAACAAATGAACGATTCTCTCTTTAGAAGAGGCCATGACTGAAGAGCTCTGAAAATTGCACGGACTTCCAAAATATTGATCGGTAATCTCACCTCCTGAGATTCCCAAACCCCTTGTGCTGTCAGAGACCCCCACACAGCTCCCCAACCTGTCAGACTTGCATCTGTTGAAATTACAGTCCAGGTCGGAAGAACAAAAGAAGCCCCCTGAACTAAACGATGGTGATCTGTCCACCACGTCAGAGAGTGTCGTACAATCGGTTTTAAAGATATTAATTGAGATATCTTTGTGTAATCCCTACACCACTGGTTCAGCATACAGAGCTGAAGAGGTCACATGTGAAAACGAGCAAAGGGGATCGCGTCCGATGCAGCAGTCATAAGACCTAGAATTTCCATGCATAAGGCTACCGAAGGGAATGATTGTGACTGAAGGTTTCGACAAGCTGATATCAATTTCAGACGTCTCTTGTCTGTCAAAGACAGAGTCATGGACACTGAATCTATCTGGAAACCTAAAAAGGTTAACTTTGTCTGAGGAATCAATGAACTTTTTGGTAAATTGATCCTCCAACCATGATCTTGAAGAAACAACACAAGTCGATTCGTATGAGATTCTGCTAAATGTGAAGACTGAGCAAGTACCAAGATATCGTCCAAATAAGGAAATACCACAATACCCTGTTCTCTGATTACAGACAGAAGGGCACCGAGAACCTTTGTAAAAATTCTTGGAGCTGTTGCTAGGCCAAACGGTAAAACCACAAACTGGTAATGCTTGTCTAGGAAAGAGAATCTCAGAAACTGATAGTGATCTGGATGAATCGGAATATGCAGATATGCATCCTGTAAATCTATTGTGGACATATAATGCCCTTGCTGAACAAAAGGCAGGATAGTCCTTACAGTTACCATTTTGAATGTTGGTATCCTTACAAAACGATTCAATATTTTTAGATCCAGAACTGGTCTGAAGGAATTCTCCTTCTTTGGTACAATGAAGAGATTTGAATAAAACCCCAGCCCCTGTTCCAGAACTGGAACTGGCATAATTACTCCAGCCAACTCTAGATCTGAAAAACATTTCAGAAATGCTCGAGCCTTCGCTGGGTTTACTGGGACACGGGAAAGAAAAAATCTCTTTGCAGGAGGCCTTATCTTGAAGCCAATTCTGTACCCTTCTGAAACAATGTTCTGAATCCAAAGATTGTGAATGGAATTGACCCAAATTTCTTTGAAAAAACGTAATATGCCCCCTACCAGCTGAGCTGGAATGAGGGCCGCACCTTCATGTGAACTTAGGAGCTGGTTTTGGTTTTCTAAAAGGCTTGGATTTATTCCAGACTGGAGATGGTTTCCAAACTGATACCGCTCCTGTGGATGAAGGATCAGGCTTTTGTTCCTTATTGTGACGAAAGGAACGAAAACGATTATTAGACCTAAATTTACCCTTAGATTTTTTATCCTGAGGTAAAAAAGTTCCTTTCCCTCCAGTAACAGTTGAGATAATAGAATCCAACTGAGAACCAAATAATGTATTACCCTGGAAAGAAAGGGAAAGCAAAGTTGACTTAGAAGACATATCAGCATTCCAAGTTTTAAGCCATAAAGCTCTTCTAGCTAAAATAGCTAGAGACATATACCTGACATCAACTCTAATGATATCAAAGATGGCATCACAAATAAAATTATTAGCATGTTGAAGAAGATTAATAATGCTATGAGAATTATGATCTGTTACTTGTTGCGCTAAAGCTTCTAACCAAAAAGTTGAAGCTGCAGCAACATTAGCTAAAGATATAGCAGGTCTAAGAAGATTACCTGAACACAAGTAAGCTTTTCTTAGAAAGGATTCAATTTTCCTATCTAAAGGATCTTTAAAGGAAGTACTATCTGCCGTAGGAATAGTAGTACGCTTAGCAAGAGTAGAGATAGCCCCATCAACCTTAGGGATTTTGTCCCAAAACTCTAATCTGTCAGATGGCACAGGATATAATTGCTTAAAACGTTTAGAAGGAGTAAATGAATTACTCAAATTATTCCATTCCCTGGAAATTACTTCAGAAATAGCATCAGGGACAGGAAAAACTTCTGGAATAACTACAGGAGATTTAAAAACCTTATTTAAACGTTTAGATTTAGTATCAAGAGGACCAGAATCCTCTATTTCTAATGCAATTAAGACTTCTTTAAGTAAAGAACGAATAAATTCCATTTTAAATAAATATGAAGATTTATCAGCATCAACCTCTGAGACAGAATCCTCTGAACCAGAAGAACCATTATCAGAATGATGATGTTCATTTAAAAATTCATCTGAAAAATGAGAAGTTTTAAAAGACTTTTTACGTTTACTAGAAGGAGGAATAACAGACATAGCCTTCTTAATGGATTTAGAAACAAAATCTGTTATGTTATCAGGAACACTCTGAGTATTAGATGTTGACGGAACAGCAACAGGTAATGTAACATTACTAAAGGAAATATTATCTGCATTAACAAGTTTGTCATGACATTCAGTACAAACAACAGCTGGAGGAACAGATACCACAAATTTACATCAGATACACTTAACTTTGGTAGATCCAGCACCAGGCAGCGATTTTCCAGAAGTATCTTCTGACTCAGTGTCAACGTGGGACATCTTGCAATATGTAATAGAAAAAACAACATATAAAGCAAAATTGATCAAATTCCTTAAATGACAGGTTCAGGAATGGGAAAAAATGCCAGTGAACAAGCTTCTAGCAACCAGAAGCAATAAATAATAAGACTTAAATAATGTGGAGACAATAGTGACGCCCATATTTTTTAGCGCCAAAAAAGACGCCCACATTATTTGGCGCCTAAATGCTTTTGGCGCAAAAAATGACGCCACATCCGGAACGCCGACACTTTTGGCGCAAAAAAAGTAAAAAATGACGCAACTTCCGGCGACACGTATGACGCCGGAAATGGGAAAACAAAAATAAAAAAATAATTTTTGCGCCAAAAAAGTCCGCGCCAAGAATGACGCAATAAAATGAAGCATTTTCAGCCCCTGCGAGCCTAACAGCCCACAGGGAAAAAGTCAAATTTTAAGGTAAGAAAAAATTGATTTATTCATCTGCATTATCCCAAATATGAAACTGACTGTCTGAAATAAGGAACGTTGAACATCCTGAGTCAAGGCAAATAAATGTTTGAATACATATATTTAGAACTTTATAAAAAAGTGCCCAACCATAGCTTAGAGTGTCACAGAAAATAAGACTTACTTACCCCAGGACACTCATCTACATGTAGTAGAAAGCCAAACCAGTACTGAAACGAGAATCAGTAGAGGTAATGGTATATATAAGAGTATATCGTCGATCTGAAAAGGGAGGTAAGAGATGAATCTCTACGACCGATAACAGAGAACCTATGAAATAGACCCCGTAGAAGGAGATCATTGAATTCAAATAGGCAATACTCTCCTCACATCCCTCTGACATTCACTGCACGCTGAGAGGAAAACCGGGCTCCAACCTGCTGCGGAGCGCATATCAACGTAGAATCTAGCACAAACTTACTTCACCACCTCCATAGGAGGCAAAGTTTGTAAAACTGATTTGTGGGTGTGGTGAGGGGTGTATTTATAGGCATTTTGAGGTTTGGGAAACTTTGCCCCTCCTGGTAGGAATGTATATCCCATACGTCACTAGCTCATGGACTCTTGCTAATTATATGAAAGAAACCTTTGTCTGTAGCTAGTGGGCATTACGGACGTATTCAAATATATTCAGAGCAATGTAAACTTTATCATTTTTAGGCACTTTAGAAGCAAAATTAATAATATGTCAATTACAAACGTTATCTTCTTTGAGTGACTCAGGAATCGGATCGGCGGAGCGTCCGTAATAGGAGAATCTGCGGCTCGTCCCTCATGCATCACATGCCCAACAAGTGAACTGATGAATTGGTTCATGAACTGGTTTAGTTAAACAAACCGTCCAAAATGAACCGATTCATCAAGATGAATCAGACTTCCCATCCCACTGAACTGAATTGAAAGAACTAGTAGCTGGTGGACAGGAGCTCCTCCTCCTGTAGATAGGTCATCAAAACATGACTAGCTAGGGTAGGAGCAGGCTGATCTGTAAGGGGGAGAATTCATGTTTAAAGCGACAGTATACACCAATTTTCACATAACTGCATGTAATAGACACTACTATAAAGAAGAATATGCACTGATACTGATCTAAAAATCCAGTATAAAACCTTTTAAAAACTTTCTTAGAAGCTCCAAATTTAGCACTGTTGATGAAATTAGCTGTAACACTCAGTGAAAGGGGCTTGGTGCAGATACTCTCCCCCCCCCCTTCCCTGCATATGAAAAGACAGTTTAGGCAAACAGGAACCAGAAGTGGTCTGTAAATGCACGTATACATCTGACACGTTAGGGCTTGGGTCGGAGTCTAAAAACCAGCAGATGGTAATAAAAAAATAAGCAAAACTATACATTGTTACAAAAAAAACCTCCCAAGTGGACTGTATAAATGGATCATCTACAAAACATTTATGCAAAGAAAAATCTAGTGTATAATGTCCCTTTAAGGTGGAATAGCACGATTATAATTATTTATAAATCGTGCGCACGATTTAGCTAAATTGTGAGCAGGATTTAGCTAAATAGTCAGCACAATTTAGCAAAATGTGCGCACAATTTATAAAAACATAATTCATGCTTACCTGATAAATTTATTTCTCTTGTAGTGTGTTCAGTCCACGGGTCATCCATTACTTATGGGATATATTCTCCTTCCCAACAGGAAGTTGCAAGAGGATCACCCAAGCAGAGCTGCTATATAGCTCCTCCCCTCACATGTCATATCCAGTCATTCGACCGAAACAAGACGAGAAAGGAGAAACTATAGGGTGCAGTGGTGACTGGAGTTATAATTTAAAATTTAGAACCTGCCTCAAAAAAGACAGGGCGGGCCGTGGACTGAACACACTACAAGAGAAATAAATTTATCAGGTAAGCATAAATTATGTTTTCTCTTGTTAAGTGTGTTCAGTCCACGGGTCATCCATTACTTATGGGATACCAATACCAAAGCTAAAGTACACGGATGATGGGAGGGACAAGGCAGGAACATTACACAGAAGGAACCACTGCCTGTAGAACCTTTCTCCCAAAAACAGCCTCCGAAGAAGCAAAAGTGTCAAATTTGTAAAATTTGGAAAAAGTATGAAGTGAAGACCAAGTTGCAGCCTTGCAAATCTGTTCAACAGAGGCCTCATTCTTAAAGGCCCAGGTGGAAGCCACAGCTCTAGTGGAATGAGCTGTAATTCTTTCAGGAGGCTGCTGTCCAGCAGTCTCATAAGCTAAACGTATTATGCTACGAAGCCAAAAAGAGAGAGAGGTAGCTGAAGCCTTTTGACCTCTCCTCTGTCCAGAGTAAACGACAAACAGAGAAGAAGTTTGCCGAAAATCTTTAGTTGCCTGTAAGTAGAACTTCAGAGCACGGACCACGTCTAGATTATGCAAAAGACGTTCCTTCTTTGAAGAAGGATTAGGACATAATGATGGAACAACAATCTCTTGATTGATATTCCTGTTAGAAACAACCTTAGGTAAAAACCCAGGTTTAGTACGCAAGACTACCTTGTCTGAATGAAAGATCAGATAAGGAGAATCACAATGTAAGGCAGATAACTCAGAGACTCTTCGAGCCGAGGAAATAGCCATCAAAAACAGAACTTTCCACGATAAAAGCTTAATATCAATGGAATGAAGGGGTTCAAACGGAACACCCTGAAGAACTTTAAGAACCAAGTTTAAGCTCCACGGAGGAGCAACAGTCTTAAACACAGGCTTAATCCTGGCCAAAGCCTGACAAAAAGCCTGGACGTCTGGATTCTCTGCCAGACGCTTGTGTAAAAGAATAGACAGAGCAGAAATCTGTCCCTTTAGCGATTTAGCAGATAAACCCTTTTCTAAACCCTCTTGTGGAAAAGACAATATCCTAGGAATCTTAACCTTACTCCATGAGTAACTCTTGGATTCACACCAATATAAATATTTACGCCATATCTTATGGTAAATTTTTCTGGTCACAGGTTTCCGAGCCTGTATTAATGTATCAATAACCGACTCCGAGAAACCACGCTTCGATAGAATCAAACGTTCAACCTCCACGCAGTCAGCCTCAGAGAAATTAGATTTGGATGGTTGAAAGGACCCTGAATTAGAAGGTCCTGCCTCAGAGGCAGAGACCATGGTGGACAGGACGACATGTCCACTAGGTCTGCATACCAGGTCCTGCGTGGCCACGCAGACGCTATCAGAATCACTGATGCTCTCTCCTGTTTGATCTTGGCAATCAGTCGAGGCAGTAACAGAAAAGGTGGAAACACATAAGCCATGTTGAAAACCCAAGGGGCTGCTAGCGCATCTATCAGCACCGCTCCCGGGTCCCTGGACCTGGATCCGTAGCACGGAAGCTTGGCATTCTGGCGAGATGCCATGAGATCCAGTTCCGGTTTGCCCCAACGAAGAATTAGTTGAGCAAATATCTCCGGATGAAGTTCCCACTCCCCCGGATGAAAAGTCTGGCGACTAAGAAAGTCCGCCTCCCAGTTCTCCACGCCTGGGATGTAGATCGCTGACAGGTGGCAAGAGTGAGACTCTGCCCAGCGAATTATCTTTGAGACTTCTAACATCGCTAAGGAACTCCTGGTTCCTCCTTGATGATTGATGTAAGCTACAGTCGTGATGTTGTCCGACTGAAACCTGATGAACCTCAGTGTTGCTAACTGAGGCCAAGCTAGGAGAGCATTGAATATTGCTCTTAATTCCAGAATGTTTATTGGAAGGAGTTTCTCCTCCTGAGTCCACGATCCCTGAGCCTTTAGGGAGTTCCAGACTGCGCCCCAGCCTAGTAAGCTGGCATCTGTTGTTACAATCGTCCAAACTGGTCTGCGAAAGGTCATTCCTTTGGACAGATGAACCCGAGACAACCACCAGAGAAGAGAATCCCTGGTCTCCTGGTCCAGATACAGTAAAGGGGACAGATCTGAGTAATCCCCATTCCACTGACTTAGCATGCATAATTGCAGCGGTCTGAGATGCAGGCGCGCAAATGGCACTATGTCCATTGCCGCGACCATTAAGCCGATTACTTCCATGCACTGAGCTACTGATGGGCTTGGAATGGAATGAAAGACATGGCAAGCATTTAGAATTTTT
Source organism: Bombina bombina (assembly GCF_027579735.1). NCBI lineage: Eukaryota > Metazoa > Chordata > Amphibia > Anura > Bombinatoridae > Bombina > Bombina bombina. Next base: position 426,183,649 of record NC_069500.1, on the reverse strand, counting down.
GATAATCTGGACTCTGTCAGGTAAATCTTCATCTCTGCAGAATCGATAAGAGTCCCTAGGAAGGGGACCCTTGTGAGTGGAAACAGAGAACTCTTTTCCATGTTCACTTTCCACCCATGCGACCTCAGAAATGCTAGAACTATCTCTGTATGAGACTTTGCATTTTGAAAACTTGACGCTTGTATCAGAATGTCGTCTAGGTACGGAGCCACTGCAATGCCTCACGGTCTTAGTACCGCCAGAAGCGAACCCAGAATCTTTGTAAAAATTCTCTGGGCCGTAGCTAACCCGAAGGGAATAGCTACAAACTGGTAATGCCTGTCTAGAAAGGCAAACCTTAGGTACCGATAATGATCTTTGTGAATCGGTATGTGAAGGTAGGCATCCTTTAAATCCACTGTGGTCATATATTGGATCATGGGTAGGATGGTCCGAATGGTTTCCATCTTGAACGATGGAACCCTTAGGAATTTGTTTAAGATTAATAAGTCTAAGATTGGTCTGAAGGTTCCCTCTCTTTTTTGGGAACCACAAACAGATTTGAGTAAAACCCTTGCCCTTGTTCCGTTCGCGGAACTGGGTGGATCACTCCCATCACTAAGAGGTCTTGTACACATTGTAGAAATGCCTCTTTCTTTACTAGGTTTGTTGATAACCTTGACAGATGAAACCTCCCTTGTGGAGGAGAAGTTTTGAAATCCAGAAGGTATCCCTGAGATATAATCTCCAACGTCCAGGGATCCTGTACATCTCTTGCCCAAGCCTGGGCAAAGAGAGAAAGTCTGCCCCCCACTAGATCCGTCTCCGGAAAGGGGGCCCTGTCTTCATGCTGTCTTAGGGGCGGAAGTAGGCTTTCTGGCCTGCTTGCCCTTGTTCCATGACTGGTTGCCTTTCCAACCTTGTCTGTAACGAGCAGTAGGTCCTTCCTGTTTTGGAGCGGAAAAAGTTGATGCTGCTCCTGCCTTGAAATTACGAAAGGCACGAAAATTAGACTGTTTGGCCTTTGATTTGGCCCTGTCCTGAGGAAGGGAGTGGCCCTTACCTCCTGTAATGTCAGCAATAATTTCCTTCAAGCCGGGCCCGAATAAGGTCTGCCCTTTGAAAGGAATATTCAGTAGTTTAGATTTAGAAGTTACATCTGCTGACCAGGATTTAAGTCATAGCGCTCTGCGCGCCTGTATGGCGAATCCGGAATTCTTAGCCGTAAGTTTGGTTAAATGCACTACGGCATCCGAAACAAACGCATTAGCTAGCTTAAGCGTTCTAAGCTTGCTCAAAGTCTCATCCAATGGTGCTGTGAGAATCGCCTCTTCCAGAGACTCAAACCAGAATGCCGCTGCAGCAGTGACAGGCGCAATGCATGCAAGAGGCTGTAATATAAAACCTTGTTGAACAAACATTTTCTTAAGGTAACCCTCTAATTTTTTATCCATTGGATCTGAGAAAGCACAACTATCCTCCACCGGGATAGTGGTACGCTTGGCTAAAGTAGATACTGCTCCCTCCACCTTAGGGACCGCCTGCCATAAGTCTCGTGTGGCGGCGTTTATAGGGAACATTTTTCTAAATATCGGAGGGGAAAAGGGCACACCAGGTTTATCCCACTCCTTGCTAATAATTTCAGTAAGCCTTTTTGGTATAGGAAAAACGTCAGTACACACCGGTACCGCATAGCATTTATCCAGCCTACATAATTTCTCTGGGATTGCCACCATGTCACAATCATTCAGAGCCGCTAACACCTCCCCTAGCAACATGCGGAGGTTCTCAAGCTTAAATTTAAAATTTGAAATTTCTGAATCCGGTCTCCCCGAATCAGAACCGTCACCCACAGAATGAAGCTCTCCGTCCTCATGTTCTGCAAATTGTGACGCAGTATCAGACATGGCTCTCGTGTCATCGGCGCGCTCTGTCCTTAACCCAGAGCTATCGCGCTTGCCTCTTAACTCGGGCATATTGTATAATACTTCTTTCATAACATTAGCCATATCATGTAAAGTGATTTGTAAGTGCCTTGATGTACTTGGCGCCTCAATCTCACGCATCTCCCGAGCGGGAGACGAAGGTACTGACACGTGAGGAGAGTTAGACGGCATAACTTCCCCCTCGTTGTCTGGTGATAATTTCTTTATCGGTACAGATTGACTTTTATTCAAAGTAATATCAATACAATTGGTACACATATTTCTATTGGGCTCCACATCGGCTTTTGAACATAAAGAACAAGCAGATTCCTCTGTATCAGGCATGTTTAAACAGACTAGCAATGAAGCTAGCAAGCTTGGAAATTACTTTCAATAAGTTTACAAGCAATATAAAAAATGCTGCAGCGCTTTTAAAAAACACAGTTGAATTAACAAAGAACTAATTCAGTTATAGTCTTAACGGTAAATGTAATAATTAGCAGAGGATTGCACCCATTAGCAAAAGGATGATTAACCCCTCAATACCCAAAAACGGATATCAAATTAAAATTTAACGCTTTTATCACAGTCAAACACACTGTCACAGGTCTGCTGTGACTGATTACCTCCCTCAAAAACGAATTTTGGAGACCCCTGAGCTCTCTAGAGACGTCCTGGATCAAGGAGGAAGAAACAGGAAGACTGTGCTAGAATTTTAACTGCGCAACAAGGCGCTAAAAAGAGGTCCCTCCCACTCATATTACAACAGTGGGAGACCTGATATAACGTTTTCTATGCAGAAAAATACGTTAGCCATGTGGAAAAAAATCATGCCCAAAAAGGATTTATCACCAAAGTACCTCACAAAACGAATAACATGCCAGTAAACGTTTTAAAAACAAACTTTTTCAAAGTCATGCAAAGTTATTACTAAGCCTGCTACCAGTTGCTTCTACTGCAGATAAGGCTTAAGCATTATTTCAGTATTAACAGTATTTTTTCAGTCAAATTCTAGTCCCTAGAAAATAACTCAACTGCGTATACATTTATCAGCCTGATACCAGTCGCTACTACTGCATTTAAGGTTGTACTTACATCATGTGGGTAACAGCAGTGTTTTCTTAGTCAATTCCATTCCCAGAAAATATTGTACTGCACATACCTCATTTGCGGGGAACCCCGCATGCTATTCCCATTTTCTGAAGTTACCCCACTCCTCAGAATGTCGAGAACAGCCAGTGGATCTTAGTTACGCCTGCTAAGATCATAGAAAACCGCAGGCAGATTCTTCTTCCAAATACTGCCTGAGATAGAAAAACAGCACACTCCGGTGCCATTTAAAATAACAAACTTTTGATTGAAGAATAATTAAGTAAAAACTCCAACTCCTCTCACGACCTCCTTCTTTGTTGAGGGTTGCAAGAGAATGACTGGATATGACATGTGAGGGGAGGAGCTATATAGCAGCTCTGCTTGGGTGATCCTCTTGCAACTTCCTGTTGGGAAGGAGAATATATCCCATAAGTAATGGATGACCCGTGGACTGAACACACTTAACAAGAGAAAATAATCTTGTGCGACACCTCTGGGGCTCCGTACAATCCAGTGTCTGTTGCAAAGAAGACTTTTAATTTTAGTGTGCAAAAAAAAAATATCTTGAAGCAATGCAAATAAATCACAGTTCATGTCCAGGCAAAAAGATAAACCCTTTTCAAATATTGAAAGGTTATCTGTTATTATTAAGTATTCTTCTGTCTATATATTATATATTGTATATATGGTGATATGTTCTTTCTATACTATACAAGAAGGGTTTCCTTTTTTTACTTGGACTTTTTATTTTTGACCAGTAGATGGTGCTGTAATAGAAGTTGAACCAATTAGGGGTTACTAAAGATCAGAGCTTTCCAAACTTTTCATGTTGGTGACACACTTTTTAGACCTACATCATTTTGCGACACAGTAATTCAGTTGTACTAGCAAAAAGGAGGGTAAACTAACTTGTTTTAAGAGATACGGACACATACATAAATTATATAATAACGAAATGTATTTACAAGTAACAGTATGTGTGTGCAAAAATTAAAAAACAGTTTAATACCACCAATAGCTACTTTTTATTTTAATGGGATGTATGAGGTTGATGGGATGAACACAGTTTCTGAATATTTGGTGAAATATTAGATAAAGATACTCGAATTACATCATCAAGCATTTTTAAGCTTCCTCTTCCTATCCATATATCAAGAACAGGAGCAGCAATGCACTACTGGGAGCTAGCTGCAAAAAAACCCAACACTTTGACTTCTGACTTCAGCTCAGCGTTTAAGCTGCCGCCCTCAGAGCTCTGTGTGTCCGACTGACTACTGCCCGCGCTGCAAACACACTGCTGTACCACTCACTGACTACACGTCCAGTCACGAGCCAATTGAAGAGACTACACGTGTAGTCCGGAGCCAATGTGCCGCCAATGGGAATAGTTTTAGTTCCCACTGAGCTGCGCCAATAGGTTAAGATAATCTGTGAACCACTAGGTATCAATCACGTGTCAACCATGTGATATGCGTAGCAGGCAGGCGGAAAGTCGTAAACCAAAAAAAATAAATACGTAAATTCAAAAAAAATTGTGCTGAAGCAGGAACACACCTACACACTGCCGTCGACACACTAATGTGTCACAACACACAGTTTGGAAAGCACTGCTATAGATACACACCTGTATAGTATAAATAGAAGTAATGAATGTCTTATATATCCACATGACTAAGTTGTAACTCCCGAAACGTCATAATTATGGGCAGACTCAAACTGTGTATCTGCTATCAGAATCTATGTGTCTCTGTATCTGAGGCAGCAGCTCAAATAAAAAAAATATATTTGTTACATTTGCATTAAAATGACAACGTAAAAGTGAGAAATGAAAGAAAGGAGCTGCCAAAATAAATACAATGCTCTTCTGCTCCATTCTTGTGAGTGCCAAAGATGAATAGAGCTTGATTGAAGCTTCAGTGAACTGTGAGCTGTATATAGCACTTCAGTGTATGTCCTCTGTTGAATGCTAGTGCCCTCTAGTGACAAGAAAGTGGAAGCCTACAGTAATTGCACGAAAACTGCTGTAGTGAGTAGGGAATTGTGCAAATGGAAACAATAAAAATGGTGTCCTGCAGAGGTTTTTGTGATCCAGAGAGAGAGAGCAGAAAGCTATCTAATCCTTAATCCAGGTTAGAAGTGAAGCACATTTGGAAAGACTGCACACTATAGCAACAAGTGAGGTACATCCAGTACAGAAGGGGAGAGCTTTTCTTTAAAGTGATCTGAATTAAAAAGATTTCACTGAGTGATGTAATATGAGCTGTCCTCAACACCTCAACTTTCTCTCCTGCAAACCAGCATCTGCACAACCAAATGTCATGTAAGCCCACAAAAATATGAGTAGGTGGCTTACAGTTGGGAGGGATGTTTGGTTTTAGAAAGTGCTTACTTGTAGAATAGCTCAGCTGCACATATAGACCAAGGGCTCCTCATAATACAACTGATAGCTGACATTGTGTCTGTATTCTATAATACAACTGATAGCTAACATGTTGTCTGTAGTCTAGAATACAACTGATAACTGACATTGTGTCTGTACTCTACAATACAACTGATAGCTAACATGTTGTCTGTAGTCTAGAATACAACTGATAGCTGACATTGTGTCTGTACTCTAGAATACAACTGATAGCTAACATTGTGTCTGTGCTCTACAATACAACTGATAGCTGACATTGTGTCTGTACTCTAGAATACAACTGATAGCTGACATTGTGTCTGTACTCTAGAATACAACTGATAGCTGACATTGTGTCTGTACTCTACAATACAACTGATAGCTGACATTGTGTCTGTACTCTAGAATACAACTGATAGCTGACATTGTGTCTGTACTCTACAATACAACTGATAGCTGACATTGTGTCTGTACTCTAGAATACAACTGATAGCTGACATTGTGTCTGTACTCTAGAATACAACTGATAGCTGACTTTGTGTCTGTAGTCTATAATACAACTGATAGCTGACATTGTGTCTGTAGTCTATAATACAACTGATAGCTGACATTGTGTCTGTAGTCTATAATACAACTGATAGCTGACATTGTGTCTGTACTCTAGAATACAACTGATAGCTGACATTGTGTCTATACTCTACAATACAACTGATAGCTGACATTGTGTCTGTAGTCTATAATACAACTGATAGTTGACATTTTGTTTGTGCTCTATAATACAACCGATAGCTGCCATTTTGTCTGTAGTCTATAATACAACTGATAGCTGCCGTTTTGTCTGTAGTCTATAATACAACTTATAGCTGACATTATGTCTGTGCTCTAGAATACAACTGATAGCTGACATTGTGTCTGTAGTCTATAATACAACTGATAGCTGACATTTTGTCTGTAGTCTATAATACAACTGATAGGTGACATTTTGTCTGTAGTCTATAATACAATTGATAGCTGACATTTTGTCTGTAGTCTATAATACAACTGATAGCCACCATTTTTTTTTTTTTTAAATAATTTTATTAAGATTCACAGTAAGGCATACAATAGTGAAAAATCAATGCATATTATACAAATAAATGATTCCGAAACATCAATTCAAGTTATAAACATTTGAGATATCAAAACAAGTAAGTTATGCCTATCAAACTATATACCCTCTAAAGAGCTATAAGGCCACGCTTGGACCTCGATAAGATATAAAGATAATCAGTAAAGAAGGTAACTGAAAACAGTACAAGACCACTCATGGGCCTCAATTAGCGAATCTTATTTTTCTTATTTTAAGGGAATGGATTATGAAGTAAACAAACATATAAAGGAATGGTACAATTGTATACATGTTCCATACTTATGGCCTAGTATAGGTAAAAACTAGAGAATTACAATATATGGATATGACATACTTGTAGTCTATTACACATAAAATTAGCTTTATGGCATTCCAAAATATAAAAACCTCATTTTTCTTTTGTTCAGAACTAGCTGGGCCTCTCTTGGACCCCTGGACCCTCATGGAGATAAGCAACAAAGGGCGTAAAATATGAGACCACGTTTGGGTCTTTATAGAACTAAACAGACATATATAAAAATGTGGTTTAAACTGACATTTCAACAGATAGGAGAGCATATATCATAGTTATATTCTAGCATACAGAAAACTCGATTTAGAAAAATCAAAGGTGTGGCACATACTATTATCAACTAGCACTAACAATTGGGCTGTATTGATGTACAAGGTATACATGTAATAAAATGAAGTAGGGTTACTGATTGCAGTATACAATTGAGTCCTAGCAGACTGTGGTAGCCATTACCAGGCATAAAGATGCGGGGACTTTGGGAACTTATATGGCCATAATTTATTGCCCACACCACCAAAAGGGTGTGAGAGAGGTCTATGAGGCTTTGTAATCCAATAGTCTATGGGGATTTATATTATTCTAACAGTGTGACACGGTCTAACTAATATGAAATTCTATAACACTGCAGCATATATTATAGTGAAACATACTGGGAGATCAGGGTACATATCTTTCAAATACCCATCTGATACATCTATAAATAGCCCTGCCTATGACTCAGTATTTGCCTAATCAAAATAACAAGCGTCTGTATTTGAAGTCACACGGTGACGCTAAAAAGTGTATAATATAAGCATCTGTATATGAAAGCGAGCTCCCTAGTAAAAGCAAACGGGTATGAACCAAAATCCCTTAAACCCACCTTGTGAACATAAAATAAAATTACAGCGTAGTATAAATATGTAGTGGGCATGTGGAAGCAGTACGCAATGTATAGCCATAAACCTAGCCATAAGTCCTGAATCTAAGTAGAGGTTCTCCCAGGAAGGTCCGATATTATGCCACCCACATTAATACACCGTTAAGGGTTTTGTTCAGCCCACACCTATTCTGTAGGCTAAGCAACTCTCAGTAGCTTCAGTCCGGACGGCAAATGACCCAGTTGTAAACCGCAAGGGCCTTACCCCAGTGCTGACTTGCGTGGATTGTGACAGATGATATGGGGAAAGTTTTAATCCCAGTGTCCGTTCACCTCTCAGAGCTTTGACCCCAGCAGGTGGGTTGCATAACTGAGCTTGCTGCAACATGACTGCCAAATGTATGGGATTGTGAGCTGAGCGGCATGAAGTGCTGGGATCCATTTCCCCTGTTAAAGGCGAGATGTCATTTAGCGCCATGTGGTCAGCGTCGTCTCTCTGGTTAGCCCTATCGACTTCCTCTTTACTTGTACAGGCAGCATATTCAGAAATAACGGTCCGCCCAGGCAAACAAACGTCCCCCTCTCCTTGTATTTGTATGCCGTTATAGAGTGTAGGTAGCTGACGCTGGGGCCCCAAAGCGCTGCATCTACCCTCTGTCATCAGAGAGTGGGCTGTTTGTAGATCAGCTTTGTCGACCTCCGGTTTAGTAAATGCCATTCGTAACTGTGCTATACATTCAACTTGAAAAGTATCAAAGAGGCTACACAGCTCCCCTACAAGACATATAGCCGGCTCCATGCTGGAGCAGTTGACCTCTTGTATACACCACAGGTTATTGTAGGTAGTAGCTAAATATCTGGGTGACAATAAAGTTAATGCGTATCTCACTCCATAGTAGCGCCTTTACCTATAAATACTTATGTCCATGGGTGATAAAGACAGAAGATATTGCCATAGCGTTTCATCAGCTACGTTACAATAGATCTGGACAGCACACACGGCTGTTATTCCTGACACATCAGGATTCAGGGAGGGTAAATGAGGAGCCAGGTCTGTTACTAGGCCTCTGCTGCGTTCCTCATCTATTCCGGTCTGCTTAGCTGGAAAGCAAAGTTAAAAAGCACAAAAATCCGTTCTTCAGATATTAGTCTACAGGATGATTGTAATTCCAGGCTTGGATTATAAATTTGTGAAGCGATAGGCAACAGATCTATCAGCTCCCGGATTCAGCTAGAGTTAAAAGCAGCCATCTTGGTCGGTGTTCAGACCCGCCCCCGATAGCCACCATTTTGTCTGTAGTCTATAATACAACTGATAGCTGACATTCTGTCTGTAAAGGACACTGTTTACATCATGCTCTTTTTTTGTAATCAGGCTCTGTAATTATTTCCAAAATAGTAAATTAAATAAATTTAGCTTAGAAAAACAATCTGCCTCTCAATATCATAATTGGTGAAGTCTTACCAAGTTTGTAGCTACTACGTTTTTGTCATTCAGTTTCAGAATTGTATCCACAGGAATAATGTTAACTGATGTAAATCAGAAACAAATGGTACAATAATCCGCACAACTTCATGTTAGAGATACAGCTATCCAAATTTCAGCAATTTTGGCAACTGAAATAATTCCTAAAACTATATTAAACATAGCAACTTTAAAAAATCCATTATGTCTTCAAAGGCCCAAAAATCATTATTAGGAAAAATTTCCCTAGAAAGACGAGTTATGGCACCATCAACTCTAGGAGATGAACATAATGCGTTTAAAGATTTTAGTAAATAAAAGTATTTAAATATTTTTTCTCGAGGACCTCTAACTGTTTTTCTGATTTATTCAAAAGTATTAGCTATAGAAAATGATCTGTAATATTACCAATTTGGTAAGGTATATAAACTAGCTTTCTAAACCCAGAGCTTGTGTAATGTATTTAGTGAAATCTGAAAAAGTGTTAGGATCAAATGAAATAGATACATCAATCCATAAGGTGTATGTGTGTGTGGGGAGGGGGGCTGTTGCAAGGAGATAGATTAGAAAAATTCTATTAGCACTCGACTGCACTCTTCTTTGCAATCATGGCTTTGTTACTCTATGCAGTTAAGGGACCGTGAATTTTCATGTCCTTCAGTATGGAAGAATCTGCACAACTGCCATTAAAGCAATCAACAAGGAGTGTGACCTCTCTGAATAATACTTTTCTATATGTTTGTGCTATTAGGACTTTAATATTTTTGGGCCATATCCATAAGGATGTATTATCTATTTCATCCCGAAAATAATTGCACTATGCCAAGAAAGACAAAATGCAATTTGAAATCTATAAATACTGCAGAAACAATATAGAACGTGTGTGTTCTGTACTCTAATCCTGTGTGGGCTGACAAGAGATACAGCGCTAATTGTTTAACCTAACTATTTTGTGCATACATCTTTTGAATCCCCTGCTACAGGAAAATGTCTTTCTTCTGAAGAAGATAGCCATGGTAAAATATACGTTTGAGATATTTACCTAGGGCGTGTCACAAAGAAGAAACAATATGCTTGCACTAGAGAGACTGAGATAAGGTAAATGTGTGGCTATGATCAGCTGTTGAATGCTAAGATTGGCAGTTCAGCAATATAGACGTATTTTAGTTGGACGTGCCATACCCTGAGTGACTGCAAAACCCTGTTTGTATGTTGATTATTTTTATTGTTTAAATTTTAAATGTATCAAAGCATTACAGAACAAAGCGCTTAAAATCCAGTGCTGGTTTTAGCTCTGGTATATGCGAGTATCATTCTTTTTTTCCATTAAATCAAGTTTTGAAACTATAGAGCACTAAAAAAAAAACAGAATTTATGCTTACCTGATAAATTACTTTCTCTTGCGGTGTATCCAGTCCACGGATTCATCCTTTACTTGTGGGATATTCTCCTTCCCTACAGAAAGTGGCAAAGATAGCACACAGCAGAGCTGTCCATATAGCTCCCCCTCTAGCTCCACCCCCCAGTCATTCGACCAAAGGTTAGGAAGAAAAAGGAGAAACCATAGGGTGCAGTGGTGACTGTAGTTTAAACAAAATTTTTTTTACCTGACTTAAATGCCAGGGCGGGCCGTGGACTGGATACACCGCAAGATAAAGTAATTTATCAGGTAAGCATAAATTCTGTTTTCTCTTGCAAGGTGTATCCAGTCGACGGATTCATCCTTTACTTGTGGGATACCAATACCAAAGCTTTAGGACACGGATGAAGGGAGGGAACAAGACAGGTACCTTAAACGGAAGGAACCACTGCTTGCAAAACCTTTCTCCCAAAAATAGCCTCAGAAGAAGCAAAAGTATCGAATTTGTAAAATTTGGAAAAAGTATGCAGTGAAGACCAAGTCGCTGTCTTACAAATCTGTTCAACAGAAGCCTCATTTTTAAAAGCCCATGTGGAAGCCACTGCTCTAGTAGAATGAGCAGTAATTGTATCAGGAGGCTGCTGGCCAGCAGTCTCATAGGCCAAACGGATGATGCTTTTCAGCCAAAATGAAAGAGAGGTAGCAGTCGCTTTCTGACCTCTCCTCTCTTACCAGAATAGATAACAAACAATGTTTGTCTGAAATCCTTAGTTGCTTGTAAATAGAACTTTAAAGCACAAACTACATCAAGATTGTTTAACAGACATTCCTTCTTCGATGAAGATAAAAAAAACTACAATTCTAACACCACATTCACTTTACCCTCCCAAGAGAGACCCTAGTGCTTAGAGCCGGCAAAGAGAATGACTGGGGGGTGGAGCTAGAGGGGGAGCTATATGGACAGCTCTGCTGTGTGCTCTCTTTGCCACTTCCTGTAGGGAAGGAGAATATCCCACAATTAAAGGATGAATCCGTGGACTGAATACACCTTGCAAGAGAAATATTATGTACACACTAATTCCATTTCACTTTGATTATCAAATTTGAAGTATTTTATTTTTTTAATGTTTGGCCCTGCTAAGTTCTTTTGCAAATTAATTTAGATTTTTCTTTTTTACTTTTTATTTATTGGTTTTAACAGAAATACAACACAAAATTTTAAGCAGTACTTAAGCAAAATTAATGAGGTCTAATATTCTATACAAGATCCAGTGACTTATCCAAGGACATAACATTTCAACTAAATAAGAAAACAAAATAACAAGCATTCTTGTTCAGTTTTCCAAAAATTACTCTCTGGGAGGTAATAATTAATACATTAGAAATCAACATTTCTTGGAAAACATGGCTCTCCACTCTAAGCCAGAGTTGAGCCAAAAGAAAGTAAAGAAAGAAGAGAATGTAACATCATTCCCATTATTTACAATAATTATTGAGACCCCCCGTTCACTGCCCAAAAAAAGAAAAAAAAAAAGGGGGAGAGAGGGAGAAAATTTATATATGATTACCAGACTCCCAAAAGGATTATTTCTGTGTTCCTAAAGGGATAAATCAAATAGTCTATTTTACTAGGTGAAAATATTTTGATAAATGTCGACCATTTCTTAAAGAAGAGAATTATATCAGAGTTCATATCGGCGGAGAACTGCTTGATAATACATAGTTTTTTAAGATAATTTTTTATTTCTATAATGCTGGGAACAGATCTACCCTTCCAATTCTTAAAAATTAAATTCATGGAGGCCAATATTATTAAATTGATAATTTTATTATCAGTCAATGCTGCCTTCTCATCTAAGAGAAAGATTATTCTCCCTAAGGAGAGACTAAAAGGAGATATCTTGAGAGTGTTCGATATCCAATACTCTACTTTCTTCCAAAATTGAAAGATCCTAGGACAGGACCAGACCATATGGCTTAGATTTGAAGCAGGTAGCTTACATTTCAGGCATTTATTGAATTTAGGGTTATGCCATTTGCAACCCTTCTCAGGGGTATAATATGGCCTGTATAATAGTATCAAATGAGACTCTCTCCAATCATGGCCGGCCCTAGTCATTGTGGGGCCCAAGGCAGGATGACAAAATAGGGTCCGCCCCAACCCCGCCCCAACTTTTAAAATGAAAAAAAAAAAAAAAAAGAAGAAAAATCATTTAAAGGTAATGCACAACATTTTTTATATATATATATATACATATAAAAAAACATAAATCCACTAATGTGGAGCACTATAACATTGTATATATTGCAATATACCATTTGTACTATTGGAACAACTGTTTATACATATAATGAAGAATTATGCTCAGTGGCGTCACTAGGGTTGGTGTCACCCGTTGTGGTAAGTCATGGTGTCGCCACCCCCCCCCAGAAAGCAGACACACACAAAAACACAGGCAAACACACATACAAACACTCAGACACACTTAAAAACATACTCAGATGCACACACAAACACTCGGAAACACACTCAGACACACACACAAAAACACACACACAAAAAAACTGAGACACACAAAAATTCAGACACACACATACAAAATATGTAAACTGCACTGCATTAATTATGAAGCTCATGCCTAGAGCTGCTCTCTGGCTCAGCAGAGCATCAAATGAAATATAAACAGAGCACTCTAAAATAAATCACTGAAGAAAAGGTTTAGGCACGCAAACTATGAAAATTCTGCTCTCTGACTCTGTTCCAAGTCTGTCAGTGCACAGCCCTGGGCCGCATGTCACTGAGCAGTGAGCACAGATAGGCAGGCAGGTTTAGGCTAGCAGCGCAACTTTGCAAGCCCCACGGCACACCCACAACATTCATAGTGAAATTGGGCAGGGGAGGAGCAAAGTACAAACAAGCAAAAGCAGCCAGGAAAACTATTTGTTGAAATTGCAGCACTGGCTCAAGGGGCAAAAAAATTGTGTGTCTACAACTTCCCCAGTCCCACTAATGTTCACAAATGCCAGCCTCTAATAATATATAATATTTGAATATTTTGAATATTTGAATTTCAATAAAATAAAAAAATAAAAATGTATTTTTTATTTTTTTGGTGTCACCCCCTGGAGGGTGTCACCCAAGTGCGGCCCGCACCCCCTAATGACGCCACTGATTATGCTGATAATTAGGAACAGTTGAGTTGAACTGGGCCTTATTTTTATGTGTTTTCTTATGATAACAGGAACATTACAGAGACGCCAGGGCCGGCCCTAGCAAGTGCAGGTCACTAGGCAGATTGACAGCGCGGAGCCTCTACCCAGAACAAAAAATACTTAAAAGAAATGGGGCAATCATGCACTGTACCACACAAACACACAGATATAATACACACAGATATACACATACATCCACACACTCAGACACATACACACCACACACACACACAGCCCACACAATAAAATAAATGATGCCCCCAGCAATAAAATAAAGCCCACAACCCCCTGCAATTAAATTATGCCACAGACCCACTGCAATGAAATGATGCCCCAGCCCCACAGTCTGCAATAAATAAAGACCCCTTGCAATAAATGATGCCCCCAGCAATAAAATGAAGCCCCCTGCAATAAAATGATGCCCAGTCCCCCTGCAATAAAATTATGCCCCCAGCAAAAACATGTTACCCCAAGACCCCCTGCAATAAAATGAAACCCCCAGCCCCCCTGCAATAAAATGATGCCCCCAGCCCCACTGCAATAAAATGATGCCCCCAGCCCCACTGCAATAAAATGATGCCCCCAACAAAAATATGATGCCCCCAGCAATAAAATGATGCCCCCCAGCAATAAAATGATGCCCCAGCTCCACTGCAATAAAATGATGCCCCCAACAAAAACATGTTGCCCCAAGACCCCCTGAAATAAAATGAAGCCCCCAGCCCCCCTGCAATAAAATGATGCCCCAGCCACACTGCAATAAAATGATGCCCCAGCCACACTGCAATAAAATGATGCCCCAGCCACACTGCAATAAAATGATGCCCCAGCCCCACTGCAATAAAATGATGCCCCAGCTCCACTGCAATAAAATGATGCCCCTAACAAAAATATGATGCCCCCAGACCCCACTGCAATAAATTATGCCCCCAGCAATAAAATGATGCCACAGCTGCCCTGCAATAAAATGTTGCCCCAACAAAAAAATGATGCCCCAAGCCCCCCTGCAATAAAATGATGCCCCAGCCCCACTGCAATAAATGATGCCCCAGCTCCCCTGCAATAAAATGAAGCCCCAGCTCCCCTGCAATAAAATGAAGCCCCAGCTCCCCTGCAATAAAATGAAGCCCCAGCAATAAAATGAAGCCCCAGCCCCCCTGCAATAACATGATGCCCCAGCCCCACTGCGATAAATGATGCACTCAGCCCCTGCAATAAAATGAAGCCCCAGCCCCCTGGAATAAATTGATGCCCCAGCCCCATTGCAATAAATGATGCCCCTAACAAAAATATGATGCCCCCAGAGCCCACTGCAATAAAATGATGCTCCAGCTCCCCTGCAATAAAATGATGCCCCAGCCCCACTGCAATAAATTATGCCCCAGCCCCACTGCAATAAATTATGCCCCAGCCCCACTGCAATAAATTATGCCCTAGCGCCCCTGCAATAAAATGATGCCCCAGCCCCTGCAATAAAATGAAGCCCCTGCAATAAAATGAAGCCCCCAGCCCCCCTGCAATAAAATGAAGCCCCCAGCCCCCCTGCAATAAAATGAAGCCAACAGCCCCACTGCAATAAAATGATGCCCCAGCTCCACTGCAATAAAATGATGCCCCAGCTCCACTGCAATAAAATGATGCCCCTAACAAAAATATGATGCCCCCAGACCCCACTGCAATAAATGATGCCCCAGATCCCCTGCAATAAAATGATGCCCCAGCAATAAAATGATGCCCCAGTCCCCCGGCAATAAAATGATGCCCCCAGCCCCACTGCAAGAAATGATGCCCCCAGCCCCTGCAAGAAATGATGCCCCCAGCCCCTGCAATAAAATGAAGCCCCAGCCCCCCTGCAATAAATGATGCCCCGAACAAAAATATGATGCCCCCAGACCCCACTGCAATAAAATGATGCCCCCAGCCCCCACTGCAATAATTGATGCCCCCAGCCCCTTGCAATAAAATGATGTCCCCAGCCCCCTGCAATAAAATGATGCCCCCAGCCCCCTGCAATAAAATGATGCCCCCAGACCCCCCTGCAATAAAATGATGCCCCCAGACCTCCTGCAATAAAATGATGCCCCCAGACCCCACTGCAATAAATGATGCCCCAGCCCCACTGCATAAATGATGCCCCCAGCCCCTGCAATAAAATGAATCCCCAGCCCCCCTGCAATTAAATGATGCCCCCAGCCCCACTGCAATAAAATGATGCCCCTAACAAAAATATGATGCCCCAAGACCCCACTGCAATAAAATGATGCCCCAGCTCCCCTGCAATAAAATGATGCCCTAGCCCCACTGCAATAATTGATGCCCCCAGCCCCCTGCAATAAAATGATGCCTCCAGACCCCAGTGCAATAAATGATGCCCCAGACCCCTGCAATAAAATGATGCCCGAGCCCCACTGCATAAATGATGCCCCAGCCCCCCTGCAATAAAATGATGCCCCAGCTCCCCTGCAATAAAATGATGCCCCAGCCCCCCTGCAATAAAATGATGCCTCAGCCCTACTGCAATAAATGATGCCCCCAGCCCCACTGCAATAAATGATGCCTCCAGCCCCACTGCAATAAATGATGCCTCCAGCCCCTGCAATAAAATGATACCCCAGCTCCCCTGCAATAAAATGATGCCCCCAACAAAAAGATGATGCCCCAAGCCCCCTGCAATAAAATGAAGCCCCCAGCAATAAAATGAAGCTCCAACCCCCCTGCAATAAAATTAAGCCCCAAGCCCCCTGCAATAAAATTAAGCCCCCAGCAATAAAATGAAGCCCCAGCCCCCCTGCAATAAAATGATGCCCCAACCTACTGCAATAAAATGATGCCCCAGCCCCACTGCAATAAATGATGCCCCCAGACCCCACTGCAATAAATGATGCCCCAGCCCCCTACAATAAAATGATGCCCCACTGCAATAAATGATGCCCCCAGCCCCTGCAATAGAAATGAAGTCCCAGCCCCCCTGCAATAAAATGATGCCCCAGCCCCACTGCCATAAAGGATGCCCCCAGCCCCACTGCAATAAATGATGCCCCCAGTCCCTGCAATAAAATTATGCCCTAACAAAAATATGATGCCCCCAGACCCCACTACAATAAAATGATGCCCCAGCTCCCCTGCAATAAAATGATGCCCCAGCCCCCCTGCAATAAAATTATGCCCCAGCCCCACTGCAATAAATGATGCCCCCAGCCCCTGCAATAAAATGATGCCTCAGCTCCCCTGCAATAAAATGAAGCCCCAACCTCCCTGCAATAAAATGATGCCCCAGCCCCACTGCAATAAATGATGCCCCCAGCAACAAAATGAAGGCCCAGCCCACCTGCAATAAAATGATGCCCTCAGCCCCACTACAATAAATTATGCCCCAGCAATAAAATGAAGCCCCCCCTGCAGCAATAAAATGATGCCCAGTCCCCCTGTAATAAAATGATGCCCCCTGCAAAAAATGATGCCCCCAGCAATACAATTATGCCCAAGCTCCTCTGCAATAAAATGATGCCAACAAAAATATGATGCCCCCAGCAATAAATGATGCCCCCAGCAATAAAATGAAGACCTCAGCCCCCTGCAATAAAATAATGCCCCAGACCCACTGCAATAAATGATGCCCCCAGGAATAAAATGAAGCCCAGTCCCCTTGTAATAAAATGATGCCCCCTGCAATAAAAATATGCCCCCTGCAAAAAAATGATGCCCCCAGCAGAAAAATGATGCCCCAGCAATAAAATTATGCCCCATCTCTCCTGCAATAAATTGATGCCCCCCTGCAATAAAATGATGCCCCCAACAAAAATATGATGCCTCCAGGCAGCCCCCCTGCAATAAAATGATGCCCCAGACCCCTTCAATTGCCCCCAGCAATAAAATGATGCCCAGCAGCCCCCTTCAATTGCCCCCAGCAATAAAATGCTGCCCCCATGGAGCTCTGCAGCTGAGCTGCTTACCATGATTCTGATGGCCCTGGGATGATGATTACACACAGCCAGCCAGCACTAGCCCTCTACTCCTCCTCCGGTCCGAGTCCCACAGTCCCACACTCGGCTCCCACTCTCCTCTCGACCCTGCTGCTCATCCTCCTCCCACCGGAGTCCCAAAGGCTCACCGCTCCTCCTGATAGACTCGCACATTGCACGGCACCAATTTTTTTTTTTAAAATGGCGCCAACATTTATTACATTTTTTATTGCAATTTGCACCGGCGGCGTGGTGGGGTCCTTATCCGGGCCCTGCTTGACATAGAGCAGTGGGAAGCTGCGGGCTGCTTACTCTGGTGGTGAAGGAGGAGGCTAGAGGAACACACTACTCGCACAAAGTGGGAGGAGCCAATAAATTCCCCCCCCCCAAAAAAAAATGGCTTAAAAAAAAAGTGTCAGCGCACAAAAAATAAAAATTATAAAAAAATAAATAAATAAATGTTTGTTGAACCCGCGGGGCCCCCTAAGAGCGGAGCCCGAGGAGGCTGCCCTCGCCGCCACTCCCTAAGGCCGGCCCTGTCTCCAATTAATAGAAAGTATAACCCAAGAGATCAAAGATATCAACCTTTTTATGTGATCTGGGTGGTCGATGATTTCAGGAGTTAAGTCCAGCCATTTCTGAGCAATATTGATCAGATATGACTCTCCTGTATGTGAAATAAGATGATCGTACCAGGTAGAGATAGATGAGAGGCCATTTTTGGCCAATAACAGCCAGCCTTCATACCTACCCCAAAGACCAATTCCAGGAGAATTTATTAATTAACATGGATACATAATGTCTGGTTTGGAGGTACGCAAAAAAATTCCTGATTTTCAAGGTTAAATTTCTGTTTAAATTCTTCAAATGATTTAAAGGGCCACTGTAAGTAAATATTTTCTATGCCTGTTACTAACTACCTACCCCAAATACGCTTTTTATCAATAGCATTTCATTAACATATCTCTACCGTATATCAGAAATCTTGTCTGCAAATTTAATTGTTTTCCAATCCCACTCCGTCGGTATCCTTTGCTCTGTACCAATCCGTTTACAATACCTACGTTTCAAAATGGCGCTTTAAACACAAAGTTATTGGTTTAAGTATTTTGAACACTCAGTGCTGAAAATAGTGGGCAGGATAACGTGACATCATTGGCGAATAAAAGATATAACTTTTAGAACGTTATGAAACTTCGTTTTGGAGAAAATATAGATCAGTAGGTTTTAATTAATGTTTATTAACTTTAATATGTTAGTTGTTTAGCTTAAAAAATATAACAGAAAGTAATCCTTTAATGTTCTGTGCAGTCTGATTCAGGAATTGCACAGTGAAATACAAACCTTTTCTGTTTCAAATGAGGAGTATTGAGGACTGAATGCCCTCTTGAAATTCTGGATTGCCCAGAAATATCTGGTAATTAGGTATATTCACATTAACTTTTACAATAGTTCCAATTTTTTTCCATGCCTGGATTACAGTATAAATTGAATTAATCTGTTTAACTTGTCTATGAACAAGATTAATAGGAGAATGAATTAAAGAGATGGGAGAGAAAGGATGTATCATGTTCATTTCTAGACTATTATTCGTAAAGTAATCCATATTGGTGATCCAATCTATAGCAATGCGCCCAAGAAAGAGCAAATTATAAATATGAAGGTCAGGAAGAGCAAAGCCACCTAGGATCTTAGGCAGGGCTAATTTTTTTAAGGAGTCTCTTGTTCTGCCAGATAAAATGGCGAATTGAGGTGTTAAGGGTCTTAATGTCCTTACATTTTAAGAAGATTGGGAGATTCTGTAAAATATACAGAATTTTAGGAAGAAGGACCATCTTGAATAAAGCAATTCGGCCTGAAATAGAGAGAGGGAGATTCTGCCAATTTTTCATAAAGGTTTTAATCTGGCAGATGATGGCAGGAATGTTTAAAGAATTCCATTTTTGGGGATCCGAGGAGATATTGATCCCAAGGTACATAAATGAGCTAAAGACTATCTTAAAAGGAATTTCTAGAGAAGGATCTTTTTGTGCCCTGAGCCATAAGAGTTCAGATTTCATTGTGTTGATTTTATAACCAGAAAATTGACCAAATAAGCTAATCCATTTAAGCAGTTTTGGAAAATTTACTGAGGAATTAGAAAGGTAAACAAGAAGATCATCCGTGTAAAGTGCGACTTTAGCTTCCCTCATCCCTATTTAGATTCCCTCAATCTGCTGCCTGATCTTGATCGCTAAGGGTTCGATTGCAATATCGAAAAGGAGGGGGGACAGGGGGCAACCTTGGCGAGTTCCTCTATCAAGTTCTATGGTGGGAGACTCTGTGCCGTTGATAATTAAACAAGTAGATGATTGAGTATAGAGATTCTTAATCAAAATTGGAAAATTGTTCCTAAACCCGAACCGAAACAATGTGTTCAACAGGTGATCATACTGCACAGAGTCAAACGCTTTCTCAGAATCTATAGCAACTATGGCAGCGTCAGGAGAATCAGTGCCCTTATTCACATCTGAATTTTTAAAATGGTCTATGATTTTTGCAGCTAAGTTGCATTTATGGAGAAAACCAGCTTGGTCGTCACCCAATTCTGCTTGAAGTCTCTGAGCTAAGATAGATGTAAATATCTTATAGTCTGTGTTGAGAAGGGCTATGGGTTTATATGATTTTTTTTCAGCGGGTCTTTCCCTTGTTTAAGAATTAGGGTTGTCTGTGAAGCTGCAAAATTAAGAGGAATCTGGCCTTCTTCAATGTAAAAATAGTTGAACATTTTTGTTAAATGTGGAGTGATTGATGGGCTTAAATTCATTGGGTAACGCATCTGGGCCAGGAGCTTTATCTAATTTTAAAGTTTGTATAAACTGTGCAACTTCAGATTATAAAATAGGGGCATTTATTCTCATATTGGCCTCGATGGTAATAGTTGGATTTGTAATAGTTTCCCAGAACTCATCTCTAGCTGAGTTTACTGAGATCCTAGAAGAGTATAATTTTTTGTAGTAATCATAAAATGACTCTTGAATCTCCCTTGATGTATGGAGACTTCTCCCCTTGTCTTGAATTTACTCAATCAGAGAGGACTTTTTAATTATTTTTTACGATATTAGCTAAGAGCTTTCCTGCCCTATTGACGTGTTTATAAAGTTTTGCCTGGCATTTTAGCTCAGCATGAGTTGTATACTGCAGTAGGAAGATATCTCTTTCTTTTTTTGCCTTTGAATATCTTAAGCAGTTTTCCTCAGTAGCAGCAAAAAGATAACGATTATAGGCATTAACTACTGCAGCCAAAATTTCTCTTTCTCTAGCTCTACTTTCCTTTTTCAGCCTCGCAGTATAAGGAATAATCTCCCCACTGAGTACTGTTTTTGCTGCTTCCCAGAAGGTTGAAGGTTTGTCTACTGACCTTTCGATAAAGTAGGAATATTCATCCATATTTCCTTTCAACCAATTTTAAAATTTAGGGTTTCTGGTCAAATATTTTGGGAAGAAAAAGCGCAAGGGCGAGGACAGGGCTTTATCTATTGGGATGTTTAATGAAATTGGGGCATGGTCTGAGATACAAATTGGCGATATTGTAGGTTTTACCGTGATCTTATACAAGCTCTTATTAATTAAAATGAGATCAATCCGAGAGGAGTTAAAAACCCTTGAATAGCAAGTGTAATCTCGAGTATCAGGGTTGTGTGATCTCCAGACATCTCTGATAGCAAGATTTCTAAAAATAGCATCAAACATTTTCGACTACAACTTATCTTTTTTTGTTTTATTTTGGTTGGAACCCCTCCTAAGCCTATCAAGAGGATAACGTGGGGCCATGTTGAAATCGCCAGCTATTACCAGGTGGCCCTCCATGACCTGCAGAATTTTTAATTGGAGAGAGTCCCAGAATTTTGAATCAAAGTTATTAGGGACATACAGGTTACACAAGGTATAAATAGATTTTGCTACCCTGAGTTTTAAAATCAGAAACCAACTATCAGGGTCGGCTACTGTAAGTAAGGTTTCAAATGATAAATTTTTGCCTAGCAGGATTGCAACTCCTCTTTTCCTTTCTATGCTGGGGGTGGCAAAAACCTCGCCCACCCATGAAGTTTTTAATTCCATGGATTCTTCCAGGCTTAAGTGGGTTTCCAAATGAAAATTAATAAAATTACACTTTATTTAACATATATGCAAAAAATACATTACCATAGAAAAGGTGCTGCAGCTAATTGGAAGGAATGGGTATAGTTACTTCCAACCTCCTTAAACAAAAATTGGCTGTCCAGCATCTATCTATACTTAAAAAAGATGCTATAGTAGGCTTATTAGAAAAATGGGAAATTCACTTCCAAAATTCTATAAATCATTAGCCATATAATATAATATCTGAAGTTAAAAAGGGCTTGTGGGCCTGGTATAGCGTGGGTCAGCTAATTGGATAATGGGTTAGGAAAAAGGCTGATAGCAGGATTAGGAGAAATCATACCTCAACAACTCGCACCAGTATTCACACTGTCTGCAAAATAAGCTATGCGCTCAAAGGTGTCCTCCTGGCTGCGTACTGCTCTGATCAAACAGAGTCAGACGATTTCTGGCTAATTTCCCTAAATTCAAGATATATTGCAAAACATTCATACAAACCATTCAAAAATCAAAACCAGACAGTGGATCGTGGCTAAGTGATCTCTAGGTATCAGTATTGAAATGTATATCCCTGTCTGTGTAAGATACTTTGCTGACATTCAATATAATCGGTAATGAAGTGTTAATATATTGCTATGCACCGAGTGACTATGTTGCAAATCATAAGTTTAAAATGTGCAAAACAAGAGTCAGCTCTCTGATCTAGCCCCTTAATAAGGACTCAAGAAATACCAAATAGTCTTAGCATAAATAGTATCTTAAGCGGATTTCAATATAATAAGACCGCTCGTGTGAACTGTATGATTGTTTGATAAACATGCTGTTGCCAGGCTCAGCCCACCGACGCGTTTCCGTCACTGTAACGCGACTTCGTCAGGGCCCTGATCTAGAATCATCATAGAATTCAAAGAACAAAAGAAAAGAAAGAAAAAAAAGAAAGGAGTAAAAAAATATCGTTTGGCCGTCTAAAACTACCCTCAATCTGGCTGGATAAATAACTGTGGCCTGAAGTCTTGCCTTTATCAACTTGCCACAGACTGGAAATAACTCTCTTCTCTTAATAGATGTTTCAATAGAGAAGTCCTGAAAAAGAAAAATTTTAGAATCATTAAAAAATATTGGTTGTTTTTTAGCGAAATTGTTGAAGAAACAAAACTTTATCCTGGAAATTCAGGAATTTAGCAATGATGGGGATAGATTTAGAAGAGATTTTAGATGACTCAGAGAGTCTCCCCAGCCTGTGCACTCTCTCAATTAAAATGGGTGAAGTTGAAGGGGTGATATTTAGTAATTGCGGGAGGGTATGTGTCATAAATTTCATCAGGTCTTCTCGTTTGTCATTTTCCGGAGGACCAATAATTCTAATGCTGTTCCTCCTTGATCTATTTTTGAGATCTTCTAGCCTGCTCTGTAATTTAACAAGATCAAAGAAGTTGCTTTTGATCTTAAGAGTCGTGTAAGTCAGTCACATCCTCCAGGTCAGACACCCTTTGTTCTGCCTCCTGTAATCTCTTGGAGAACTGTCTAACCTCCATTGTAAGTGATGAAAAATCATGTTTAATTTCTGCTCTAAATGCATCAAATTTAGGAGTCAGAGCTTCAATTATATTGGTAACAGGGTTTGAGAGTCTTGAGGATCGATATGCTTTGGAAAATTAATTGATTTTGGATGAATTTCTACCAGAGTCTCAGCAGAGTTCTTATTCATTTGCTCTCTGTGCTTAGCTGCCATGCCTGGATAGGACTAAGTGGTGAAGGAAGGTGATGCGAGGGATTTGTCCATATACTGTGGCTATTATACAAAAAGAAAAAAAATAGGGCTAGTGAATAAAAATTAAAACTGTGCTGTAAGGGGACAAGGAAAAAAAAGGGAGGGGGGAACTGTGGATAAAAGTGAATAAGGTGAAGGAAAAAAAAAAGAAAAGATAGGTTGATACAATTAGTATGTGAAGAAGACCAGTGAATGGCAAAGAAGCAATGAATTGACCAAGTTGTAATGGGAAGAGAATTAAGAATAGCTTTAGCTCATTAAAAGCGAGACCCTAGGAGAATGTGCTAAACCAAGGGTTCCCCCTGGTAACACCCCCAACTGTCACTATCCCCTATCTGCACCTCTGAAGGAGCCCACACTGAATAAATTCAAGATGTGTCGAAGGCTGGGTTAATAAAGACCAAGTTAAGTTACTTCTAAACAGAGAATGATATTAATGACTATCTCTGTATACAAAACCTTAAAAGCATTACTATATGCAAAAACAATTATTCAGAGAAAAAAAAATGACGTTGTTAGTACTGAGGGGGTACAGGAAATACAGGTATCTAAACAAGTAGGCAATATAGGCCTAAGAGATTTATATCAGCTTCGCTTTAAAAACTATCCAAAGCCATAAGATATATCTGAAAACCCCCACAAACCCACAGAGGAGAGGAATGCAGATAGGAAAACAATAAAGAGGCAGAGAGAAGGTAAACTGAGGCCCTCTGCCTTGATTTTCCTGGGCCTGGTTCATCCTCTTACTTCCCCCCTTTCTCCTTCTTTCTTTATTCTCCTCCTTCCCCCAAGGAGTGTTAGGGTGAGCAAGCTGTTATACAGTTAATGGGGAATGGGACACTAAGGGGAGGAAAAAACCCCACAATAGATAAACGTCCAGCATAAGAAAGTCCTTACAGATTAGACCTTGTAGGGGTAGGGATAGTATGTGGCACTGAATTTAAAGCAAGTCTGTTGCAATAGGCACCTAATTAAATTAAACTCCAAAAGGTCCCCAAACTCAGTCCCTATAGGGTATAATGGTTTTTAGGAAAAGAGACTTCACGAATCCACCCTTTTTCCTTCTTTTCCTTTCTCCAGGAAAACTGGGTCAGCAGCAGTGATATTTAGCACGAGGGCCGCAGCATCGCTCAATCTGGCTATGACCAGGTGTCCCACGTTTCCCCTGACTCAGAGAGCAACTTAACCTTACGCAACACCAGTGGGGGGTATGTAAATTAGCATAACCGGCTAAAGAGCCGGCGACAATCCGGAAGTGTCTGAGCTTCTTAGCCCGTCGAGGCAACCACCAGGGGACGCCCACAAAGGAGGCCGGGAGACTCCGCTGCTTGCCTGCTCTGCCAGCCAGATAGGACCCCTCCAGCCTGAAAATGGAATAGCTGCAAGGACCCTGTTTAGGTGCCAGGATATACTACCTGGTTGCGCTGTGTAGCCTGACCGGAGGTGAAGACGGCAAAAGTCTCCATCGTGCAGCACCGGTGGGAGGGGGATAGGGTCTCCAAGGGAGTGAAGCACCTCCAGGTGGTGGAAAATGGCTCCTCTTCTCTCAGGAAAAGGCAGTGATACTGAGGCCCTCTCTCGCAGCACCGGTGGGGGGCGCTGAAGACACAGGCGGTAGTCCGCAGATGGTAGGTTTTACGTGGTGCTAGCGGCTCTTACTATGCTTGACAGCGCGATTCTGACTGCACTTATGGAGGGACCGGGTGGCTCAGTTGCTCACGCCCTTGATTAGCTTGCACCCTGCAGGCTTTCTAGCGTGAGGATTTGACGAACTCCACCACAGGATCAGGGCTGGGATGATCTCCTGTCGGAAGAACAGCGTGTCTTACCGACTAACTCCTCCCCCGGATATCCTCCAAATTAATTTAAATTTTACAGGAATGTTTCATAAGCCAACAAGGTATGATATTTGTGCTAACACTCCTTTGGTTTTTCATGGGACATGGCATTTAGATTTGTTAGGATAAATCTAGTTTCATTTTGCAAACCTTAAAATAATTTTTTTTTGTTAAAAATTAAGACTGTCAGTTTAGTTTAGGGACTTCTAAACTAAGCACAAACTCTGTGCTATGTTTGTTCAGTTTTCTTCCATTTTGGTGTACATCCCTCATCTGTACACATATGTTTACTTTCCTGTTGATCAGGGTGATGGGATGTGGTTGACAAGGTTTCACAGGATCATGTGCACTAGCCTTGAATATACCCACACACACATACATATTCAGAGATAAAAAGTTCTCACTTTAGCATGAAAAACAGGGAAATTCTAAACTTAAACTCTAGACAGGTAGAAAACATAATTTATGTAAGAACTTACCTGATAAATGCATTTCTTTCATATTGGCAAGAGTCCATGTGCTAGTGACGTATGGGATATACAATCCTACCAGGAGGGGCAAAGTTTCCCAAACCTCAAAATGCCTATAAATACACCCCTCACCACACCCACAATTCAGTTTAACGAATAACCAAGTAGTGGGGTGATAAAGAAAGGAGTAATAAAGCATCAACAAAGGAATTTGGAAATAATTGTGCTTTATACATAAAAATCATAACCACCATAAAAAAGGGTGGGCCTCATGGACTCTTGCCAATGTGAAAGAAATTAATTTATCAGGTAAGTTCTTACATAAATTATGTTTTCTTTATGTAATTGGCAAGAGTCCATGAGCTAGTGACGTATGGGATAGCAATACCCAAGATGTGGAACTCCACGCAAGAGTCACTAGAGAGGGAGGGATAAAAATAAAAACAGCCATTTTCCGCTGAAAAAAATAATCCACAACCCCAAAATATAAGTTTATTCTCATAAATGAAAGGAAAAAAACAAATCAAAAGCAGAAGAATCAAACTGAAACAGCTGCCTGAAGAACTTTTCTACCAAAAACTGCTTCCGAAGAAGCAAATACATAAAAATGGTAGAATTTAGTAAATGTATGCAAAGAAGACAAAGTAGCAGCTCTGCAAATCTGATCAACTGAAGCTTCATTCTTAAAAGCCCAGGAAGTGGAAAATGATCTAGTAGAATGAGCTGTAATTCTCTGAGGCGGGGCTTGACCCGACTCCAAATAGGCTTGATGAATCAAAAACTTTAACCATGAAACCAAAGAAACAGCAGAAACCTTCTGACCTTTCCTAGAACCAGAAAAGATAACAAATAGACCAGAAGTCTTCCTGAAATCTTTAGTAGCTTCAACATAATATTTTAGAGCTCTCACCACATCCAAAGAATGTAAAGATCTCTCCAAAGAATTCTTAGGATTAGGACACAAGGAAGGAACAACAATTTCTCTATTAATGTTGTTAGAATTCACAACCTTAGGTAAGAATTTAAATGAAGTCCGCAAAACTGCCTTATCCTGATGAAAAATCAGAAAAGGAGAATCACAAGAGAGAACGGATAATTCAGAAACTCTTCTAGCAGAAGAGATGGCCAAAAGAAACAACACTTTCCAAGAAAGTAGTTTAATGTCCAAAGAATACATAGGCTCAAACGGAGGAGCCTGTAAAGCCTTCAAAACCAAATTAAGACTCCAAGGAGGAGAGATTGATTTAATGACAGACTTGATACGAACCAAAGCCTGCACAAAACAATGAATATCAGGAAGTTTAGCAATCTTTCTGTGAAATAAAACAGAAAGAGCAGAGATTTGATCTTTCAAGGAACTTGCAGATGAACCTTTATCCAAACCATCCTGAAGAAACTGTAAAATTCTAGGAATTCTAAAAGAATGTCAAGAGAATTTATGAGTAGAACACCATGAAATGTAAGTCTTCCAAACTTGATAATAAATCTTTCTAGAAACAGATTTACGAGCCTGCAACATAGTATTAATCACGGAGTCAGAAAAACCTCTATGACTAAGCACTAAGCGTTCAATTTCCATACCTTTAAATTTAATGATTTGAGATCCTGATGGAAAAACGGACCTTGAGATAGAAAGTCTGGCCTTAATGGAAGTTTCCAAGGTTGGCAACTGGATATCTGAACAAGATCCGCATACCAAAACCGGCGAGGCCATGCTAGAGCCACTAGCAGCACAAACGATTGCTCCATGATGATTTTGGAGATCACACTTGGAAGAAGAACTAGAGGCTGGAAAATATAAGCAGTTTGATAACACCAAGGAAGTGTCAACGCATCCACTGCTTTTGCCTGAGGATCCCTGGACCTGGACAGGTACCTGGGAAGTTTCTTGTTTATATGAGATGCCATCAGATCTATTTCTGGAAGCCCCCACATCTGAACAACTTGAAAAAAACACATCTGGGTGGAGAGACCATTCTCCCGGATGTAAAGTCTGACGACTGAGGTAATCCGCTTCCCAATTGTCTATACCTGGGATATGAACTACAGAAATTAGAGAGGAACTGGATTCTGCCCAAACAAGTATCCAAGATACTTCTTTCATAGCTTGAGGACTGTGAGTCCCACCCTGATGATTGACATATGTCACAGTTGTGATATTGTCTGTCTGAAAACAAATGAACGGTTCTCTCTTCAACAGAGACCAAAACTGAAGAGCCCTGGGGGGCGGAGCCTGGAGCAGAGGCAGCAGGACGTGTATTGCAGAGGCTCCGGACAATATTTCACTCTATTTTATATTTTATTAGTGTTTTTTTTTGCAGAATAATACTGGGACTCTAGGTGATTGCATTCTGCAACGAAATATAACAGAGAACTCCAGTTGTGCACCTAATTAAAAGAGTTTAACTCAACTATCTAAATTGACTGTCCTAATGCCACCATGGGAGACAGCATCTGCAGCGAGATACAGGCCCTGTTTGCCGAGTATGAACGACTGATACTTGACAAATTCGACTGCCTCATAGATAGGGTGGAAGCAGAATGCTTAAATAACAGGCGACTCGAGCTTGGTAAGATAGAAGAGACGGCTTCCAGTATGCAGCTCGGCGCCATGCAGCCTTTTACAAGAGCCACTCCTCTTGTACCTGCTCAATCTAGGAGAGAGTGAACACCAGTTATTATTAACGGGGATAGTCCCAGTAACACCAGTGGTTTGATCGCTGTGCCGGATCGCTACTTGCAGCTACCCGAGATTAATGCTTGTGGGTACAGGGAGGCCCTCGCTACCAGATGCGAGCCTGAGGGAACTATGGATGGCCGATACTGGAGGGCTCTGCTGTTCACTATTGCTGGCGGAGATATGTGTAGGAGTGCGGCTGACTACCGCAAGCATGTCAGTACCGGTGGTCTTGTCAGGGTAACCGGAGTCTCAGCTGCAGCGGGGCCCGTTCAACAAGCAGAGCAGCACAGATTTACAAATGGGTCGGATCAAGAGAAACCTCAGAGGACCTGGGGATCGTGTATCTCTATACACCAGTGGCAGCTGAAGTTGCCATGTCCGTTGTATTCCATAGATCTGCATCTCTCACAAAATGGCATGAGGGCCCTACTCACAAAGAGAGGTTGGATCGTTAAACAGGTTACAGACATTCTGAAAACTGGAGTTGGTTAAATATGTGAACTTTGTGGGGACATATATGACACACTATCAAGTGACTGTGGCTGCTCTCATGTAATGTGAAGTACAATGATTTACTGTGCTCCTCTGTTTTTCCTTGGACTCTTTCGTAAGTTAGACACAGAATATGGTCTCCCACTAATCATATTACACCTAGCCCTTCCCCCCCATCACTGGGGCTTCTGATCCCTTTCTTTGCTCTATGACGACTCTTTTGTCTGATGGGACATTCTCCTATGTGCTAATGAGGAAAAATTATTTACGCTGTGAACCCCTGATATTTTGACCAGTTATTGTTCTTCCCACTGTATAGCTGTTTTACTATCTTGTATGCGTCATATATGGAAGCCAATTTATAAGTTATCTAATCAATATATGTTTTAAGTTCATTCCTGTGGGTTACAGTTTACAGATAACCAGACCACAGATACCCATCTTTTTGTTTACATATTAGATTACTTATTGACTAGCAGCATTTGATTGTGCCTTAGCTGGGTGTGTGGGGTCTGGTTGTGCAGCTTTTTCGCTAACCTGCAGGAAAGGAGTGGGCTGAGGAGAGACATTGAAAGTGGATTTGAGATACAAGATGCTAAAGTCTGATGATTTTAAGCCCACAATATATTAGAGTACAGTTACTGAACATTATACATTGTGTTTATGAAGCCCTTGGGCTGATACAGTACTGTAGCTTACACTTTGGATAACATGACTAAGAACCACTCTAGATCACGGTAGCTAAAGCTATGAGAATAGGGGTCAGTCTAGTTGTTTCAGTCTCATCCTCATTTCTGAAGTTGCTACCCTTAATATGTACCCTAGTGTCTTATGCCACAATACTAATAGTTCCTGTCCTTTAGTTATATTTATTATTATGGGAAGTTATCTACTACTAATGGTTCCTGTCCTTTAGATGTATTTATTACTATGGGAAGTTACCTACTTAATATGTATAAGTTGCCTATCCTATGTAAGAAAGTTCTCTAGTATTTTTGCCTTAGCTGAGATAATGCTTTGATTATTGTATATTTTATCACATATTAAGTGGACGATATGAATAGTGGGTTAAGGAACTAACTGGTGATGCGTATTTAAAACTTTGAGAGACATGTCCCTTACCTAGATTATATCACATTTAGCTAGCAATCCAGTCAACTTTTACTATGTGTAAATAACCACATGCTAGATTCAAAGTCCCTAGAATCTTTCTTATGTGACACTTTAAAGCTCCTGGCTACACATAATGCAAGCAGTGAATGTTCCCTTAGCATTATTGCAATCCCCTCCAGAAAATGTGTATTCTCTTGTCTTGTGTGAGAGCACATTTTCGGTATGAGTATGTTAAATTGTACAATTTCTTTAATGAAGGGAATGTCACTACGAGGTCTAGATCCGCCCCCCCCCCCCCGCACATTTGTGTGGCAAAGGATAAACAAGATATCCTTCATACTCCCTTTTAGCAGAGTTAAACAGTCTCTACTCTGTCCGTAGAGCCTTACCATAGATTGTACCTATAGTAGTGTGAAGATGGCTCATCGGATCTTATTAAAGATAGTTCCAGTAAGACTATTCTTATGTGTCTTAAATATTTGCAGTATGTCCATCCCTATAATTTTTAACGTTTAATATAACTATTATCCTATATACCTATTCATTATAGTTTGTGAATTGAGGCTGTGATGGTCAAGGCTTAAGAGGATTCAGATGCGATAAATGCAGATGTTTTCCATGTACAACCTCTATATTTTTTTTTAGCTTCTTTTCTGGTACTTTGTACCTGCCATAGCAATGGAAATGTGAACAGCCCTATTGTCAGCTATGTTATTACTCAGACTAATGCATGAATCCTGCAAAGGACCAACTTATACCAATATATTGCCTATAGTTCACACATGTCATTATGCTACATTGTGTTATGCCTAATTTTCCTGTAGGCGTTTTGGTGGGATCAGTTTGACTTTGTAGTTTTTCTTGACTTTTCATATGATGTTTATGTATTAATAATGTGTCTTCAACTATAGATGTCAGATCCCTTGAGTGAACCTCTGTCCCATAGAGGACGCTATGCAGCTATATCAATATAATGAGGTAAATTGTTGTAGGGTAATATTTGGAACCGATTAGGCGAGATGTAATTTCCTATTAATTGGGATATTGAACTATGTAACCAATGTCTCTTGCATTACTGTACTTGTGATATTGCCCTCCAACATATAATTGTTTTGTGTATGTTTTGATCGCCTCAATAAAAAACAAAGAGCCCTGAGAATCACACAGAGTTCCAAAATATTTATTGGTAATCTCACCTCTTGAAATTTCCAAACCCCTTATGCTGTTAGAGATCCCCAAACAGCTCCCCAACCTGAAAGACTTGCATCTGTTGTGATCACAGTTCAGGTTGGATGAATGAAAGAGGCCCCTAGAATTATACAATGGTGATCTAACAACTAAGTCAGAGAAATTCAAACATTGGGATTTAAGGATATTAATTGTGATATCTTTGTATAATCCCTGCACCATTGGTTCAGCATACAAAGCTGGAGAGGTCTCATCCGATGCTGCAGTCATGAGACCTAAAACTTCCATAGCTACTGAAGGGAATGACTGAGACTGAAGGTTTCGACAGGCTGCAACCAATTTCAAACGTCTCTTGTCTGTTAGAGACAAAGTCATGGACACTGAATCTATCTGGAAACCTAAAAAGGTTACCCTTGTTTGAGGAATCAAATAACTTTTTGGTAAATTGATCCTCCAACCATGTCTTCGAAGAAACAACAGCTGAACAACAGGCAGAATAGACCTTATAGTCACTGTCACGGATACCGGGCTGCAAGGGTTAAACTCCCACCCCCCTACAACCTCACTGTCACGGATACTGGGCTGCAGGGGTTGAACTCTTACCCCCCTTTTTTGGTTGGAGTATAAGGTGACAGCCCAATTCAGTATTGAAAAACAAAATGTGAAATGATATAGTGAAGGCGCCTATAAATAGTGCACTCTAGTACAGTGCATACAAAAAATATATAAAAAATATATAAAATATATAAATCTCCGTGTCCTAAATATACTCTTCAACAAAGGACAAGTAATGTGCGTGAATAAAATTTCACAACAATGCTGGATGTATGATGCAAAAACTAGTGTCAAGTGTATATAATTATACAAAAGTGAAAGATTATGAATATTGGAGTATAACAAAATGAAAATGTGAACGCAATATATCGTAATATACAGTGCCAAAAATATATATAAAGTGTAGTGTGTCCTTCTAATGGTGACCACAATTGCAATGTAGCTCCAGCAGCACAAATTGAGATCCTAAAACCAAATGTCTATCAATGCACGTAAAATAGTGAGCAAACAATAATAGCAAATGATATTATAGATACACAATGGTGAAATATTGCAATAACGGATACATACAGTAATCAAATACCCGGGTACTATAGTATATACGAATAGTCCTTAAACATAGTTCAAGTGATGCAGATTTTTCTCCGGGTGTCCACTCATAGCGGATATGCGGCAGCTGAAACTCCTTCCAAAGCTGATGGCACCAGCGACAAACTACAGATGAAAGGGAGACAAAAGGAGGCGCCACAATAGTGTGAAATCGTAGGTAAAGGGACCCCCACAAAACGATACAGGATCACTTACTGGATATAAAGCACTTGAGAAGTGCCACAGGTGCAGGCTGAACTATTCAAAGCTGTCCAGCGAGCTTATCCTTCCGGTCAAACAGCCAAAGGGTTAACTTCAGATTGCCCCACACGTATTGGGATCAAAGATGAGCCAAACAATAGTGGATTCCCACTTGGAAAGAAAATCCAGCTATATATAGGGCTAAAAAATAGTTCAAAAGTCGGATCGACTAATAAAAGCAATAATAAAAAGCGTGATGACAAATAGGTAAAAATATAACCAAAAAGTTTATTTAAACCTAATACACTACGCGTTTCCCGGTCACAACAACCGTTGAAACGGTTGTTGTGACCGGGAAACGCGTAGTGTATTAGGTTTCTTTCCAAGTGGGAATCCACTATTGTTTGGCTCATCTTTGATCCCAATACGTGTGGGGCAATCTGAAGTTAACCCTTTGGCTGTTTGACCGGAAGGATAAGCTCGCTGGACAGCTTTGAATAGTTCAGCCTGCACCTGTGGCACTTCTCAAGTGCTTTATATCCAGTAAGTGATCCTGTATCGTTTTGTGGGGGTCCCTTTACCTACGATTTCACACTATTGTGGCGCCTCCTTTTGTCTCCCTTCCAATTCAGTATTGCCTGTCCCAACCCCCCCCAACTCAGAATGTTCAAGATTATTGCAACCTTCTGCTGTTATGCGTCTGTACATTCAGTCTATGTGTGAGACACAGAGCAGGAGATTACACACAGCACAGACAATCGAATGCTGAGACCTCCTGCTGTTATGTGCCTTTCTGTTATTGTATAAGTCATCCACTGTCCTTTTGTGATTAGAATCTTGTTTAACTAACCATTTTCTGATGTTTGTCTCGTATAATATTTCTTATAACTACCCCCCTTTTCTGTTGGAAATGTATAAAAGCTGTGTTTTCTGTGAAATAAAGCAGTTCTTACTTCACCTGAATGCTAGTCTGTCTAGTCATTTAGGTGGGCTCCTGCTAGAATCATTTTCTTGGGCTACATAACTGGAGTCACCAGGGAGGAAGAAGGACCTGTTAGGTGGAGCTACCCAGTCGGTGTAGCCGGGGTATCCGTCACATTGGCTGGCAGCGGTGGGATGTTTCCAACTTCCTGGGACATTCAAACCACCAGACAGAAGTATTATTGAATG
Organism: Bombina bombina; assembly: GCF_027579735.1. Taxonomy (NCBI): domain Eukaryota; kingdom Metazoa; phylum Chordata; class Amphibia; order Anura; family Bombinatoridae; genus Bombina; species Bombina bombina. Next base: position 426,149,787 of record NC_069500.1, on the reverse strand, counting down.
GAGACTCGAGAGAAAACTGCGGTTACCAGGAGCAGAATTACCCCCACCAGAGAAATGCTGGGTGTCATACTCTGCATGGGAACAGGTTCAGGAGTTGGGATCTGTTGTGCAATGGTGTCAGGTTCTGGGATTAAAGTTGTGTTTTGTCTGCGTGAGTCTTTCCTTTTTGGCTTAATTAAACAGGTACAAGGTTTTAGGAAATAAAGGTGATGGTTTTATTGATAGGATAATTAGCAATGCAGAAATATGCAAACTAGACAAGGCAAAGTCTATAGGCTGTAGACTGGAACTCTAGCAACAGGCAGGAATACAGATCTTTGTAATAACAGGCAGGATACTTGCATATGCTGTAGACTGGAACTCTGTAATAACAGGCAGGAATGCAGAGCTTTGTAATAACAGGCAGGATACTTGCATATGCTGTAGTTTGGAACTCTGTAATAACATGCAGGAATGCAAATCCTTGTAATAACAGACAGGATACTTGCATAAGCTGTAGACTGGAACTCTGTAGTATCAGGTAACAAGCAAGCCAATGTACTTGAGGCACTCCTTAGGAAATAGAGAATTAGCCAAGATCAACTGCCAGGAAATCAGTCCAAAAACGAAACACAGTGCCAAGGGAATATCCAGAAGAGTAGCCACAAAATGAAGCAGAAATCAGGCACCAGGAAATCCAACAAATCTGTATTTCACTCAGGAAACAGGACCAGAAGGTCTGTCAGAGTATAACACTCAATGTCAAGGCCCAGAACTGCAAGCAAACCTCCCAGATATAGCAGGCTGCTGATTATATGATTTGTTTCAGCTGGTAAACAGGTGGAGCCAGAGAACCAAAGTTGCAGCAAACAGAAAACCCAATATTCTTAGTCTGTGCTCAAGTAATCTGGTGGCAAAGTGGTAAAACAACAGGCTGGGGAGGAACAGCAGCAGAAATAGAGACAGGTCCCAGGTTCAATTCTAGGCTGGATCATGACACTGTGGGAGGACCAGGCGGCCGGTGGGTCGGATGATGACCAGGGCAATGAGCCATCCGTTACAGCACCAAGTACAGTATCCACCCCGGGGACACCCACATCCGATATACAGCAGGAAGTGCAGTGGCGGTTGGCGTTGTATGACACCTGGACACCAGAGGAGGTCATCACCAAGATAGTCTCAGAAGTTATCCAGCTCAAGTTAGCAGAAATCCACCAGTCCATAGGAGGGGCTCCATCCGCCCATGGAATGCAGGCTCCCCGACCGCCCAAGCTACCCCATGGGGCCTTCCGAGCCTATAAGGAAGATTAGGAGGATATTGACCATTATCTTCAGGTCTTTGAGACATAATGCGAACTACAGGGGGTAGCCTACACCAACAGACTGTCTGTCCTGATCGGTAAATTGTCAGGGCGGGCTTTGGCAGCTTTCCACGCTACCCCTTCTGAGGACCAAAAGGATTATAACAAAGTGAAAGACCGTATCCTTGCCCGATATGGGCTCATGCCAGAGGCCCACCGGCAGAAATTCCGGGCACTAAGGAAGTAGGACGGACAGCCTTTCACAGAATGGACCCACCAATTCACCCGGTCGATGACTTCCTGGCTAACCGGCTGCAAGGCCACTACTGGGGCCGAAGTGGCACAGCTATTCCTACTGGAGCATTTCTATAACTATGTTCCAGTCGAAATTAAAGAATGGGTCCATGACTGTCGGCCCACCACAGCAGACCAGGCGGCCGTCCTGGCCGATCAATACGTAGATGCCTGCCGCTAAGTTCGCTCTGCCCCGCAATCGACTCCTCGCCTGGCTTCAGTTGTAGCCCGACCCCCAGCGGTTACCACTAAGCCCCCAGGACGCCCGGCCTTTGTCCCTCCGGCCGGAGTCAGGGACTCCCGGGGATGTTTCTCCTGTGGGCACCCTGACCACTTCAGGCGGGAATGCCTGCATCGGGCCCGACAGCAGCTGGCAGCCCAGCCATGACACCCCCAGCCAACAGCTTGGGTAAGCACTCCAGCCCCGACCTACCTAGCCGCTGCCCACTACGCTTATGCACCGGCATCGGCTGACTACCCTGAATGGGCTGAAGAGGAGGTTGGCACTCTACAAGAAGCCCACCTTGTGTCTACTGACAACCGTCAGCACCACTGCCAGGCTGTTTGGGTCAATGGAAAGGTGGCCCAGGGATTACGGGACCCCAGATCCACCATCACCCTGATCCAGCCTCCGCTTCTACTGCTACTAGAAGAACCCTTGCAGTTCGAGTGGCCGGAGGTGCCACTGTACGAATCCCTATGACCTGTGTCCATCTGGTTTGGGGAACTGGAGCCCGTACTGTGGACGTGGGCATTATGCCAGATCTTCCCGCAGAGGTTCTACTAGTAAACAACCTCGGCCTACTTGTCTCCACCTTTTTGGGGGATACTCCCCTGGACACCTGCCCAGTGACCACCCGCAGGCAAGCTCAGCGTCAAGCCAACACACCGCAGCTGGGGACCCAGGTAAGACCTCCCACCCCCACTCCTCTCCTTCCCCGACGCCCTATCCTTACCCCCCAATGCCCAACCCCGGTTCCTGCCCTCCTTCACGACCAACTATCCTGGGCCTCCCCCTCTGAATTTGCCCAAGAAACCCTGAGCGACCCGACCCTTGTCCCCTTCCGAGACAAAGTAGGGACTGACCCCCAGGGCCCTGGGGAGGAACAGTTCCAATGGGAAAACGGTCTGTTGTATCGGGTCTCCCAGAGAAAGAAAGGGCCAGTGCCCAAACGCCAGCTGGTGGTACCAAAACGATATCGGTCTGACCTGCTGCGAATAGGGCATGACATCCCCTTGGCCGGGCATTTAGACAACTCCCGAACACACCACCGCCTTACTCAGGTCTTTTTCTGGCCCAAAATCACAAGAGACATTAGGGAGTATTGTAAGACCTGCGTGGTGTGTCAGAAAGTAGGGAAGACTGGGGACCATACGAAAGCGCCCCTTAACCCTCTCCCCGTTATTGACGAACCCTTTAGCAGAATCGCTGTGGATATAGTAGGGCCCCTACCTCGACCCAGCCCCTCCGGGTAAAAATACATACTCACGGTAGTCGACTATGCCACTAGGTATCCCGAGGCAATACCTCTGGCGAATATCCAGGCGGAGACGGTGGCAGATGCTTTGCTCCGGGTATTCACCAGGGTAGGCTTCCCCCGAGAAATGGTCTCTGACAAAGGGACCAAGTTTACAGCAGAGGTCACCAAGAAGTTATGGAAACTGTGTGGGATAAAACCCCTGTACAGTGCCCCATATCACCCCCACACCAATGGGCTTTGTGAACGGTTTAACAGGACACTGAAGCAATTGCTTTGGACATTCTCGGCCACTCACAAAGATTGGGAAAAATTCCTGCTGCACCTCCTCTTTGCCTACCGAGAGGTGCCCCAGGAATTCACCGGGTTTTCACCCTTTGAGCTGCTATATGACCGAAAAATAAGGGGGCCCCTAGACTTGTTGCGAGCCCACTGGGAGGGATCAGCCGGGGAGGAAGGACCCTCCATTGTGGAGTATGTCCTGAAGTTCAGGGATTGGCTGAAGGACCTCACTGCCATGGTGCGGGAGAACCTTCAGGGCGCTCAAAGGAGACAGAAACGGTGGTACGACCGTAACGCTTGTAGACAAATTCTCACAGTAGGGTAAAGGGTTCTAGCCTTGAAGCCTGTTAAAATGGACAAGTTACAGGCTTCCTGGCAAGGACCCTACCGGGTGGTAGAACGATTGAATAACACCACCTACCTTGTAGCAAAATGCTCTGATGACCGGGTCCAACGGACCTTTCATGTGAACATGATCAAGGAGTATGTAGAAAGACCCCAAGATGTAGCCACTATCTGTGCTCCGGCTGTGGCAGACTCGGAGAGCCTCCCCATGCCGGAGCTCCCCGGGCCGGATGAAACCCCTCAAGGAGTAGCCAACATAATCCTGGATGAGAGGTTAGCAGCTGGACAGAGACAGCAGGTCCGGCATTTACCAGAGGACCGCCAGGAGATGTTCTCCAATGTCCCTGGGTACACCACAGAGGCTGGGCACCGAGTGGAAACCCAGAGGCAAGCTCCCCTGAGGCAGGCAGCTTACAGAGTACCTGAAGCTGTCAGAGACAGTGTGCACCGGGAGCTCTGAGGAATGTTGGACCTCGGTGTTGTTGAACCGTCCAACAGTCCCTGGGCCTCCCCGGTGGTGCTGGTCCCCAAAAAAGATGGTACTACCCGGTTCTGCATTGACTACCGTAAGCTCAATGACAGAACCACAACTGACGCCTACCCCATGCCCTGCGTCGATGACCTCTTAGATAGAATTGCCAGAGGTCACTTCCTAACTACCCTTGAGCTCTGCAAGGGGTATTGGCAGATCCCACTAGACCCTGAATCAGCCTTCATCACCCCTTTCGGCCTCTACCAGTTTAAGATCATGCCATTTGGGATGAAGAATGCTCCAGCCACCTTTCAAAGGATGGTGGATCGCCTGCTGGATGGCCTCCAAGACTATGCCTGTGCCTACTTGGACAACATTGCCATCTTTAGCGACGCCATTTGATCCACCTGGGCATTGTTCGAGATCGCCTCAGAGCCGCCGGGCTGACCCTGAAGCCCGACAAATGCACCATAGGCCGCTCAGAAGTCCAGTACTTGGGCCACCGAGTGGGCTGCGGACAGCAGCGGCCAGAGCCGGCCAAGGTTGAGGCAGTGGCAAACTGGCCCACTCCTCGAACCAAGACCCAGGTCTTAGCCTTCCTAGGAACCGCCGGCTATTACCGAAGGTTCGCCCCCAATTATAGCACCCTCTCCAAACCCCTGACTGACCTGACTCGTAAAAGACTGCCCCGACAGGTACTGTGGTCCCCAGAATGTGAAAACGCCTTTCAGAGCCTCAAGTCTGCCTAGATCTCTGCCCCCATCCTGGCCGCACCTAACACCACCAAACGTTTTATGTGTCCACACAGATGCCTCCATGTTTGGGTTGGGAGCAGTGTTAAGACAGATGGACGAGGAAGGGCATGACCACCCCATAGCCTACATCAGTAGGAAGCTGCTGCCCAGGGAGGTAGGCTACGCAGCGATGGAGAAGGAATGCCTGGCACTGGTATAGGCCCTCAAGAAATTAGAACCCTACCTATATGGAAGTCCTTTCACTGTCCTCACCGATCACAACCCCCTGGTGTGGCTTAACCGAGTGTCGGGAGATAATGGACGTCTACTAAGATGGAGTTTGGCCCTGCAGCCCTTTAATTTTGACGTTCAGTAAAGGCCGGGAAAGGGCAATGCCGATGGACATTCCCGGGAAAACTGAAATAGAATGCTCGTCGGACAGCCCCAAGTAGACCCGTGTGGATCTAGACGGGTCTGCCGAACTGGAAGGGGGGAGTTGTCATGGATACCGGGCTACAAGGTTAAACTCCCACCCCCTACAACCTCACTGTCACGGATACTGGGCTGCAGGGGTTGAACTCTTACCCCCCAGAGAGTAGAAGATTACACACAGCACAGACAATCTAATGCTGAGAACTCCTGCTGTTATGTGCCTTTCTGTTATTGTATGAGTCATCCATTGTACTTTTGTGATTAGAATCTTGTTTAACTAACCATTGTCTGATGTTTGTCTCATTGTATAATATTTGTTAAAACTACCCACATTTTCTGTTGGAAATATAAAAAAGCTGTGTTTTCTGTGAAATAAAGCATTTCTTACTTCACCTGAATGCTAGTCTGTCTAGTCATTTAGGTGGGCTCCTGCTAGAATCATTTTCTTGGGCTACATAGCTGGAGTCACCAGGGAGGAAGAAGGACCCGTTAGGCAGAGCTACCCAGTAGGGGGAGCCGGGGTATCCGTCAGTGTCACCATTTTGAAAGTTGGTACTCTTACATATCGATTCAAAATGTTTAGATCCAAAACTAGTCTGAATTAATTTTCTTTCGTTGGGACAATGAATAGATTTGAATAAAACCCCAGACCCTGTTCCTGAAACGGAACTGGCATGATTACCCAAGATAACTGCAGATCTGAAACACACTGCAGGAAAGCCTTAGCCTTTACTGGGTTTGCTGGAATGCGTGAGAGAAGAAATCTCCTCGCAGGCGGTCTTACTCTGAATCCTATTCTGTACCCCTGAGAGACAATATTCTGAATCCAATGATTTTGGACCGAGTTGATCCAAACATCTTTGAAAAACCTTAATCTGCCCCCTACCAGCTGAGCTGGAATAAGGGCCGCACCTTCCTGCGGACTTGGGGGCTGACTTTGATCTCTTAAATGGCTTGGATTTATTCCAATTTGAAGAAGGCTTCCAATTTGAAGCCGATTCCTTGGGGGGAGGAATTAGGTTTCTGTTCCTTATTTAAGAACGAAAACGGTTAGAAGCTTTAGATTTACCCTTAGATCTTTATCCTGAGGCAAAAAAACTCCCTTCCCCCCAGTGACAGTTGAAATGATTGAATCCAACTGTGAACTAAATAATTTATTACCTTGGAAAGAAAGAGCTAGCAATCTGGACTTAGAAGTCATATCAGCATTCCAAGATTTAAGCCACAAAGCTCTTCTAGCTAAAATAGCTAAATACATAGATTTAACATCAATTTTGATGATATAAAAAAAATGGCATCACAAATGAAATTATTAGCATGTTGAATCAAATGACGCAAGGCATTTTGCACCCTCGCAAGCCTAATTCTGCCCGCAAATTTAAAATGACAGTCAATTGAAAAAAAGACTAAATCCCAGGTAAGAAATACATTTTCCTAAAAAATGCATTTCTCAGATATGAAACTGACAGTCTGCAAAAGGAAATATACTGAAACCTGAATCATGGCAAATATAAGTACAATACATATATTTAGAACTTTATATAAATACATAAAGTGCCAAACTATAGCTGAGAGTGTCTTAAGTAATGAAAACATACTTACCAAAAGACACCCATCCACATATAGCAGATAGCCAAACCAGTACTGAAAACGGTTATCAGTAGAGGTAATGGAATATGAGAGTATATCGTCGATCTGAAAAGGGAGGTAGGAGATGAATCTCTACGACCGATAACAGAGAACCTATGAAATAGATCTCCCATAAGGAAAAACATTGCATTCAATAGGTGATACTCCCTTCACATCCCTCTGACATTCACTGTACTCTGAGAGGAATCGGGCTTCAAAATGCTGAGAAGCGCATATCAACGTAGAAATCTTAGCACAAACTTACTTCACCACCTCCATATGAGGCAAAGTTTGTAAAACTGAATTGTGGGTGTGGTGAGGGGTGTATTTATAGGCATTTTGAGGTTTGGGAAACTTTGCCCCTCCTGGTAGGATTGTATATTGGACTCTTGCCTACCTCCTGGTAGGATTGGACTCTTGCCAATTACATGAAAGAAAAATGTCTCCACCACCTTACCCATGTGCTCCTAATTTAACAACAGATGGGTTAAAAATTTAAGTTTTGAATTTCCAACCTCTTGTCTGGGGAACACAAAGTGGTCCCTCAATGTTTTATATGTGCTTTCTCAGTACTTTCACCTAATCTACAAAACACAAGTACTCTTCTTTTCTGAAGCCATTTCTTGTCTGTGTTTTTAGGGAAATTGAAACATATATTAGAGTGATCAGATCAGGAGGGGAAAAAGGGACAATTCATTGACGACACGCAACACACTCAAAATTATTATTAAGATTATTAGGTTTTCATTGTTCCATTTCAAACCATTTATTTTAAAATGCATAATGAATTAAAAATAATAGCTGCCACTATTATCACTATTAATTAACAACTTCAAATGCAACATTGCTGAAAACATACAGATAACAATATGTACAAGACATAATCAACTGTAATTCCAACCAGTCGTAACTGGTGATTTTTAAAAGTTGGTTAGGCAGAAGACTCCATCTATGTATGGCCCATTTTATTTTAAAAGGTATTTCTTCTACCTCTCACACACTCTAACACATTTGATAATATAAATATAATATTCACAACCAATATCAATTTACAATAAAATGCACTAGTAATTACCATAAACTAAGAGTAATCTGTTTGCTTTTCAACTCTCTCTCTGGGCTTGATATTCACAACCTCAGCGTTCAGGCGAGATATTCTAAGAATTGTCATTGATACGTCGAGGCCCTTAAAAAAATTTAGCAACACAAATTTTATCTTGAGAAAACATAATTTATGTAAGAACTTACCTGATAAATTCATTTCTTTCATATTGGCAAGAGTCCATGAGCTAGTGACGTATGGGATATACATTCCTACCAGGAGGGGCAAAGTTTCCCAAACCTCAAAATGCCTATAAATACACCCCTCACCACACCCACAATTCAGTTTAACGAATAGCCAAGAAGTGGGGTGATAAGAAAGGAGCGAAAGCATCAACAAGGAATTGGAATAATTGTGCTTTATACAAAAAAATCATAACCACCACAAAAAAGGGTGGGTCTCATTGACTCTTGCCAATATGAAAGAAATGAATTTATCAGGTAAGTTCTTACATAAATTATGTTTTCTTTCATGTAATTGGCAAGAGTCCATGAGCTAGTGACGTATGGGATAGCAAATACCCAAGATGTGGAACTCCACGCAAGAGTCACTAGAGAGGGAGGGATAAAATAAAGACAGCCAATTCTGCTGAAAAAACAATCCACAACCCAAATCAAAAGTTTTAATCTTTATAATGAAAAAAACTGAAATTATAAGCAGAAGAATCAGACTGAAACAGCTGCCTGAAGTACTTTTCTACCAAAAACTGCTTCTGAAGAAGAAAAAACATCTAAATGGTAGAATTTAGTAAAAGTATGCAAAGAAGACCAAGTTGCTGCTCTGCAAATCTGATGAACAGAAGCTTCATTCTTAAAAGTCCAGGAAGTAGAAACTGACCTAGTAGAATGAGCCGTAATCCTTTGAGGCGGGGATTTACTCGACTCCACATAAGTATGATGAATCAAAAGCTTTAACCAAGACGCCAAAAAAATGGCAGAAGCCTTCTGACCTTTCCTAAAACCAGAAAAGATAACAAATGGACTAGAAGTCTTTCTGAAATCTTAGTAGCTTCAACATAATATTTCAAAACTCTGACCACATTCAAAGAATGTAAGGATCTTTCCAAAGAATTTTTAGGATTTAGGACACAAGGAAGGAACAATAATTCCTCTATTAATGTTGTTAGAATTAACAACTTGAGGTAAAAATTTAAATAAAGACAGAACAACCACCTTATCCTGATGAAAAATCAGAAAAGGAGACTCACAAGAAAGAGCAGATAATTCAAAAACTCTTCTAGCAGAATAGATGGCCAAAAGGAACAATACTTTCCATGAAAGTAATTAAATGTTCAAAGAATGCATATGCTCAAACGGAAGAGCCTGTTAAGCCCTCAGAACCAAATTAAGACTCCAAGGAGGAGAAATTGGCTTAATGACAGGCTTGATACAAACCAAAGCCTGAACAAAACAATGAATATCAGAAAGATTAGCATTTTTTTCTGTGAAACAGCACAGAAAGAGCAGAGATTTGTCCTTTCAAGGAACTTGCAGACAAAACCTTATGAAGAAACTATAAAATCCTAGGAATTCTAAAAGAGAAGAGCATCATAAGATGTAAGTCTTCCAAACTCGATAATAAATCTTTCTAGACACAGATTTATGAACCTGCAACATAGTATTAATTACTGAGTCAGAAAAACCTCTATGACTAAGCGTTTAATTTCCATACCATCAAATTTAATAATTTTATTTCCTGACGGAAAAAACGAATCTTAAGATATAAGGTCTGGCCTAAATGGAAGTGACCAAGGTTGGCAACTGGACATCCGAACAAGAACCATATACCAAAACCTGAGCGGCTATGCTGGAGCCACCAGCAGCACAAATGATTGCTCCATGATGATTTTGAAAAATCACTCTTAAAAAGAAGAACCAGAAGGAGCAAAAATATAGGCAGATTGATAACTCCAAGGAAGTGTCAATGCATACACTGTTTCCGCCTGAGGATCCCCGGACCTGAATAGGTACCTGGGAAGTTTTCTTGTTTAGATGAGATGCCATCAGAACTATTACTGGAAACTCTCATATCAGAACAATTTGAAAAAAACACATCTGGGTAAAGAGACCATTCTCCCGGATGTAAAGCTTGATTGACAGAGATAATCCGCTTCCCAATTGTCTAAACCTGGGATATGGACCACAGAAATTAGACAGGAGCTGGATTTAGCCCAAGCAAGTATCCGAGATACTTCTTTCACAGCCTAAGGACTGAGAATTCCACCCTGATGATTGACATACGCCACAGTTGTGACATTGTCTGTCTGAAAAACAATAATGTCTCTCTCTTCAAAAAGAAGCCAAAACTGACGAACTCTGAGAATGCACGGAGTTCCAAAATATTGAATGGTAATCTCGCCTCCTGAGATTTCCAAACCCCTTGTGCTGACAGAGATCCCCAGACAGCCTCCCAACCTAAAAGACTCGCATCTGTAGTGATCAAGGTCCAGGTTGGATGAATCAAAGAGACCCGTAGAACTATATGATGGTGATCTAACCACCAAGTCAAAGATAGTTGAACATTGGAATTCAAAGATATTAAAAATGATATCCTAGAATCCCTGCACCATTAATTCAGCATAAAAACTGGAAAGGTTTCATATGAAAATGAGCAAAGGGAATTGAATCCAATGCTGCAGCCATGAGATCTAAAACTTCCATGCATATAGCTACTGAAGGAAATAATAGAGACTGAAGGTTCCGACAAACTGAACCCAATATAATTGTCTCCTGTCTGTTAGAGACAAAGACATTGACACAATCTATCTGGAAACCTAAAAAAGGTGACCCTTGTCTGAGCAACCAAGGATCTTTTGATAAAAAGATCCTCCAACCATGTCTAAGAAGAAACAACAAAAGTTGAATTGTATGAGATTCTGCAGAACAAAAAGACTGAGCCAGAACTAGGAGATCGTCCAAATAAGGAAACACTGAGAACCTTGAAAAGATTCTCAGAGCGGTCGCTAGACCAGAAGGAAAAGCAACAATTGGTAATGCTTGTCAAAAAATGAAAAGAGAATCTCAGAAAATGAAAAATAATCTGAATGAAAACAGAAGATATGCATCTATTGTATCTATTGTAAACAAATAATGCCCTTACTGACCAAAAAGGCAGAATAGACCATATAAACACCATTCTGAAAGAAGGAACTCTTATATGACAAATCAAAAAGATTTTCTATCTTTGGGACGATGAATAGTTTTGAACAAAACCCCAAACCCTGTTCCTGAAATGGAACTGGTATGAATACCCCAGATAACTCCAGGTCTGAGCAGCGCCTTGAGACCCCAACGGGTAACCAGCCGCGCCTCACAAGTACCCAACACATACAGGTCTGAAACATACTTCAGAAAAGTGTGAGCCTTTACTGGAATAGCTGGAATATGCTAGAGAGAAAAAAACTTCTCACAGGCGGTTTAACTCTGAATCCTATTCAGTACCCAAATCTAGGAAGTTTGGACCGAATTGAACCAAACAAATTTAAAAAAGTCAAAACCTGCCCCTTACCAGCTAAGCTGGAATAAAAAACTGCACCTACATGCAAATTTTCTTTATGTGAAACAGAGACTCCAACATTAAAATGTCAATCTCAAAGATGTTGAGTGATTTCTCTCAATGCCGGCAACATTTTAAATATCAGGCCCTCTGTGTTCAGCCCTGTCACTGATTTTCAACTCTCTCTTTGATGTTTAATTGCTCTCTGCTGCTCAACTCTCTCTTTGCTCACTAGTCACCCGTCCCTACTCCCAATCAGACGCCACCAAAAAAAACATGCACTCTGTAGTTTCCCAGCTGCAGAGCTGCTAGCAGTTAAAGTGATGGTAAATTTTTTTGCCCTTTGAAAGTAAATTTTTATTCCTAAAGTATTTACAAACTAAATCGCTATCTTTTTTTTTTTTTTTTTTAAATCTCTAAGGTTTTATAATAAAGTTGTATGTGACTTACTGAGCGTTATCGCTCCTTGCTCTGCCCCTGGCATTACTTTGTTATCTTTTCCTTTGCCGACTTAGAGAGCGGAACCACCCACTCTCTACATCACTATATTGCCATCTTGGGCTTCATCGTTCGTTATGCGCATGCGCGTAATTCCATATGCAATACATAGTATATGCAATCAGACTGTGTTAGTGATCCAACATGTAGCGCATGCGCTTATATAACATAGGGCGTGTTGGATAATATCAGTCGCCGACTGGCCTGGATTTCTATTGGTAAAAAAAAAACGTGACAAAGGAAATCAATGGCAGCGGTTGTACAGGTGGAGGATCGTAGGTGAAATTTAAGCTTATAAATGTTAAAAATTGTCAAACAACTATAAAATGCTGCGTTTTCATCAATGAAAGTCACTTTATTTTTTTATTCTACATACGATCGCATGTTTCACTGGGTCTTACTTTACCATCACTTTAAAGCTATTTTAAACCATAGCTCTGTTATGGACATAAGAATACTACCAGTGTGAGTGTTGCGCATGTATAATAAAAAATGAAACCAGTAAACTGCCATGATAAAAAAAATACCCCTTCAAAAGGTTCTGAAGACAAAGTGTTAAAAACATAATTTATGCTTACCTGATAAATTTATTTCTCTTGTAGTGTATCCAGTCCACGGATCATCCATTACTTGTGGGATATTCTCCTTCCCAACAGGAAGTTGCAAGAGGATCACCCACAGCAGAGCTGCTATATAGCTCCTCCCCTAACTGCCATATCCAGTCATTCGACCGAAACAAGCCGAGAAAGGAGAAACCATAGGGTGCAGTGGTGACTGTAGTTTAATTAAAATTTAGACCTGCCTGAAAAGGACAGGGCGAGCCGTGGACTAGATACACTACAAGAGAAATAAATTTATCAGGTAAGCATAAATTATGTTTTCTCTTGTTAAGTGATGATGGGAGGGCCAAGGCAGGAACTTAAACGGAAGGAGCCACTGCCTGTAGAACCTTTCTCCCAAAAACAGCCTCCGAAGAAGCAAAAGTATCAAATTTGGAAAATTTGGAAAAGGTATGAAGCGAAGACCAAGTCGCAGCCTTGCAAATCTGTTCAACAGAGGCCTCATTTTTAAAGGCCCAGGTGAAAGCCACAGCTCTAGTAGAATGAGCTGTAATCCTTTCAGGAGGCTGCCGTCCAGCAGTCTCATAGGCTAAACGGATTATACTCCGAAGCCAAAAAGAAAGAGAGGTTGCCGAGGCCTTTTGACCTCTCCTCTGTCCAGAGTAAACAACAAACAGGTTAGATGTTTGACGAAAATCTTTAGTAGCCTGTAAGTAAAACTTCAAGGCACGGACTACGTCTAGATTATGCAAAAGACGTTCCTTCTTTGAAGAAGGATTAGGACATAATGATGGAACAACAATCTCTTTATTGATATTCTTGTTAGAAACCACCTTAGGTAAAAACCCAGGTTTTGTACGCAGAACTACTTTATCTGAATGAAAGATCAGATAAGGAGAATCACAATGTAAGGCAGATAACTCAGAGACTCTTCGAGCCAAGGAAATAGCCATCAGAAAAAGAACTTTCCATGATAGAAGTTTGATATCAATAGAATGAAGGTGTTCAAACGGAACCCCTTGAAGAACTTTAAAGGGACACTGTACCCAAATTTTTTCTTTTGTGATTCAAATAGAGCATGACATTTTAAGTAACTTTCTAATTTACTCCTATTATCAAATTTTCTTCATTCTCTTGGTATCTTTATTTGAACTGCAAGAATGTAAGTTTAGATGCCGGCCCATTTTTGGTGACCAACCTGGGTTGTCCTTGCTGATTGGTGGATAAATTCATCCACCAATAAAAAGTGCTGTCCAGAGTACTGAAACAAACAAAAAACCTAGATGCCTTCTTTTTCAAATAAAGATAGCAAGAGAACAAAGAAAAATTGCTAATATGAGTAAATTAGAAAGTTGCTTAAAATGGCATGCTCTATCTGAATCACAAAAGAAAAAAATTTGGGTTCAGTGTCCCTTTAAGAACCAAGTTTAAGCTCCATGGAGGAGCAACAGGTTTAAACACAGGCTTAATTCTAACTAAAGCCTGACAAAATGCCTGAACGTCTGGAACTTCTGCCAGACGCTTGTGTAAAAGAATAGACAGAGCAGAAATCTGTCCCTTTAAAGAACTAGCTGATAAGCCTTTGTCCAAACCCTCTTGGAGGAAGGACAATATCCTAGGAATCCTAACCCTACTCCATGAGTAATTCTTGGATTCACACCAATGAAGATATTTACGCCATATCTTGTGGTAAATTTTCCTGGTGACAGGCTTTCGTGCCTGTATTAAGGTATCAATTACTGACTCGGAGAAGCCACGCTTTGATAGGATCAAGCGTTCAATCTCCATGCAGTCAGTCTCAGAGAAAGTAGATTTGGATGATTGAAAGGACCTTGTATTAGAAGGTCTTGTCTCAGAGGCAGAGTCCATGGTGGAAAGGATGACATGTCCACTAGGTCTGCATACCAGGTCCTGCGTGGCCACGCAGGCGCTATCAATATCACCGATGCTCTCTCCTGTTTGATTTTGGCAATCAGACGAGGGAGCAGAGGAAACGGTGGAAACACATAAGCCAGGTTGAAGAACCAAGGCGCTGCTAGAGCATCTATCAGTGCCGCTTCTGGGTCCCTGGACCTGGATCCGTAACAAGGAAGCTTGGCGTTCTGGCGAGACGCCATGAGATCCAGTTCTGGTTTGCCCCACTGGAGAACCACTTGAGCAAACACCTCCGGATGGAGTTCCCACTCCCCCGGATGAAAAGAACTTTGACTTAGAAAATCCGCCTCCCAGTTCTCTACACCTGGGATATTGATCGCTGACAGGTGGCAAGAGTGAGTCTCTGCCCAGCGAATTATCTTGGAGACTTCTGACATCGCTAGGGAACTCCTGGTTCCCCCTTGATGGTTGATGTAGGCCACAGTCGTGATGTTGTCCGACTGATATCTGATGAACCTCAGTGTTGCTAACTGAGGCCAAGCTAGAAGAGCATTGAATATTGCTCTTAACTCCAGAATATTTATTGGGAGGAGTTTCTCCTCCTGAGTCCATGAACCCTGAGCCTTCAGGGAGTTCCAGACTGCACCCCAACCTAGAGGGCTGGCATCTGTTGTTACAATGGTTTAATCTGGCCTGCGAAAGGTCATACCTTTGGACAGATGGACCCGAGATAACCACCAGAGAAGAGAATCTCTGGTTTCCTGATCCAGATTTAGTAGAGGGGACAAATCTGTGTAATCCCCATTCCACTGACTGAGCATGCATAATTGCAGCGGTCTGAGATGCAGGCGCGCAAATGGCACTATGTCCATTGCCGCTACCATTAAGCCGATTACTCTCATGCACTGAGCCACCGTGGGGCGCGGAATGGAGTGAAGAACACAGCAAGCATTTAGAAGTTTTGATAACCTGGACTCCGTCAGGTAAATTTTAATTTCTATAGAATCTATTAGAGTCCCTAGGAAGGAAACCCTTCGTTCACTTTCCACCCATGCGACCTCAGGAATGCCAGAACTATCTCTGTATGAGACTTGGCAATTTGAAAGCTTGACGCCTGTATCAGGATGTCGTCTAGGTAAGGAGCCACCGCTATGCCTCGCGGTCTTAGGACCGCCAGAAGTGAGCCCAGAACCTTTGTAAAAATTCTTGGGGCTGTAGCCAACCCGAATGGAAGAGCTACAAATTGGCAATGCCTGTCTAGAAAGGCAAACCTCAGGAACCGATGATGATTCTTGTGAATCGGAATGTGAAGGTAGGCATCCTTTAAGTCCACTGTGGTCATGTACTGACCCTCTTGGATCATGGTTAAAATGGTTCGAATAGTTTCCATCTTGAATGATGGAACTCTGAGGAATTTGTTTAGGATCTTTAGATCCAAAATTGGTCTGAAGGTTCCCTCTTTTTTGGGAACCACAAAGAGATTTGAATAAAACCCCTGTCCTTGTTCCGTCCGCGGAACTGGATGGATCACTCCCATCACAAGGAGATCTTGTACGCAGCTTTGGAATGCCTCTTTTTTTATCTGGTTTGCAGATAATCTTGAAAGATGAAATCTCCCTTGTGGAGGAGAAGCTTTGAAGTCCAGAAGATATCCCTGAGATATGATCTCCAACGCCCAGGGATCCTGAACATCTCTTGCCCACGCCTGGGCAAAGAGAGAGAGTCTGCCCCCTACTAGATCCGTTGTCGGATAGGGGGCCGCTCCTTCATGCTGTCTTAGAGGCAGCAGCAGGCTTTCTGGCCTGCTTGCCCTTGTTCCAGGACTGGTTAGGTTTCCAGGCCTGCTTGGATTGAGCAAAAGTTCCCTCTTGTTTTGAAGCAGAGGAAGTTGATGCTGCACCTGCCTTGAAATTTCGAAAGGCACGAAAATTAGACTGTTTGGCCTTTGATGACCCTTACCTCCAGTAATGTCAGCAATAATTTCTTTCAAACCAGGCCCGAATAAGGTCTGCCCCTTGAAAGGAATATTGAGTAATTTAGACTTTGAAGTCACATCAGCTGACCAGGATTTGAGCCATAGCGCCCTACGCGCCTGGATGGCGAATCCGGAATTCTTAGCCGTTAGTTTAGTCAAATGAACAATGGCATCAGAAACAAATGAGTTGGCTAGCTTAAGAGTTCTAAGCTTGTCAACAATTTCAGTCAATGGAGCTGTATGGATGGCCTCTTCCAGGGCCTCAAACCAGAATGCCGCCGCAGCAGTGACAGGCGCAATGCATGCAAGGGGCTGTAAAATAAAACCTTGTTAAATAAACATTTTCTTAAGGTAACCCTCTAATTTTTATTCATTGGATCTGAAAAAGCACAACTGTCCTCAACCGGGATAGTGGTACGCTCTGCTAAAGTAGAAACTGCTCCCTCCACCTTAGGGACAGTCTGCCATAAGTCCCGTGTAGTGGCATCTATTGGAAACATTTTTCAAAATATAGGAGGTGGGGAAAAGGGCACACCGGGGGCCTATCCCACTCCTTACTAATAATTTCTGTAAGCCTTTTAGGTATTGGAAAAACATCAGTACTCACCAGCACTGCATAGTATTTATCCAGCCTACACAATTTCTCTGGCACTGCAATTGTGTCACAGTCATTCAGAGCAGCTAATACCTCCCCAAGCAATACACGGAGGTTCTCAAGCTTAAATTTAAAATTAGAAATCTCTGAATCAGGTCTCCCCAATTCAGAGACGTCACCCACAGACTGAAGCTCTCCGTCCTCAGGTTCTGCATATTGTGACGCAGTATCAGACATGGCTCTTACAGCATCTACGCGCTCTGTATCTCGTCTAACCCCAGAGCTATCTCGCTTGCCTCTCAATTCAGGCAATCTGGATAATACCTCTGACAGGGTATTATTCATGATTGCAGCCATGTCCTGCAAAGTAATCACTATGGGCGTCCCTGATGTACTTGGCGCCATATTAGCGTGCGTCCCTTGAGCGGGAGGCGAAGGGTCCGACACGTGGGGAGAGTTAGTCGGCATAACTTCCCGCTCGACAGACCCCTCTGGTGACGATTCTTTTATAGATAAAGACTGATCTTTACTGTTTAAGGTGAAATCAATACATTTAGTACACATTCTCCTATGGGGCTCCACCATGGCTTTTAAACATAATGAACAAGTATCCTCTGTTTCAGACATGTTTGTACAGACTAGCAATGAGACTAGCAAGCTTGGAAAACAAGCAATATAAAAAAACGTTACTGTGCCTTTAAGAGAAACAAATTTTGACAAAATTTGAAATAACAGTGAAAAAAGGCAGTTACACTAACAGTGTATGTAACAAGTCAGCAGAGCATTGCACCCACTTGCAAATGGATGATTAACCCCTTAATAACAAAAACAGAATAATAAATGACAAAAACGTTTTTTAAACACAGTCACAACAACTGCCACAGTCTACTGTGATTGTTACCCTCCTCAAACACGACTTTGAAGCCTTTTGAGCCCTTCAGAGATGTCCTGTATCATGCAGAGGGAATCTGCACAGAAAAGCACTAAAATAGGCCCTTCCCACTCATATTGCAACAGTGGAAAGCCTCAGGAACTGTTTCTAGGCAAAAATCAAACCAGCCATGTGGAAAAAAACTAGGCCCCAATAAGTTTTGTCAGCAAACATATATAAAAACGATTAACATGCCAGCAAACGTTTTATATTACACTTTTATAAGAGTATGTATCTCTGTTAATAAGCCTGATACCAGTCGCTATCACTGCATTTAAGGCTTAACTTACATTAATCCGGTATCAGCAGCATTTTTCTAGCAAATTCCATCCCTAGAAATATATTAACTGCACATACCTTATTGCAGTAAAACCTGCACGCCATTCCCCCTCAGAAGTTACCTCACTCCTCAGAATATGTGAGAACGGCAGTGGATCTTAGTTACTTCTGCTAAGATCATAGAAATCACAGGCAGATTCTTCTTCTAATGCTGCCTGAGATGAAACAGTACACTCCGGTACCATTTAAAAATAACAAACTTTTGATTGAAGTTAAAAAAACTAACTATAATACACCACTCTCCTCTTACTACGTCCATCTTTGTTGAGAGTTGCAAGAGAATGACTGGATATGGCAGTGAGGGGAGGAGCTATATAGCAGCTCTGCTGTGGGTGATCCTCTTGCAACTTCCTGTTGGGAAGGAGAATATCCCACAAGTAATGGATGATCCGTGGACTGGATACACTTAACAAGAGAAATTATGTTTTTTAAATGTATCCTCTCTTCCAATGTAAGCAGAACTTGAACTGGGGTATGAGAAAAGTGATTTAACAAACAATTGGACACCAAAGAACTGTCTGAAAGAATGTAAGTGAAATTAAGATTTTGATAGCAATATAATATAGTGTCACGCTCGGCCGCCGGGAAGCTCCGGCGGTCCTCCTTGCGTGCTTGATTGACAGGTACGTCCGCTCAGCTAAGCCGTCCCCTCCTGCCGACGTCAGGACTTGGCTTCTTATTCCGGGCTTCCTGTTTCTTCGGTGCCCGTTTGTTTTTCTTCGTGGCTCCTGTGAGTACTCTGTTTTGCTCCTTAACCCTCAAACTGCCTGATAACCTGTTGCCAAACTCTGCAAGTACTGACTACGCTGTGTTAACCCTCAAACTGCCTGATAACCTGTTGCCAAACTCTGCAAGTACTGACTACGCTGTGTTAGCCCTCAAACTGCTTGATAACCTGTTGCCAAATTCTGCAATTACTGACTACGCTGTGTTAACCCTCAAACTGCCTGATAACCTGTTGCCAAACTCTGCATTACTGACTTTGCTGTGTTTAACCCTCAGATTGCCAGATAACAAGTTGACAAGCTCTGCATTATTGACCACGCTGGTGACTAACCCTCAAACTGTCTGGTTTCCTGTTGCTAGACTTTGCATTACTGACTACGCTGTGCTTAACCCTCTAATTGCCTGATTTCAAGTTGCCAACTCCTGCATTATTAACTGTTTATTGTTAACCCTCCTTCTGTCTGAGAATAAATTGTCTTTCCCTGCAACCCTGGTACTGTGGAGGACTATTCCTGTACTTCTTGAATACAATTCCCTATTCAGAAGTCTATCCGGCTGATATCAAGAACTCCATTACTCTTCCTAGAGGACTCAGACCAACACTGCTCCATATCGTGAGTACCTTGTTTTATAGAAGTTGTTGTAGGGTCACGTCCTGGATTAAACTCAGAGTGCAAGGGTGTTGTTTAAGTTCACCCTAGCATTTGGGTCTTCTTCTGGACATTACCTAATCTGACATTACAAACGGGCCAATATGGACCCCGATGAGTTATCCAGGGCTGTGGCTCTACAAGGGCAACTTCTAGGAAATCATTCTGCTCATTTGCAATCTTTGGATTCCAAGCTTGACCAGATTACTGCTCTGCTACATAATCTCTCCTCTCCTTTTCAAGCTACGGCTACTCCTGCTGCAGCTAGTTCCAATGCTGTTTATAACCCGCCTCAGCCAGTCGGACAGTATATACCTAGAATCCCTCCTCCAGATAAATATGACAGAAATCCGGAAGGAATGCCGTGGATTCCTAAACCAGTGTCGTTAACACTTCAGAAACAATCCTCAAGTATTTGCCAACTCTTCTTCCAAGATCACCTTTATTATATCCCTCATGAAGGGTAAGGCTCTAGCCTGGATGTCTCCTCTTTTAGAGAAAGACGATCCTCTACTTCAGGATGTGGACTTATTCGTGTCTATTTGTTCTTCAGTTTTTGACAAGCCTGGGAAGTCTGCAGCTGCTGAGGCAGGGTTGTTGGATTTGAGACAAGGATCCCTTTCTGTAGCTCAATATGCTATTGAATTCAGTTCTTTAGCCGCAGAAACTGAATGGAACCATGGAGCCTTACGGGCAGCCTTTCCCGGAGGACTTAAGGATGAACTTGTTTTTCGGGAGCTTCCCGACTCGTTGGAGGATCTTATCAATTTATGTATTAATCTTGACGCCCAACATTCTGAACGTCTTCAGGAGAGAGATAGGAATCTGAGATCCTTTTCTAGATCTACTTATCATCCTCCTATTCGAACCCCAATTCTTTCTAATACTAATTCCCATTCATTGGAGTCTGCAGAACCCATGGAAGTAGGAGCTATTAAGTTAACAGAAGCTGAACGCCATAGAAGGCGTACTCTTGGGTTATGTCTGTATTATGGAACCAAAGGACATTTACTGAAGGAATGTCCAATTCAGCCAGTAAAAGCCAAGGCTTAACTATTGATGAGGGTCAGAGTTAAGCCAGAATCCCAGGTCATCCCTCAATTCTAAACTCTTTGTTCCTGTAACTATCACTTTTGGAGACACCAAGTTTCAAGCTCAAGCTCTCATCGACTCTGCTGGAGTTTTCATTGATTCAAGCTTTGTTGACTCTCTTAGGATTCCTCTTCTAGCCAAGAAACAGTTAATCAAGGTAAACTACTGTTAGTGGACAGCCTCTGGGTTCTGGAATCATTCAACTATTCCTCTTCTTTTATCTGTGGGCATACTCCACTCTGAAATTATTTGTTTTGATGTCATCTCTTCCCCCCACATACCGTTGATTCTGGGGTTACCTTGGTTGCAGCTTCATGATCCGGTATTCTCATGGTCGAAAGGAGAACTTATTTCCTGGGGAACTTCCTGTTTTAAGCATTGCCTGCAAAATCCCTCTAAACCATCCTGTCCAGTTGTAGCTATGTTGGAAGTTCCTGATTCGTTGCCTAATTACTATCATGCCTTTTGTGATGTGTTTTCCAAAAATGAGGCTGAGACGTTACCTCCTCACCGGATATTTGACTGTCCTATCGAATTATATTCTGGGACTCCTCTTCCTAAGGGAAGGACCTATCCTCTCTCTTTTCAAGTAAATGTCTCTCTTGAAGAATAAATTAAGGACAACTTAGCCAGAGGATTTATTCGTCCTTCCTCTTCACCTGTGGGTGCAGGGTTTTTCTTCATTGGGAAAAAAGATGGAGGTCTTCGTCCCTATATAGATAATTGGGCTTTGAATCAGATTACTGTCAAAAACCCTCTTCCGCTCATCCCTGAGCTATTTGATCGTCTCCAAGGTGCTTCTATTTTCTCCAAGTTGGATCTTCGTGGGGCCTACAATTTGGTCAGAATTCGTAAAGGAAACGAATGGAAGACGACATTTAAAACTAGATTTGGTCACTATGAGTATCTTGTAATGCCTTTTGGATTCTGCAATGCACCAGCAGTATTTCAGCATTTTGTTAACGAGATCTTCAGAGATTATCTAAATCAATTTGTTATCATTTATCTCGATGACATTCTGATCTATTCCAGAACATTACAGGAACATGTCCACCATGTGAAACTTGTGCTTCAAAGATTACGTGATAACTCCCTTTTCGCTAAAGTAGAGAAATGCTCTTTCCATCAGAGTTCCATTCCCTTTTTGGGTTATATTATTTCAGAATCTGAGATGGATCCTGCTAAATTTTCGGCTATCAAGGACTGGCCCAGACCAACCACTCTCAAATACTTGCAGAGGTTTCTTGGCTTTGCCAACTACTATAGAAAGTTTATAAGGAATTTTGCTGACATCACGTCTCCTCTCACTTTTCTTACTAAGAAAGGACAAGATTGTAAGAACTGGTCTACTTCGGCAGTACAGGCTTTTGAAACACTGAAATCAGCATTTTCTTCTGCACCTCTTCTCAGTCATCCAATTCCGGATCTCCAGTTTATTTTGGAGGTAGACGCTTCCTCTATTGCTGGTGGAGCTGTTCTCTCCCAACAAGATCCGTCTACCAGCAAGATACATCCAGTGGCGTTCTTTTCTAAAAAATTAAATCCTGCCGAGTTAAACTATGATGTGGGTAATAAGGAACTATTGGCTATAAAATTAGCTTTGGATGAGTGGAGGCATTGGTTGGAGGGTACTAGTCAACCTTTTTTAATTCTAACAGACCACAAGAATCTCCTATACCTTCATACAGCTAAACACCTCAATCCTCGTCATGCTCGGTGGGCCTTGTTCTTCTCCAGGTTTAATTTCGTACTTTCCTATGTTCCTGGTTCCAAAAATTCCAAGGCAGATGCGTTATCCTGGCAATTTCAATCTTCTGAGTCTTCTCCATTGGATTCTGAACCCATTCTACGTCCAGTCAGAGTTTTGGCTCAAGTATTCTCTTTTCCAGTACAGGCTTTACGTTCTGCTCAAGACCGGGTACCATTTTCTTACAAACTACCTTCTGGTATCCTGTATGTACCCAGAGGATTACGTCTTAAGCTTTTACGTTGGGCTCACGACAACATATCAGCAGGTCATCCTGGAGTAACCAATACTTTGTGGAAACTGAAGCAGCATTTTTGGTGGTCCACCATGAGGAGGGATGTTAAGGATTACATTGCTGCTTGTAGCTCTTGTGCTTCGAACAAATAATCTTCTCATCGACCGTTTGGTTTGTTACACCCTCTTCCTGTTCCTCATTACCCTTGGTCCCACTTATCCATGGACTTAAACTTACTGAACTTTTTGTTCTGCATATATCTTGATTACATGGATTTCCCTCTGACATAGTCTCTGATCGTGGAGTTCAATTTGTTTCCAAATTTTGGAGATCTTTTGTAAGCACTTCGGAATCAACATATCTCTTTATACTGCACATCATCCTCAATCCTACGGACAGACTGAGCGTGTAAATCAATCCATGGAATCTTTCCTTAGACATTATGTAAATTATCACCACTCCAACTGGTCTCAGTTATTGCCTTTAGTGGAATTAGCTCACAACTCACACTACAATTCCTCCTTACAGACCTCAACCTTCAAGGAGGTTTATGGTTTTGAACCTAGAACTTTTCCTATAATTATCAGTTCTACTGATGTTCCTGGAGCAGATCGCATTGTGAAAAATCTCAGTAACCATTGGCAGCTTATTCGTCAAAATCTACTCTCTTCTTCCTTAAGACACAAGAAATATGCTGATCGCAGAAGGTGTAAGGCTCCTTTACTTCGTACTGGAGACAGGGTATTTTTATCCACTAGATTCATACGTCTAAAACAACCTTGTACAAAGTTGGGTCCTAAGTACATAGGACCTTTTCAAATTGTTACCAAAGTTTGTTCTTCAGCATACCGCCTGGCCTTACCCAAGACCCTCAAGATCCAGCCTGTGTTTTATGTATCCCTACTCAAGCCAGTCATCTACAACCAGTACTCCATCAAGAGTAAACCACCTCCTCAGCTTTCCGTAGAGGGTACTTCTGAGTTTGAGGTCAGTCAGATTCTGGATTCCAAGCTACGGGGCAATCGGTTGTACTACCTGGAAGGGTTACCCTATCACTGAACGATCTTGGGAACCAGCCTCTCATGTTCATGCTCCTGCTCTTGTCAAGTCTTTTCACATGAAATACCCTGCCAGGCCTGGTCGGGTCCCCCGGAGGGGTCTTTGAGGAGGGGGCACTGTCACGCTCGGCCGCCGGGAAGCTTCGGCGGTCCTCCTTGCGTGCTTGATTGACAGGTAAGTCCGCTCGGCTAAGCCGTCCCCTCCTGCCGACATCAGGACTTGGCTTCTTATTCCGGGCTTACTGTTTCTTCGGTGCCTGTTTGTTTTTCTTTGTGGCTCCTGTGAGTACTCTGTTTTGCTCCTTAACCCTCAAACTGCCTGATAACATGTTGCCAAACTCTGCAAGTACTGACTACGCTGTGTTAACCTGTTGCCAAACTCTGCAAGTACTGACTACGCTGTGTTAACCCTCAAACTGCCTGATAACCTGTTGCCAAACTCTGCAATTACTGACTACGCTGTGTTAACCTTCAAACTGCCTGATAACCTGTTGCCAAACTCTGCATTACTGACTTTGCTGTGTTTAACCCTCAGACTGCCAGATAACAAGATGCCAAACTCTGCATTATTGACCATGCTGGTGACTAACCCTCAAACTGTCTGGTTTCCTGTTGCTAGACTTTGCATTACTGACTACGCTGTGCTTAACCCTCTAATTGCCTGATTTCAAGTTACCAACTCCTGCATTATTAACTGTTTATTGTTAACCCTCCTTCTGTCTGAGAATAAGTTGTCTTTCCCTGCAACCCTGGTACTGTGGATGACTATTCCTGTACTGCTTGAATACAATTCCCTATTCAGAAGTCTATCCGGCTGATATCAAGAACTCCATTACTCTTCCTAGAGGACTCAGACCAACACTGCTCCATATCGTGAGTACCTTGTTTTATAGAAGTTGTCGTAGGGTCACGTCCTGGATTAAACTCAGAGTGCAAGGGTGTTGTTTAAGGTCGCCCTAGCATTTGGGTCTTCTTCTGGACATTACCTAATCTGACATATAGTATCTGAGGTCTTTAATATTGGCTATAGAATCTCTTTAAAAGTAAGTTAAATAATATTACAGAGTTATTATATGAAATGATCCTGGTATTTTCCAACAACATATCCTAAATGGTTCTATAGATCATAAACTTAAAAATGATAGTGAGACAGAGAACATATATCAATAGTTCATCACAACAGTGAGATATCTTTGCTTACTTGTTTCTGTACGGCTCGAGCTGGCAAAGTGTCCTGTGCTGGTCACCGCTTCTGACTGCTGCCACCGAGAAGGCTCTGCTGTGGTAGTAGTTGTTGAAATTTTCACTGGTTGGCCAAGACGCAAAGGTAAGGTGTTACCTTCCAACTGCTCATCCTCTGTGTATAAAAAACAAAAAAGAAAGAAGATAGAGATTAAGGCTCGGGACAGAAATGGAAGAGCTTCCGGCACGGTATTAAGCACTGAATGCACACTCACCCCGTGTTACATGTGCCATAGCAACACAGGCTTTTGGCCCCTGGCCACGGGAAGTCTCTGGCTGTGAAAAGCTGGTGGTTGACACTGGCCTGGATTTTACTTGGTGTTCAGAGAGACGCATTAGGGTTTCAGGACTAATGGAGGAAAGGTTGAGGGGAGTGAGTTGCACTGAGACTGCAGGCAGAGGGAAAGTGATCTCTCGAGTGTCCTTCGTATTCTTTGGTGTGGTGGGTGTATCTGGAAGGAGCTGTGTGCAGATACAAGAGAAATAATCTTAACTTATGTGCTAGAAGCATTCACCAGAATGAAATCAATAGATAGACAACAAACACACGGAAACATATATATGAGAGGCTAGTACAATAGATGAATACTTCTAATAGATCACAAAGGGGACAGCTATCCTTTTTTTTTTTTTTTTACATATTTAAATATTTTCTTCAGGGATGTCCGTTTGTATAAAATTAAACATCATGGCTATTGCACACAGTTATTGTTGTTTTATGACACTGTACATTAATGCACACATAGTCTATGGTGTACATTCTGATTGCCATACGGTGTTGAAAACACAAATTTTTCTATACTGCACCCACTGTGTTCACACAGTGTAAAAGCACACTGCCATGCTACCTCATTTAGAATACAAACTCACTGGGATGCTGATTACACATAGGGTGCAAAAGTATATATATATGTATATATATATATATATATATATATATATATATATATATATATATATATATATATATATATATACACACACATACACACTCACAGTATTGGGCAAAAGTTTTAGGCCACCATTAGATTTGTTGTTTTAGCAATAGTATAATGACCATATATAATTATTTCTCAATCTCTTTATTCAAATACAACCAGAAAATACAGGATATTTGTATGGGAGTATTAAAAAAAATCTGAAAAAAAAATCTGAAAAAACAGCTTCTATAGGCTAAGTATTTAGTGTGACCTCCCCTTACACTTGAGCAATAGCAGGAACTTGGCTCTATTTCATGTCAAAATGACTGCTGTGAAAAAGGTCTATTACACCAGGTTTGTGCAAAACATGCTTAAGCATTACATACACATGTGGAGTTTTATTCATTAGAAGCTTGCTTATAAGACCAACTTTCAATCACATCATTCCATTCAAAATGCCAAAGACCACAGAATTTAACAGACATAAAATCATACTTTTGCATCAGCAAACAAACTGGATACTCAAGATGTGGTATTCAAGCCGTTATAAAGAAATAGAATCAGGAGAGGTCAAGGACAAAAAAAAGGACTGGAAGGCCAAGAAAACTTTCAAAATCTAATGAGAAGTTTCTCAGCGTTTCTTCTTTGACAGACTGGAAGAAGTCCAGCAAAGAACTGGCTCAGTGTCTGACAGCTTCATCAGAATAATGGAAGGAATAAAGAGGGCGACTCCTAGTGCAGATCAATTAGGTATAGCAAACCCACTAGCTGTTCCCAACAGATGGATACTCACAGAGTGTAATGCACACTATAGTGCAAATGGACCATACTGGGTATATTATAGTGACTCAGTGCACATGAAGGCCAAGTAGACTACTTGCCTGAGGAAACAGCGTGACCACTCTTTTATATTTTAAATTTGTAAATTGTCATTTACAAACCGCTAGATTTAGAGTTCTGCGGCCAAAGGGGTGCGTTAGCTATGCATGCTTTCCCCCCCCCCACACCTTTTAAATACCGCTGGTATTTAGAGTTCACAGAAGGGCTGCGTTAGGCTCCAAAAAGGGATTGTAGAGCATATTTACCGCCACTGAAACTCTAAATACCAGCGGTGCTTACGGACGCGGCCAGCTTCAAAAATGTGCTCGTGCACGATTACCCCATAGGAAACAATGGGGCAGTTTGAGCTAAAAAAAAACTAACACCTGCAAAAAAGCAGCGTTCAGCTCCTAACGCAGCCCCATTGATTCCTATGGGGAAACACTTCCTATGTCTGCACCTAACACCCTAACATGTACCCCGAGTCTAAACACCCCTAGCCTTACACTTATTAACCCCTAATCTGCCGCCCCCGCTATCGCTGACCCCTGCATATTTTTTAACCCCTAATCTGCCGCTCCGTACACCGCCGCCACCTACGTTATCCCTATGTACACCTAATCTGCTGCCCCTAACACCGCTGACCCCTATATTATATTTATTAACCCCTAATCTGCCGCCCCCAACGTCGCCGCCACCTACCTACAATTATTAACCCCTAATCTGCCGACCGGACCTCACCGCTGCTATAATAAAGTTATTAGCTACAATATAATTATAATTTATATTGTAGCTATATTAGAGTTTATTTTACAGGCAAGTATTTAGCTTTAAATAGGTATAATTTATTTAATAAGAGTTAATTTATTTCGTAAGATAAAAATTATATTTAACTTAGGGGTGTGTTAGTGTTAGGGTTAGACTTAGCTTTAGGGGTTAATAAATTTAATAGAGTAGCGGTGAGGTCCGGTCGGCAGATTAGGGGTTAATACTATTTATTATAGGGTTATTGAGGCGGGAGTGAGGCGGATTAGGGGTTAACTTTATTATAGTAACTGTGAGGTCCGGTCGGCAGATTAGGGGTTAATAATTGTAGGTAGGTGGCGGCGCCGTTGGGGGCGGCAGATTAGGGGTTAATAAATATAATATAGGGGGCGGCGGTGTTAGGGGCAGCAGATTAGGGGTACATAGGGATAACGTAGGTTGCGGCGGTGTGCGGTCGGCAGATTAGGGGTTAAAAAAAATTATTAGAGTGGTGGCGATGTGGGGGGGCCTCGGTTTAGGGGTACATAGGTAGTTTATGGGTGTTAGTGTACTTTAGAGCACAGTAGTTAAGAGCTTTATGAACCGGCGTTAGCCCAGAAAGCTCTTAACTCCTGGAGTCTTGTCGTTAGATTTCTAATGCTCACTTCAGCCAAGACTCTAAATACCGGCGTTAGAAAGATCCCATTGAAAAGATAGGATACGCAATTGACGTAAGGGGATCTGCGGTTTGGAAAAGTCGTGGCTGCAAAGTGAGCGTTAGACCCTTTCCTGACTGACTCTAAATACCAGAGGGTGGCCAAAACCATTGTTAGGAGCCCCTAACGCTGGTTTTGACGGCTAACGCAGAACTCTAAATCTAGCGGTAGGTTTTTTATCAAATATATATTTTTTAAATATACTGGAGTCTCCTCTTTCATTATTTACTGTTTGAAGCGATCTTTCATTGAAGCAGAGAACAACCTTGGCCTTCATGTGCACTGGGTCACTATAATATACCCAGTATGCTCCATTTGCACTATAGTGTGCATTACACTCTGTGAGTATCCATCTGTTGGAAACAGCTAGTGGGTTTGTTATACCTAATTGATCTGCACTTGTGAGTACAGCGATATATGTCTAACTGTGGGCTTGCTAATCAAACAGAGTCACACTAGGAGGCAATTGAAAAAAAGTTCTGGAGTCGCAGAGTTGAAAACAAACTTTTTAGCTTTATTATCCATAAAACACAGGTATACAGGAATGCTGCCCTTCAGATAGCATCAACAAGCTTACGCGTTTCGGCTGTATGCCGTAGTCATAGCTCATGAAAAACCTTCATTACTGAGGAGCTTAAAAAAGGTAAAAAAACATTTCATTGGCTGAACGGCAGTAACAAGATTAACTCATTCCTTTCCAGTGACTCTGTTCAATACATGTAAATTCTATTTCTGTGAATACAACCTGTGTTGCTTATAACCCTTACTTATATAGAAATTATAATATCAAAGTGTGTACCTTAATTTGAAAATGTAATTGAATGAGTAGTATTAATTCTTAATAAGATAGCTAAACAATGGTAATTGCAGCTTGAGCTGCTTTGTACCTAATGCTTAAAAAGACAAACTGGACTATGGTTGTCTCTCGCTTACAGACTTGCCCCTGTTGTCCTTCATAGCTTATATGGTAATTCCCTTATCAGATTACGATTTCTATTTATTTATGTGTAATTAACTCTGATTATGTCATACCACTGTAACATTGAATCCCTTAAATCATATTAGGATCAAAGTAGAGCCATAAAGGCTGTATTGACCTCAATTAATCCTTACCCTATACCCACCAAATATCAAAGATTGTATATGGGATAATATAATGCTTTAAACGAGATCCAATTTTAATTAATTCTTTAGGTTTCTGATTTTGATAAGACAATAATTTATCTATTCTAAAATAAAATAAATTATGGCTGGGAAATGACTTTATTTATGTCCAGTGGTTAATTAGGTCATAAGAGGAATTCAATCCTTTGGGGTACCTTGTCCCCAATTTGAATATCCAGAACACCTCTTTTTTGGCAAGTGCGGACTCCCTGTCCCCCCCTCTTGGCCCTGCATCCACAGTTTCAATTATGGTCCATTTAAAGTTAACACTTTCTTTGTTGTGGAACAACTTGAAATGCTGGACGAGAGGGGTGGTCAGAGTGCCCGCCTTGATATCTAAAAGATGCTCTCTGATGCGCACCCGTGTCTCTCTTGTTGTCATACCTACATATTGTAGGTTGCATTCCACACAGCTTGCTAGATATACTGAAAAAATGTTCCTACAATTCATACATTTTTTGTGGTTATAATTTTCATTTGTAACGCTGCTCCTAAATCCTTCTCCCACCAAAAGGTGCTCACATGCCTTACATGTTAAATTACTACACCTATACACCCCCTTAAACCTAAGCCAGGAACTAGATTCTTCCCTTCGGAGGTTCCTTAATTGGGTGGGAGCCAGTAGATTGCCCATGGTTACTCCTTTTCTAAAGGAATATTTGCAACCATGTTCTACCGCATCAGTCAACGCACCATCTGCTGCCAGCATTTTAAAATGTTTGCTTATTATCTGGAATATTTTATTGTATTGGGTGCTATAGTCCGTTACAAAGTACATTTCTCCACTTTTTGCAGATTTGTTTTCAGCTTTTTCCAACAGTTTAGTTCTGCACGTGGCATTGACCTCCTGCCTTACTTTCTGTATTTCATACTGCTTATATCCTCTCGCTTTTAGGCGTTCTGATAATTGATCTGCATGTTTTTCATACTGTTCTGGACTGCTGCAATTGCGTTTTAGTCTGGTGAATTGGCCCTTTGCGACCGATCTAAACACCTGTTTTGGATGACTGCTCCTGGCGTGGAGTAGTGTGTTGCCTGTTATAGGCTTTCTGTAGACTTCGGTTTCAACCCCGACCTTGGGAATCCCCTTTAGAGTGAGATCCAAAAAATTGATCTGATATTTGTTTAGTTCAAAAGTGAACTCCAACCCAAGGTCGTTGTTGTTTAACCAATCCACAAAAGTCTTCGCATTCTCCACTGTTCCCCTCCACACCAGGAGCAGATCATCAATATAGCGCCAATAGAATTGTATATTTCCCCTGAAGGGGTTCCCATCTCCATAGATGCGGGACAGTTCCCACCACCCCATATAGAGGTTGGCGAAAGAGGGCGCAAATTTGGCGCCCATTGCTGTCCCGCATCGCTGGAGATAGAAAACCCCCCCAAAAGAGAAATAGTTATGTGTCAAAAGATAACGCGTAATTCTGAGTATATATTCCACTGAGTTATCAGAAAAACCTGTATTTCGCCTCAAAAAGAATTCAACTGCCTCCAAACCCTTCTCATGCGGTATGGAGGTGTACAGTGCTCTAACATCAATGGTGAGCCACATGTCAGTTTCTTCCCATGCCACGTTTTCCATCAACCTCAAAACATGTGTTGTGTCCTGCAAAAAGCTAGTTAGTCTCCCCACAAAGGGTTGCAAGATACCATCAAGCCACTGTGAGGTCCTTTCAAGGAGTGATCCTATACCACTCACGATGGGTCTACCCGTGACCCCCTCCAGGGATTTATGTACCTTGGGTAGATGGTTAAAAATGGGTGTTACTGGATTGTCCACCAAGAGGAAGTCACAGGTAGACCCATCCAAGATGCCCAATTCCCTACCATCGTCAAGGATCTGCGCCAATTCTCTCTTGAACCTGTTTGTAGGATCCCCTCCCAGAACCTGATAGAATCTATTATCATGTAGCTGTCTTTCAGCTTCTGTGATAAATTGGTTTTTTGACATTACCACCACCGAGCCACCTTTATCTGCGTTTCTAATAACCAGATTGTCATTAGTTTGAAGTTTCCTCAGAGCTACTCTCTCCTTAAAGTTCAAATTATGCTGATTATTAGGTGTGGCCTGGTGTAACAATGTCAAGTCCCTTTCGACTCTCTTTTGGAAGGTTTCCAATATGTCCCCCCTATATTGCATCGGATAAAACCTAGATGATGTCTTGAATTTTGGCATCTGAGCCTCTGTCACAACATCATCTGTCGCTCCTTCTTGCAACAAAGTTTCTAAATTCAGAATATCACATTCCTCCATGAAGGGGAGTTTCTCGGTAGTTAGGTGTCTGTCCTGCTCCAAAGGGGTCAAGACTGTGTTCTCATTGGCCCTATTTGAGTAGAACTTTCGTACTGTTAGTCCTCTAATTAATTTATTAACATCTATTAAGGTGTTGAACAAGTTAAATTTTTGTGACGGAACAAAACCCAATCCTAAACTCAGCACTTTTATTTCCATGTCAGACAAGGTATAATCAGACAAATTGATTACATTAATATCATTCACTGATACTTGCTCCCTTGTCTGCCCCGTCTGGTGGATTGACGTATATGGCTTGGCTGGCCTGACTGGCCCCCTTTTCCTCTCCCTCCACCTTCCGGTTTCTTTGGGGGAAGGGAAAAAACCTGCTCGAGATCTTGTTTGTCACTTTGACCTACATTCACCACCCTATTCTCATTAGATGTTCCTGCAAAAATTGTGTCATCTGGTAAATATTTAGACCCCCCTTGTTGTTGTTTCTTCAAAATGGAGGGTATAGTTGTACTGGGGACTTTAGCTCTCACTACCAGTTGTTCCGATATCACTGGTGTTGGGAAATTAGATGACTCATTGTTCTCTTCCCCACCCGATGCTGAGCTCTCGTCATAGGACTCAGCTTCACTTTCTGAAAACTGGACCCTCTTCTCCTTGGGGTACCCAGCTACACCCTCCTTCTGCATCTTATTATCTACCACCTGATTGTGCCTATTGTTAAAGGGAGCTCTGCCTCTTCCTCTACCGCGTGACCTATTATATGCTCTGCGGCCTTCAAATCTATCTTTCCTATTCCAAACATACACCCTATTAGTATCATAGTCAGATTGATCTCTAAGATACTTATTATGCTTTGTTGTGATCAGCAATACCTTAGATTCCATTAAAGTTTTTTGCAAAATGCTATCATACTTTGGATATTCCAAAGCCTCTCTCCTGTGATTTAATTCTACCTGTATTGTCTCAATCTGTATAGTGATCACATTAAGGGCTTTAGTCTTGTAATCAACTAAAAGGACCATTAAACGTAGGGGGCAATCTGACAAGATCATGTTCCACTCATTAATAAATTTGCGGTCTTCAGTTTGAAAAGTTGGGAATTTGTTTACCCTTAGGCCCCTAGGTATAATTTTCAATTCTTGATATTTATTAAGGGTCATTATATCCCATCTCAATTTACTTTCCTTCAGTAACAAAAATTCCATCTCTTCAAATAGTTTGCCTAAAGTGAATTTGGACCTGTCGGTGCAGAATACCTCCTCCAATTCATAGGCACTATTATCCCTTTCCTGTAGAGTTTTAAGGGAAAAATACTCCTCACTTCCATTAGTGGCCACTACTTCCATATTTATTATATAGGCTTACTTCTCTCTATCTAAGCCTCTGATCTATTTGTGGCAGGTTGTAAGTGATTGTTATCACATCTAATTAAAGTGAAATAAGTAGCAACTGTGAAAAAACTACGATTGATATTCAGAAATCTGTAGCCTTAGAGTGTCTACGCTATAAAATACCCTCTTGTGTCAGATATAGAGTAAGTGAACCCAGTACAATTTTACTGCTGTCTAGATATACCCTAAAATAAACCTAGATACATTGTCTACTATCAACCCCTAGAATGATGAATAAAGAACCCCCCTATTTTTGTTTAATCCTAGTGCATAGCAACTAATACAAACTAACCATATTAGACATATAGGGAGAGAAATAACATTATACACAGAACGCTGTCAGGTAGTTATATGAACCTTACACCTTAGCAACCCAACGTATCACAATGTTCTATTTCAGTAAAGCTGACCTCTATGGTCTTATTAAGGTTATAATGAACTTGATGTAGACAGAGACTCCCTAGCAATCAAGCTCATATCACCTGTGGGTTATTGTAATTATCACCATTAAATAACAGCCCAGAGTCCATAATACAGTTAATAAAGTCCAGGAATGAATAAAGTCCAGAGATAAATCAATACAGAAGAATGAAACACTTGTAAGGGAACAATTTCCAATATTCTTATTCTGCTGACATACATTGTTCCTTATAGATTAGAGATCATACAACCATACTGCTTTGCTGTAGATATCCACCGGCAAAATGTGATATCTCGGAGAAAAACAAAAAATGAGTAATTAGGCTGCTTGGTTTCACTTTCAAATCACCATGTACTCCATCTGTTGTATGCAAGGAAAAAAAGGTACTGTAAGTCAGTGGTGAATTATGTCATGAGAGTCGGGCTGTTGCACAAAAGAGACCTTGATCCGTCTTTCACAAAAAGTAAGGTTATATGCTGGATACAACACTGTCTTGACTTTAGCTGTTTGTTATATGTTTTGTTTTAATCAGTGAATAGTCCCAGTACCAATCCACAATATTCAGCTAGTTCACCGGGTCCACAATTGGGGTTTAGTGAAGCCGTACACTTAAACAATTATACAATAGTTCATTCCCCACTGCTGGGAAATAAAACAAACCCCTCTGTGGTATACCAGTGTGGATACTTTCTGACTTCTATCAGCTCGTAGATGAGAATTCAAAAGGTACTTACCCCCCTCTTCACGGCTTGAACCCGGGATGGTGCCTGTACTTAGAGAGCCGTGAGTATATTCACTTTGGGCGCGCGCCGGTCCATACACCACGCTTGGAGTTTCCACGCTCAACAAGCTGTTCCATCGGTCGCCGCCATCATGACTCACCCGGCTCACAGGTCTGACGTCACCGGAAGGTGCCGACTCACGGGGGGTAAGGAATCTCCGATGCTTTGGTTCCGAACAACGGTCCTCACTCATCCACCTCGTAAGTAACTTTTAGCTGGTCACTGGGTAGAAATTGGACTGCTGGCTCCAGGAGATCGGCTCATATCCAGGAAATTGAAAAAAAGTTCTGGAGTCGCAGAGTTGAAAACAAACTTTTTAGCTTTATTATCCATAAAACACAGGTATACAGGAATGCTGCCCTTCAGATAGCATCAACAAGCTTACGCGTTTCGGCTGTATGCCGTAGTCATAGCTCATGAAAAACCTTCATTACTGAGGAGCTTAAAAAAGGTAAAAAAACATTTCATTGGCTGAACGGCAGTAACAAGATTAACTCATTCCTTTCCAGTGACTCTGTTCAATACATGTAAATTCTATTTCTGTGAATACAACCTGTGTTGCTTATAACCCTTACTTATATAGAAATTATAATATCAAAGTGTGTACCTTAATTTGAAAATGTAATTGAATGAGTAGTATTAATTCTTAATAAGATAGCTAAACAATGGTAATTGCAGCTTGAGCTGCTTTGTACCTAATGCCTAAAAAGACAAACTGGACTATGGTTGTCTCTCGCTTACAGACTTGCCCCTGTTGTCCTTCATAGCTTATATGGTAATTCCCTTATCAGATTACGATTTCTATTTATTTATGTGTAATTAACTCTGATTATGTCATACCACTGTAACATTGAATCCCTTAAATCATATTAGGATCAAAGTAGAGCCATAAAGGCTGTATTGACCTCAATTAATCCTTACCCTATACCCACCAAATATCAAAGATTGTATATGGGATAATATAATGCTTTAAACGAGATCCAATTTTAATTAATTCTTTAGGTTTCTGATTTTGATAAGACAATAATTTATCTATTCTAAAATAAAATAAATTATGGCTGGGAAATGACTTTATTTATGTCCAGTGGTTAATTAGGTCATAAGAGGAATTCAATCCTTTGGGGTACCTTGTCCCCAATTTGAATATGCCTTACATGTTAAATTACTACACCTATACACCCCCTTAAACCTAAGCCAGGAACTAGATTCTTCCCTTCGGAGGTTCCTTAATTGGGTGGGAGCCAGTAGGTTGCCCATGGTTACTCCTTTTCTAAAGGAATATTTGCAACCATGTTCTACCGCATCAGTCAACGCACCATCTGCTGCCAGCATTTTAAAATGTTTGCTTATTATCTGGCATATTTTATTGTATTGGGTGCTATAGTCCGTTACAAAGTACATTTCTCCACTTTTTGCAGATTTGTTTTCAGCTTTTTCCAACAGTTTAGTTCTGCACGTGGCATTGACCTCCTGCCTTACTTTCTGTATTTCATACTGCTTATATCCTCTCGCTTTTAGGCGTTCTGATAATTGATCTGCATGTTTTTCATACTGTTCTGGACTGTTGCAATTGCGTTTTAGTCTGGTGAATTGGCCCTTTGCGACCGATCTAAACACCTGTTTTGGATGACTGCTCCTGGCGTGGAGTAGTGTGTTGCCTATTATAGGCTTTCTGTAGACTTCGGTTTCAACCCCGACCTTGGGAATCCCCTTTAGAGTGAGATCCAAAAAATTGATCTGATATTTGTTTAGTTCAAAAGTGAACTCCAACCCAAGGTCGTTGTTGTTTAACCAATCCACAAAAGTCTTCGCATTCTCCACTGTTCCCCTCCACACCAGGAGCAGATCATCAATATAGCGCCGATAGAATTGTATATTTCCCCTGAAGGGGTTCCCATCTCCATAGATGCGGGACAGTTCCCACCACCCCATATAGAGGTTGGCGAAAGAGGGCGCAAATTTGGCGCCCATTGCTGTCCCGCATCGCTGGAGATAGAAAACCCCCCCAAAAGAGAAATAGTTATGTGTCAAAAGATAACGCGTAATTCTGAGTATATATTCCACTGAGTTATCAGAAAAACCTGTATTTCGCCTCAAAAAGAATTCAACTGCCTCCAAACCCTTCTCATGCGGTATGGAGGTGTACAGTGCTCTAACATCAATGGTGAGCCACATGTCAGTTTCTTCCCATGCCACGTTTTCCATCAACCTCAAAACATGTGTCGTGTCCTGCAAAAAGCTAGTTAGTCTCCCCACAAAGGAGGCGCCCTCCGTTGTTTGTGTTTTTTTTCCACACAGAAAGATCGTCACATAGAATATATAAGGAGAAGAGCAGCCCCGAGAAGCATACACACCTCTATATCCTCATAAGGAGATACATCACAAAGCTGTCTGCTGGCTTCAGTACAACTTAAGAATATTCTATAATGGACTGGTATTGGTGTCAATAATTGAGACATTTTTGGACTTTATTATATAGAAAGTCACACTTAATATCCAACATATATCTGTGTATATCACTTTTGATATATTTATTTCAGCTCATATTAATAGTTTTAATTCATTTATTTTTATTCCAACTTTTTATATATATTTCTACTAATTTTTTTATATTTTTTATCATATATATATATATTTTTTGTATTAGTGCACGATTTTCTCTTGTAGAGCACAGAATATATATGTTTGGGTACACCCAAGTGATAAGTTTTGGATTTTGATAGCGTTCCCTGGCAACCATAACAATATAGGTGTTTTGGTTTATGAAAGTACTGCAAGAAGCCTGGTATAATATACCAGAAGATTACTTCAGAAAACTTCAGAACAGGCACCCCAAAAGATGTTCAAGATGTGCTTAGTATCAAGGGAGGTCACACTAAATACTAACTTTTGCCTGAAGAAACAATTTTGTTCTGGAAATTGATTTTTTATATATTTTGTGTACATATTTCCGGTATTTTATGTTTGTATCTTAATAGAGAGACCAAAAGCTAAAATGGATTGT
The DNA here is from genome assembly GCF_027579735.1 of Bombina bombina. Classification (NCBI taxonomy): domain Eukaryota; kingdom Metazoa; phylum Chordata; class Amphibia; order Anura; family Bombinatoridae; genus Bombina; species Bombina bombina. Next base: position 426,112,512 of record NC_069500.1, on the reverse strand, counting down.
GATTAAAACTTTGATAAAACAACAACAGGGGCCAACTCTGAAAGGCCTTGAAAATTGCACTTCGCTTCAAAACATTTTTTGGCAACTTTGCCTAATGAGGAGGCCAAACTAAATATGCTCTCTGAGACCCCCAGCCTGAAAGATTTGCATCTGTCGTGATCACAGTCCAAATAGGATGAACAACATTCTAAGAAACTATATTCAAAATCCATCGATCCAGAACAGACTGGAACCAAACCTCCTAAAAAAAGCCATACCTGCTCCCCAACAGAATATCTGGATCAGTGGCTGCATCTCTTTATGCTGAGTTGGAATATCCTTGTTTCTGAGAGGAGGAGATTTAAATTTACCCTTAGATTTCTTGTCTTGGGGAAGAATCTAACCCAGAACCAAAGAGCATCTTTCTTTTGATAAGAAAAAGCTAAGTCTGGATTTAGAAACCATATCAGCTGACCCGGTCTTTGACCACAAAGGCCTGCTAGAAAGAACTGCTAATGACATACTATTAGAATTAATAACATCAACTGCATCACAAATGAAAGCATTGGAAGATTTCAGTAGACCCAAAAGGTCTATTTTGGGTAATTCTAGCAGAATCACCCAAAAACTGCTCAGAAAGACTCTCTAACCAAACAGAATAAGCTGCAGCCACAGACGCAATGGATAACTGCTGGCAATGACAGAATCAGAAAAACCTCTCTGTCTTAAAACAAAGCATTCAATCTCCAAGCCATCAAGTTCAGAGATATTAGATCCTGATGAAAGAATGGACCTTGAGACAGGAGGTTGTGAGGCAGAAGTGGCCACGAAGGACATCTGGACATCTGTACCAGATCTGCAAACCAAGTACTGTGAGGCCAAGCTGAAGCAGAATTACTGATGATACCACCTGCTTGAGCCTGGCTATTTCCTGTGGTAACAGAAGAGGCAGTAAAATGTAAGCCAGAAAAAAACAACCAAGGAGTTAAATCCCTGAACCTTGCAAAATATCTGGTGAGCTTTTTGTTCAAACAAGAAGCCATCGACTTCCAGACCCCCATAGGTCTACAATCTGACTTAAGACTTACAGATGAAGAGACTATTCGCCTGGGTAAAAAGATTGACGACTGAGAAAGTGTGCTTCCCCACTGCTCACCCATGGAATATGAACTGCAGAAATTATACAGGAAATTATCTCTGCCTAAGTCAGAATTATGGAAAACTCCCTCATTGCCAGGGAACTGTAAGTGATTGATGTAAGCCACTGCTGTAACATTGTCTGACTGGAAATGCAGATGTCTCTTTTCAGGAAATGCCAAAACTGAAGGGCCCTGAAAATTGCATGGAATTTCAGAACATTAAATAGACAACTTTGCCTCCCTAAGTACCCAAACTCTCTGAGACCCCCAGACTGCACCCCAACCTGAGAGACTTGCATCTGTCAAAATCACAGTCTAATTTGGATGGACAAAAAATGCCCCCTGAACAATGGACAGATGACTGATCCACCAAAAAAGGGATTGTCTTCTACTGGCATCCAAAAGAATATTTTGAGTCAACGAAGTGTAATCCCTGCACCACTGATAAAGCAAACAAAGCTGTAGAGGTATCGTGTGAAACCGAGCAAAAGAAATAGCATCATCAGACCTAAAACTTCCATACAAAGAGGCACAGAAGCTGAGAGTAACTTTAGCCTTCTCCGTTCTGTCAAGATCACCATAATCACATCTGGAAGAAGATTATCATTAGAGTTTAAAACTAACACCACCACCACCATCACATTTGGGATATAACATCTAATGGGACATTAAGGATTCATCCCCTTTTTTAAAGGATTCGAAACAGATATAAATTAACCTGAGGGTACACCCTCAGCTCTCCCTTCATCACATTTTTTAAGACTATCCGTATTTCTAGGTGTACACCTTTTTTACCTTATATTTTTTTCTTTCACCTTTTGGCCACATAGTTTTCACTAAATACACGTATTTTTTTATTTTGATTTTGCTATTCAAATTTTTGCATACACATATATTTTGGATCACCATTTGGATATATAATTTTTGGGATATTTTTGGACACTTTGGACTTTTCAATTACCCACCACACACGGTATCACCATCATCACAACTATTATTTTATTTTGACGGATTTTGAATACCATTTTGGGATTTGTTACTTTTGGACATCTATCTGGACATTGCTTATATCATTCACTGGCCAACTTTGCCAGAACTATATATTTCTTCCAGAATCACATGAACTATTTCTTCCAGAATCGCATGAACTATGCCTTTCATATCCTTTTTTATTTAGATAATTAAACGCCATGTACTAAACTTTTATATGTAAACTTTTATATGTACCACATTGCCTATATTTGTATTTCCAAGATGTTAGATATTATATTTTAATGCATTTTATTATATTGTATTTTATTAAATTGTAAGTTTTAAACATTGTATATCCACTTATTGTAATTTTAGAAGATTGTTCATTAAATAACTTTTATATACTATACAATATATATCTCTTACATCAAGTCTTTTCATTAAGATTTTCCTATTATTTTACACTAAACGTTAATATACATCGTGGACACCACCTTAAGCAACTTATACCTTAACAGGGATATTGTAGCGCTCTTTTTTGTCATTTTTTCTGATTCTTCCTTTGAGACCAGGTTGGGAGATCTCGCCCTTTTGAGAAGGAGCTTGTGTGGCTTTATCTTCTGGCGCTGTTTGATAACATTTTTTGTCGTTAAAATGGCAAATAAACCCTCCTAAAGAAGGATTTTAACTTCATATCTAAAGGGACTATAAAGGAAGAGCTATCTTTCAAAGGGATGGTAGTACATTTAGCCAGAGAAAACATGGCCCCAACCTCATTGGGAATAGCTTTCCAAAGCTCAATAATAGAAGCCAGAAAAGGATACAAATTTGTAAACCTTGCAGAAGGAATAATAAGATATACCTGGCTTAATCAATCTCAGAAACTGCAACAGGGACAAGAAAGAAATCAAGGGATTTAAACCAAGGGATTAAAAACAGTAAAAACTTAAAGGGACAGTAAACACCAGAATTGTTGTTGTTTAAAAAGTTAGATAATCCCTTTATTACCCATTCCCCAATTTTGCATAACCAACACAGTTATAATAATACACTTTTTACCTCTGTGATTACCTTGTATCTATGGCTCTGCAAACTGCCCCCTTATTTCAGTTCTTTTGACAGACTTGCATTTTTAGCCAATCAGTGCTTGCTTTTAGGAGCATCACGTGCCTGAGCTCAATGTTATCTATATGAAACACATGAACTAATGCCCTCTAGTGGTGAAAAACTGTCAAAATGCTTTCAGATTAGAGGTGGCCTTCAAGGTCTAATAAATTAGCATATATACCTCCTAGATTTAGCTTTCAACTAAGAATACCAAGAGAACAAAGCAAAAATGGTAATAAAAGTAAATTGGAAAGTTGTTTAAAATGACATGCCCTATTTAAATCAAGAAAGTTTTTTTTTCTACTTGATTGTCCCTTTAACTGGTACATCACATCTAATTTAGGATTATTAACCTTTAAAATAAATAAGCAAAAATTCCCTTAAAAAGAGAACGAATATGATCAACATAAAATTAATAGAAAGATGTTTCAATTTAATGATCAGATGAAAACCACCAGCTCAGACTAAGAACAAGTAGAAGGTAAATTCTGAAATTACTTTTACGTTTAGTTGAAAGAGGCATGGCCACCAACATTTCAGCAATAGGAGTATATTGAATAACCAACAGGAAGAAGCAAAGGACAGCTCCCTGCAACCCAGTGGAGGCTCCTCCATAGACACACAGGCGCACGTGAACCCCCAAAGACAAAAGAAGAAGACATTTTTTTTGGCTGAATAAATTATATTTAATTACTCAGCCAAAAAAAGAGTCTAGATGCCTGGCATACCTCTCTGCACTCATCCATAAGTGCCTGCAGGCGCCGTACCAACCCAGCCCTTATACGTCGCTAATAGCACAGTTTATGCTGTGCGAGTGAGACGCCAACATCACCACTCAGGTCACGTGACGAGGCAGAGGTTGAAATGCAGGCAGTGAAGGCACTGTGTATTTGCACAGAAGCCTGTAGAGGGGGAGGGGCCTCAGATAGCTTAATCCTCCTACAGCAATCAGCTGTACTGCAGCGCGGGTGAGCTGTGACAGAAGCCACCGAAGGTTAATACTAAACTCCTCTTATTAGGAGACACCATCACATCTGGAAAGTGTCATTTACTACTAGTTTAACTAGTAGTAAATTACACTATCCAGATGTGATGGTGTCTCCTAATAAGAGGGGGTAATGGGGTCAAGAAGGGCAAAGGTCCTTGTGCGTGTTAGGAATGGTGCTTTATTTGCAAATACCACTGCACAGTCAGAGCGCTTAGTGCGGATGTGATGTAAGGAGGTCTTGTCAGGAGGATCGCGAGCTTGATGAGGAACCTCAGTGTGGGACAACTTGTGAGTCATCCGTGCGCTGCACCCTGTAAGAGACTGTTATGGTGCTGGAGCCATGTTTTATTGAACTCATAACTTTTCTTGTATTGCTGGTTGTGATTGCTTCACCTCTCTTTATTTTCTGGAGATCCTCACTAGTTCATGCTGTCAGCGTGTTAGGAACAAGTACACATAATGTACAAATTTACTGCTTGCAGAGTACTGATACAACAGCTTGTTTACTTCTGTCATTTGTAATCTTCTGGTAATAAATATGTCATATATGATATAAGCCTCTGTTTTTAAAGGGCAATAAAAAACGTCCTTCCTATTCATATGAATAACTGAAAATAAGCTAATAATATAATGTACCTTTTCAGTAAGAACAGTCCGTTTCCCTTGTGAAGCAGCCTAAATGTGAGCACAAACAAACAGAAGAAAATCACTGTAAAGGTGCTTTAGAAAACCAAGTTAGCAGGTTCAGTTTATTACAAATATAGTCCTCTGTTAGTTTGCTTTATGTTCCTGTTGTCAGTTTTCACTTTGCAAGACATTCTGATTTGCAGATGGGGGAAGAGGCTTGGTGGTTGCCTAGCAAAACAGAAAGCTTCCTCCCCGAAGTTCAATGCCGACCGTGTATTCAGTGAGTGTATACAGATCTGCTATCAGTGAAATCTAACCTAAACTGCTGCTTATCTTATAGTGGAGAAACAAAGCACAATTCATGCAGATTTGTTAATTGCCTAACATAACTATTTAGGGAACAACAAGAACACTGCTTTTTACTTGCAAGTTGTTTCCTAAATAGTTAAATTAGGCAGTGAGCAAATCTGCATGCAGAAAGAGTAGCAGTAATGTATTCGATTTTGTTTAAAAAATATATATTGCAGTCCTAAGATAACTGCACTTGAAGCTGCACACATAATTATGAGCTGTAGAAGCTAAAGAAAGCTTGTTTTTTGCCTCAGTGTCTCTGTGTGTGTATGCCTGTGTGTGTGTTAGTCTGTCTGTGTATGCCTGTGTGTTAGTGTGTGACTGTGTGTTAGTGTCTCTCTGTGTGTGTCTGTATGTGTGTGTATGCCAGTGTGTGTCTGTATGTGTGTATGCCTATGTGTGTCTGTGTGTTAGTGTGTGTCTGTATGTGTGTATGCTAGTGTGTGTTTGTATGTGTGTATGCCTGTGTGTGTCTGTGTGTGTCTGTCTCTGTGTGTCTGTATGTGTGTGTCTGTATGTCTGTGAGTCTATGCGTTAGTGTTTCTGCACATAGATCTCCACACATCCTATATATGAACTCGCAGAATAAGCCTAACACTGCACCATCACTAGGAAATTCATGGCTACTGCATTGCTGGCACAGCTTTCACACTCTCAGGCTGCTGGCAGAGACATGGTTATCTCTGCAGGTCCATTATATGATAATGTAATCTATTGTGAACCCCCATTTAAAACCCACAAGCTGCTACTGCTGCGACCCCATTGCAAGACTTGTGACTAAACCACCACCAACATGTCACTTCCAATACTCCAAATACATCTCCCCAACAAGCAACTTGTACTCTGAGGGGAAACGGGCCTCAACTAGATCTGAGAAGCCATCTCTCTGAAGAATCAAATGCATATCTTCATTCTTCAACCCCCTCCAGCAGAGGCAAAGAAAATATTGAGGTACTGGTGAGGTTTTTTTTTTACAGTTCTTGGGGTTTGGGAATTTTTGCCTCCTCCTAGTGGTAGGGAAGAGTAATTCCCAGGAGTAATGGATCGTGGACTCTAACCACCCATATGAAAGATGCAATACATAATATAACTATTATGTTGGAATGTAGTTTTTTTTTTTTAACTCTATTGATAGGATTAACATACAAAATCACAAAGATAGGGAGTACCCTTCACAAGTGGTATATACCATACTAAATGAAAAAAATAAACAAAAATAAATATCAGACTTGTAAAAAAGTCCAATGCAAAATAAAAGTGTTCTCCACAGGCAAGATTCCTCCTCTTTAATCAGTCTCTAGTCTAAATACGGTAGCTTCTTGAATAAGTCATTGGCCCACCATATTTGAAACCTTATCATCTAAATGTTAATTTATGATTGTAATGACATATTTGGAGATTTAAACATGTTATCTGAAAATCAAAAGAAGACAAGGATGCCACATGGTATAATACAATCATGAGAAAAGTATAAAGGAAGGAATAAAACACTCACAAGTGGAGTGCACCTCCAGGTGCTATATTACAGTCTCCCAGATAACTGAAACATGAACAAGGAAATCCACAGTTGCTAATCAGCCTGATGAAACAGCTTATACAGATGGCTGAGAAACTTGTCACCTTTTTTTTTTCTTATAATTTGCACTTACTTTGGAATATCCTCAATTTGTGTTCCAATTTCTGGAGAGAAAGGTAGATTTCCTTGTTTCTGTTTAATCGCATGTTTTAGTTGTGTATTCCATGCATATTAGATACACATCTTTCCATACAGAAGGGCTCAGCAATCATATGTTTCTACTGTATTTAAGTGCAGACACACACCACACACATAGTATATATACTTACATTCCATAAACATCCATCCATTTCATGTACACATATTGCTGTATACATAGCATACACGCGTCTAGCAATGTATTCACAGTGGTTCTTGTGGTCTTTTGCTCCCTTTTCTGTGACTCCCACTCCCAGCTGACTCCTCTGTGTTAAGAGCAAAGACTGCACACAGAGGGCAGAGTGCCAGCTGTTTGGGCACCATCAGGGAAAAGAAAGGCAGAAAAAAAACATAACACAGACCTCCCACCCTCGTCTCATTCTTGAATGACGACGAGAAGGATTTCTGCAGAGTAGATAGGAGGAAAGCAACAGATTAACAGACAGAAACCTCCAAAGCAATGTTGGAAGTTAGTGTAAAAAAGGAAATCATGGCTTTATTAGGAATTCCCTAAGACCTTCCTTTCTATGCTGTATTCACAAACACCCATTGCCAAGGGAACACAAAATATGGAGCTATGTAGGAGTGGAAATGGAGGAGGTAGAGACAGGTAGTGAAGAGCAATGATGTGAGTGAGAGGAGGTATGACACATATACAATGTGTTATGGAAAAGGTTGAAAGAAAGATTAATACCAAGTCAAGAGCACAAATAAGCGTTGACAAGATAAAAGAGCTGTTTGAAAGAATCATCGGGAATACTAAACCGAATATCAAATGGCTGGAGTTGTTAATACAGGAAAGAGCTTTAGTGTGTACAGCTGTGGGAAGATGCAATATGATAAAAACACAATATGGGGATTTAACCATGCAGATCAGAGAAATCTAAATACAAAAAAAAGAAAAAGGGAACACGACAAATGGTATTAAAAAAAGAGGGACAAACAAAATGTGTGGTTGTAGAGTGAAAATATGTAAACCGTACTCTGAATCTGCTATGGACAATATCTGCATTGCTATTCGTGCATCGGAGTGATAATATATTTATGAATGTGCTTAAAGTAACAAATTGCTAGCTTTCTAATCTGAAGCCCACCTGAGCCCATTTATAAAGCTGCATGTAGTATAAGCTGTTCGATGTGTACCCTCCCATATAAAGTAACAGTATATAACCTGCATGTATCCCTTATTCTCTGGGTGATTAATCAATTTCTGTAAATAAAAGGTTTAAGGAGGATGACGTACAAGCAATCTAATAATGTTCCCACAGGAATTCATGCACTTAAATTTCTGTGAAGGCTGATTTTCAAAGAAGTATATGACAGCTTCTTAGGCCATGTAAGTTTTTTTAAATACATGGTATACAGAAACCCTTTCATTTACTGATCACTTTGGGAGTGTGTTTACGTTTTTGAGAAAAGTATTTTTGTAATACTTCTAGCTTCTAGTTTGCACAGGTATGTGGAACACATCTAGCTATGTTCAGTGAATTGGCATTTTAAAAAGCATGTCTACTCAGAACCAACAGAGGTTTGTACCATTTAAACAAAGTCATCACCATCTGCTATACACGGTACTGAATACTATTTAAAACCTCTAATTGAAATAGTGAGTTTACTAGAAACATTTTAGCTAATAAAAGTGAACTGCAAAAACTGCTTCTAATCAAAGCGATTTTTAATGGAATGTCCCTTTAAAGTGCCGCCTCTAAGTATAGACAGCCATTATTTACTGCCCAGAAAACCATTGTAATATAATCATAAAAAACACATTCAACCCAGGGCCGGACTGGCATTTTAAAGCAAAGCAGCACACTCCACCCCCAATTTTTATTTAACCACCCAAATACACACATTAATATGCACGCACACCACACATATAAACATGCAAATGCATACACATTACGCATATACACACGCACACCACACATACTCTCATAAGCACGTACACCACACATAAATACACTCATATGCACCCACACCACATATATACTCATAAGCACGTACACTATGCATACAAACACTAATAAGCATGCACACCACACATACATACACTCATATGCACCCACACCACACATACATACACAGATAAGCACGTACACCACACATAAATACACTCATATGCACCCACACCACATATATACTCATAAGCACGTACACTATGCATACAAACACTAATAAGCATGCACACCACACATACATACACTCATATGCACCCACACCACACATACATACACAGATAAGCATGTACACCACACATAAATACACTCATATGCACCCACACCACATATATACTCATAAGCACGTACACTATGCATACAAACACTAATAAGCATGCACACCACACATACATACACTCATATGCACCCACACCACACATACATACACAGATAAGCACGTACACCACACATACATACACTGATAGGCACATACCCACACCATACATACACACCCATACCACACATACACACACTCATATGCACCCACAACACACATACACACACTTATATGCATGCACACCACACATATAAACACGCATATGCATGTACATCATGCATATAAACATGCATATACACGCACACCACACTTGCATACACTCATAAGCATGTACACCACACATAAATACACTCATAACATAAGCACGCTCACTATGCATACACACACTGTACACCACATACATGTAAAGGTTTTTTAAAATATTGAAGTAAACCACACCAGAACAAGACAACATGCTGCCCTAGTAACTTGTGGATATTGATAATTTTGAATGTTTTTACAAACAGCAGTACTTTTTTTGCAAGGAAATACAACTGAATCCTTTGTTATTCCATGGATTTGATTCCTGAATCAGTGAGGTAACCGCAAGCAAGATATACCATCAAAACCCCCATATTGTTTTTTTATGTCTAATACACCAAAGTTTAACATTTTTTAATGTCACAGTTACACTACAGAGAATACATTTTTTTAAAAAAAACAAAAAACGCTAGAGCAATATATGAATTTAATTTAAGCAGGTTTACTTACATATATTAAGGAGCTTCAAATACTGCCGTTCCCCTCTGGGGACACTCAGTCTAAGACAGGGACCTAAAAAACTTCCTCCCTTCTAGCCTACAGCACTAACTGCCTCTATCTGTTAGCGATGTTTTGCCCCTGACTCTGCAGCTACTCACTGACCACATTTCCAAACAGGGCAGCAGGCTTATTCTATAATTGGACCAGGAGGCCCTCATAGCATTTTACAGGGGCAGGCCAGTTTATGTAAATTTGTAATATATATATATATATATATATATACACTGTATATACAGTATATATATATAACTAAATTTATGCTTACCTGATAAATTACTTTCTTTTACGATATGACGAGTCCACGGATTTCATCCTTACTTGTGGGATATTAACCTCCTGCTAACAGGAAGTGGCAAAGAGCACCACAGCAGAGCTGTATATATAGCCCCTCCCTTCCCCTCCACCCTCAGTCATTCGGCCGAAGGTATAGGAAGAGAAAAGGAAAGGCTAAAAAGGTGCAGAGGTGACTGAAGTTTACAAAAAAATAAAAATAAAAACTGTCTTAAAAAGAACAGGGTGGGCCGTGGACTCGTCATATCGTAACAAAGTAATTTATCAGGTAAGCATAAATTTAGTTTTCTTTAACAAAGATATGATGAGTCCACGGATTTCATCCTTACTTGTGGGAAACCAATACCAAAGCAATAGGACACGGATGAAAGGTAGGGACAAGACAGGAACCTAAACGGAAGGCACCACTGCTTGAAGAACCTTTCTCCCAAAGATAGCCTCAGAAGAAGCAAAAGTATCAAATTTGGAAAAAGTGTGAAGGGACGACCAAGTCGCAGCCTTACAAATCTGTTCCACAGATGCATCGTTTTTAAAAACCCATGTGGAAACCACAGCCCTAGAAGAATAAGCCGTAATTCTTTCAGGAGGCTGCTGTCCAGCAGTCTCATATGCCAGGCGGATGATACTTCTCAGCCAAAAAGAAAGAGAGGTAGCCGTAGCTTTCTGACCCCTACGCTTTCCAAAATAAACAATGAATAATGAAGATGATTGACGGAAATCCTTAGTTGCCTGTAAGTAAAACTTTAAGGCACGGACCACGTCCAAGTTATGTAACAGACGCTCCTTCTTAGAAGAAGGATTAGGACACAAGGAAGGAACAACAATTTCCTGATTAATATTCTTATTCGAAACAACCTTAGGAAGGAACCCAGGTTTGGTACGTAAAAGCACCTTATCAGAATTAAATATGAGATAAGGCGAATCACACTGTAATGCTGAATGCTCAGAAACTCTTCAAGCAGAAGAAAAAGCAACCAAAAACAGAACTTTCCAAGATAATAGTTTAATATCTATGGAATGCATAGGTTCAAACGGAACCCCTTGCAGAACTCGAAGAACTAAATTCAAACTCCAGGTAGGAGTAATAGGTCTAAATACAGGCTTAATTCTAGATAGAGCCTGACAAAAGACTGAACATCTGATACATTTGCCAAACGTTTGTGAAACAGAATTGACAAAGCTGAAATTTGTCCCTTTAAGGAACTTGCTGATAACCCTTTCTCCAATCCTTCTTGGAGAAAAGACAAAATCCTAGGAATCCTGACTTTACTCCATGAGTAACCCTTGGATTCACACCAATAAAGATATTTACGCCATATCTTATGATAGATTTTTCTAGTGACAGGCTTTCTAGCCTGTATCAAAGTATTGATAACTGAATCCTCGCTTCGATAAAATCAAGCATTCAATCTCCACGCAGTCAGTTGCAGAGAAATTAGATTTGGATGTTGGAAAGGACCTTGAATGAGAAGGTCCTGTCTCAACGGAAGTTTCCACGGTGGCAGAGAGGACATGTCCACTAGATCCGAATACCAAGTCCTGCGTGGCCACGCAGGCGCTATCAGGATCACTGAAGCTCTCTCCTGTTTGATTCGAGCAATCAAGCGTGGGAGGAGAGGAAACGTCGGAAACACATAAGCTAGGCTGAACAACCAAGGTACGGCCAAGGCATCTATCAGTTCGGCCTGAGGATCCCTTGACCTGGATCCATATCTTGGAAGCTTGGCATTCTGACGAGATGCCATCAAATCCAATTCCGGTCTGCCCCATCTGAGAATCAATCAAGTTCCCACTCCCCCGGATGAGAAGTCTGTCGACTTAGAAAATCTGCTTCCCAGTTCTCTACCCCTGGGATGTAGATCGCTGACAGATGACAAGAGTGGGCCTCTGCCCAACTGATTATCTTGGATACTTCTATCATCGCTAAGGAACTCCTTGTTCCCCCCTGATGATTGACATATGCCACAGTCGTTATGTTGTCCGACTTAAATCTGATGAATTTGGCCGAAGCCAACTGAGGCCACGCCTGAAGCGCATTGAATATTGCTCTCAGTTCCAGAATATTGATTGGAAGTAGAGACTCCACCTGAGTCCAAACACCCTGACCCTTCAGGGAGTTCCAAACTGCACCCCAGCCCAGAAGGCTGGCATCTGTTGTCACTATCACCCACGAGGGTCTGCGGAAACAAGTCCCCTGGGACAGATGATCTGGGGACAACCACCAAAGAATAGAGTTTCTGGTCTCTTGATCCAGAATTATCTTTGGGGATAAATCCGCATAATCCCCATTTCACTGACCGAACACGCACAGTTGCAGTGGTCTGAGATGAAAGCGAGCAAACGGAACGATGTCCATTGCCGCTACCATTAATCCGATTACCTCCATACACTGAGCCACTGATGGCCGAGGTATGGACCGAAGTGCTCGGCAAGTATTCAAACTCTTTGATTTTCTGACCTCCGTCAGAAATACTTTCATGGCTACCGAGTCTATCAGAGTTCCCAAGAAAGGAACCCTGGTCTGTGGAACAAGTGAACTCTTCTCTATGTTCACCTTCCAGCCGTGAGTTCTCAGTAAAGACAGCACTGTGTCCGTGTGAGATTTTGTCAGATGATATGTTGACGCCTGAATCAGAATATCGTCCAGATAAGGCGCCACCGCTATCCCTTGCGGTCTGAGAACCGCCAAAAGAGACCCTAGAACCTTTGTGAAGATTCTGGGTGCTGTGGCCAACCTGAAAGAAAGAGCCACAAACTGATAATTTTTGTCCAAGAAGGCAAACCTTAGAAATTTGTTTAGACACTTGAGGTCCAAAATGGGTCTGAACGTTCCCTCTTTTTTTGGGGACCACAAATAGGTTTGAGTAAAACCCCTGTCCCTGTTCCAATTTTGGAACAGGACAGATTACTCCTATAGTAAAAAGGTCTTTTACACAGCGTAAGAACGCCTCTCTCTTTATCTGGATTGCAGATAATTTTGAAAGATGAAATCTCCCTCTTGGGAGAAAATCCTTGAATTCCAATTGATAACCGTGGGTCACTATTTCTAGTGCACAGGAATCCTGAACATCTCTTGCCCAAGCCTGAGCAAAGAAAAAAGTCTGCCCCCTACTAGATCCGGTCCCAAATCGGGGGCCACCCCTTCATGCTGTCTTAGGACCAGCAGTGGGTTTTTTGGATTGTTTACCCTTATTCCAGTTCTGATTGGGTCTCCAGACTGACTTAGATTGGGAAAAATTCCCTTCCTGCTTTGTGGTGGAAGAAGAAGCGGGGGGTCCTTCTTTAAAGTTCCGAAAATTATTCTGTTTACCCCTCATTTTAACTGACCTATCCTGAGGTAGTGCATGGCCCTTACCTCCTGTAATATCAGAAATGATCTCCTTCAATTATGGCGCAAAAAGGGTCTTACCTTTAAAGGGAATAGCTAAAAGCTTATGTTTTGATGACACATCAGCAGACCAAGATTTGAGCCACAATGCTCTACATGCTAAAATAGCAAATCCTGCATTTTCCCCGCTAATTTAGCAATTAGAAAAGCGGCATCAGAAATAAAAGAATTAGCTAGCTTAAGAGCCTTAATACTATCTAGAATGTCATCTAATGGAGTCTCAACCTTAAAGGGACAGTACACTGTAAATTTTTTTTCCATAAATGTATTTTAAATGACTTGTTATACCAACTGCAGAGTATAAAATATTTGAGAAATTGCATTTTCGGGTTTATTTGTGTATCTGAAGTAGCTGGTTTTGTGCTTTTGAAACCACAGCCTATTACAATGGGTTGAGCTTCAGGTAATTTCAGATCTCATTATGTTATCACTTTTATGTACACAGACTTGCTTCCTTATCTTATATTTGTCTGGAACACCAAAGCTCAATCGATAGAGAGAACAATGGAAAATTATAATTTTATTACTTAACTATCATGCCCCCCACTGAGGGTGTAATCTCTTCTGCTGGTTGTGTTTATTTAGGCTTGTAAATAACGTATACGCCAGTATCAAAACTTTCAGTATAGGTTGGGAAACCACAAGCTAAATCAGCTATTTCAAATGCTGAAATATGAGTAAAGGAGCTACTTGCAACCAATTTAATACACTCTAGCAGGTAAAAAGGATCATTGGGAATAATTTAAAGGGGAGAAAGTTTTTGGGTGAACTGTCCCTTTAAGAGACTCTTCTAGAGCCTCAAACCAAAAAGCTGCTGCAGTAGTTACTGGAACAATGCAAGCCGTAGGCTGTAAAAGAAATCCCTGATTAACAAATAATTTCTTTAGTAGACCCTCTAATTTCTTATCCATAGGATCCTTGAAAGCACAACTATCCTCAATGGGTATAGTAGTACGCTTAGCTAGGGAAGATATAGCTCCCTCTACCTTCGGGACCGTTTGCCATGAGTCCCGAATGGTATCTGATATAGGAAACATTTTCTTAAAATTAGGAGAGGGAGAAAACGGTATACCTGGTATATCCCATTCCTTACTAATAATTTCCGAAATTCTCTTAGGAACCGGAAAAACATCAGTGTAAGTAGGAACTTCCAAATATTTATCCATTTTACACAATTTCTCTGGAGGAATCACAATAGGATCACAATCATCCAGAGTCGCTAAAACCTCCCTAAGCAACAGGCGGAGGTGTTCAAGCTTAAATTTAAATGACATAGCATCAGAATCTGTCTGAGGCAAAACATTCCCTGAATCAGAAATTTCACCCTCAGACAGTAATTCCCTGATCCCCAACTCAGAGCACTGTGAGGGAACATCGGAAATAGCTAATAAAGCATCAGAGGATTCAGTATTTACATTAATACTTGACCTACTGCGTTTACCCTGCAACACTGGTAATTTAGACAATACCTCTGTAAGGGTAGTTGACATAACTGCAGCCATCTCCTGCAGAGTAAAGGAATTAGACGCACTAGAAGTACTAGGCGTCGCTTGTGTGGGCATAAAAGGTTGTGACACTTGGGGAGAATTGGATGGCATATCCTGATTCTCTTCAGACTGAGAATCATCCTTAGGCACACTTACTTTATTTAAAATATGCTTTTTACATTGTAAAGCCCTTTCAGTACAAAAGTTACACAATGTTAGAGGGGGTTGCACAATAGCTTCTAAAAACATAGAACAATGAGAAACCTCAATGTCGGACATGTTGAACAGACTAGTAATACCACAAAAGTCGTTTAAACACTTATTTATAGCATAAAATAAACATTAGAAAAAACGTGTACTGTGCCTTTAAGAAAAGAAAAAGTGAACAATTTTTCCAAAATGCACAAAAAACGTTAAAATTATTACCAAATTTAACTTAATCCAAAAATTACTGCACCCAGAAGCAAGGGCAGAAATAAGGCTTTAGAAGTACTTATATCAACATGTAGTCAAAAGATAGATAAAAATACACTCTGCACCTCGCCACATCTCTGCTGTGGCGCCTACCTGCCCCCAGGGTACTTCAAATCAAGTTTCCAACCCTTCAGACCAGCTACACAGTCCAGGAGCCACCAAGTTACTGTTTGCTGCTGCTAAGCCTGAAGAAATTGCGCCAAAATAGACTCCGCCCTTTAAGGTCAAAAGACGGAGTAGGCCCAAACAACACCGCATGGAAATGCAGTTTTGCACTAAAGTAAAAATACACACACAAAACAACCCTCAAGCATAAAACCAATAAGTTTTAAGTGCCAAAAATAAAAAAACATAAAACATCGTTTTTTATATTGTCTCCCATGTCACATAATGCCCAAATATCAACTAATGATAAATATAAAATAGGGACTCCAGTAACACCCCTCTTATTAAAATAGGTTTTACTGCTTACCCCATTCCCATACAGGGAAATAATGCCAGTCAGTTCTGATACACCAAGTCTCCTCAGAAAAAAAGGCTGCACATACCTTAATGCTGCTTGTAGCATGAAACCGGTCTCCACACTGAAGATGTCTCATGGTTACCTTCAGACGTCTTGTGGGAACCAGCGGGGATCTTAGTTACAAATGCTAAGATCATCAAACCTCAGGGCAGAAATCTTCTTCCATATCCCCCTGAGGAATATAGTATGCACCGGAACCATTTAAAATAAAAAAAACTTCTTGATTGAAGAAACTAAAACTAACACCTCACTTTACCATGTCTTCCTAGTATAACACAGGCAAAGAGAATGACTGAGGGTGGAGGGGAAGGGAGGGGCTATATATACAGCTCTGCTGTGGTGCTCTTTGCCACTTCCTGTTAGCAGGAGGTTAATATCCCACAAGTAAGGATGAAATCCGTGGACTCGTCATATCTTTGTAAAAGAAAACATAATTTATGCTTACCTGATAAATTTATTTCTCTTGTGGTGTATCCAGTCCACGGATCATTCATTACTTGTGGGATATTCTCCTTCCCAACAGGAAGTTGCAAGAGGATCACCCACAGCAGAGCTGCTATATAGCTCCTCCCCTAACTGCCATATCCAGTCATTCGACCGAAGACAAGCAGAGAAAGGAGAAACCATAGGGTGCAGTGTTGACTGTAGTTTAAAATTAAAAAATACCTGCCTTAAAATGACAGGGCAGGCCGTGGACTGGATATACCACAAGAGAAATAAATTTATCAGGTAAGCATAAATTATGTTTAAGATTTTGAGATCTAAAATTGGTCTGAAGGTTCCCTCTTTTTTGGGAACCACAAACAGATTTGAGTAAAAGCCCTGTCCCTGTTCCTCTTTTGGAACTGGATGGATCACTCCCATAACTAGGAGGTCTTGAACACAGTGTAAGAATGCCTCTCTCTTTATAAGGTTTGCAGATAATTGTGAAAGATGAAATCTCCCTTTTGGAGTGGAAGCTTTGAAGTCCAGAAGATATCCCTGGGATATAATTTCCAACGCCCAGGGATGCTGGACATCTCTTGCCCAAGCCTGGGCGAAGAGTGAAAGTCTGCCCCCTACTAGATCCGTTACCGGATAGGGGGCCAATCCTTCATGCTGTCTTAGAGAAAGGCAGCTGGCTTTTTGGCCTGCTTGCCTTTGTTCCAGGTCTGGTTAGGTTTCCAGACCGACTTGGACTGAGCAAAAGTTCCCTCTTGTTTTGCATTAGAGGAAGTTGTCGCACTCGCCTTGAAGTTTCGAAAGGCACGAAAATTAGTCTGTCTGGCCCTTGATTTGGACCTATCCTGAGGAAGGGCGTGACCTTTTCCTCCAGTGATATCAGAAATGATCTCCTTCAAACCAGGCCAGAATAGGGTTTGCCCCTTGAAGGGAATATTAAGCAGCTTAGACTTTGAAGTAACGTCAGCTGACCATGATTTAAGCCATAGCGCCCTGCGCGCCTGAATAGCAAAACCAGAATTCTTAGCCGTTAGTTTAGTCAAATGAACAATGGCATCAGAAACAAAAGAATTGGCTAGCTTAAGTGCTCTAAGCTTGTCAAGTATGTCATCCAATGGGGTCTCTACCTGTAAAGCCTCTTCCAGAGACTCAAACCAGAAAGCCGCAGCAGCAGTGACTGGGGCAATGCATGCAAGGGGCTGTAGAATAAAACCTTGTTGAATAAACATTTTCTTAAGGTAACCCTAACTTTTTATCCATTGGATCTGAGAAAGCACAACTGTCCTCGACAGGGATAGTAGTACGCTTAGCTAGGGTAGAAACTGCTCCCTCCACCTTAGGAACTGTCTGCCATAAGTCCCGTGTGGTGGCATCTATTGGAAACATTTTCTTAAAAATAGGAGGGGGAGAGAACGGCACACCTGGTCTATCCCATTCCTTAGTAATAATTTCTGTAAACCTTTTAGGTATTGGAAAAACATCAGTGCACACCGGCACTGCATAGTATTTGTCCAATCTACACAATTTTTCTGGCACTGCAATTGTATCACAGTCATTCAGAGCAGCTAAAACCTCCCTGAGCAACATGCGGAGGTGTTCAAGCTTAAATTTAAATGTAGACATATCAGAATCAGGTTGAATCTTTTTTCCTGAGTCAGAACCATCACCCACAGAAAGAAGCTCTCCATCCTCAGCTTCTGTATATTGTGAGGGAGTATCAGACATAGCTCTTAAAGCGTCAGTATGCTCTGTATTTCTTCTAACTCCAGAGCTGTCTCGCTTTCCTCTAAACCCAGGTAGTCTGGATAATACCGCTGACAGGGTATTATTATCCATGACCGCCGCCATGTCTTGTAAAGTAAACGCTATGGGCGCACTTGATGTACTTAGCGCCATTAGAGCGTGAGTCCCTCGAGCGGGAGTCAAAGGGTCTGACACATGGGGCGAGTTAGTCGGCATAACTTCCCCCTCGTCAGATTCCTCTGGTGATAAATTTTTTAAAGACAGAATATGATCTTTATTACTTAAAGTGAAATCAGTACATTTGGTACACATTCTAAGAGGGGGTTCCACCATGGCATCTAAACATAATGAACAAGGAGTTTCCTCTATGTCAGACATGTTTAAACAGACTAGCAATGAGAACAGCAAGCTTGGAAAACACTTTAAATCAAGTTAACAAGCAAAAAATAAAAAAGGTACTGTGCCTTTAAGAGAAACAAATTTTTACAGTGTGTATAATAAGCTAACAGAGCATTGCACCCACTTGCAAATGGATGATTAACCCCAAAAAACGGATAAAAAAAAACGATATAGACGTTTTTAACAGTCACAACAAACTGCCTACCTTTCCAAACAAACGACTTTGGAAAGCCTAAGAGCCCTTTAGAGATGTCCTATAGCATTCAGGGGACTCCTGGAGGAAGCTGGATGTCTCAGTCTGTAAAAGTTACTGCGCAAAAAAGTGCTAAATTAGGCCCCTCCCACTCATAGTAACAGTGGAAAGCCTCAGGAAACTGTTTCTAGGCAAATTTAAGCCAGCCATGTGGACAAAAACTAGGCCCCAATAAAGTTTTATCACCAAAGTATATATAAAAACGTTTAAACATGCCAGCAAACGTTTTATATTGTAAATCTATAAGAGTATTACCTCAGAAAGTAAGCATGATACCAGTCGCTATTAAATCACTGTATTCAGGCTTACCTTACATAAATCTGGTATCAGCAGCATCTTCTAGAAATTTTTTTAACTTTACATACCTCATAGCAGGATAACCTGCACGCCATTCCCCCACTGAAGTTACCTCTCTCTTCAGTCATGTGTGAGAACAGCAGTGGATCTTAGTTACAACCTGCTAAGATCATAGTAATCACAGGCAGATTCTTCTTCTATTTTCTGCCTGGGACAAAATAGTACAACTCCGGTACCATTTAAAAATAACAAACTTGATTGAAGAAAAAAAACAACTACGTTTCACCACTTTTCTCTTACTACCTCCATGCTTGTCGAGAGTTGCAAGAGAATGACTGGATATGGCAGTTAGGGGAGGAGCTATATAGCAGCTCTGCTGTGGGTGATCCTCTTGTAACTTCCTGTTGGTAAGGAGAATATCCCACAAGTAATGAATGATCCGTGGACTGGATACACCTTACAAGAGAAAGAAATATATATATATATATATATATATATATATATATATATAGTTTTAGAATAAATATTATTGTGTTTTATTTCTGCAAAACACAACTATTAGAGCTCTATTTTACCCTTGTTATTTGTACTGATAAACAACACAATGCAAAGCAAAAAGTCATGTAAATGAATCGAGTGACATACAAAATTAAACAGATATATTAGTGTATTAATCCATACTAAATTGCACTTTACAATGAACAATGTGCTGACTATAAATATGGGAAGCAATATTTTTAGCAAGTTTTTATGGTCCACACATAGAGGTTTAAAGGTTTTGTGGTCCCCTATTTTAACAGGACTTTTATCAAAAGACGCTCCTCTCTGGAAAAAACACAATGTTATAATAAATGGCTGCATGCGTGCAATACATACTCCCAACGATATGGGTATATACGCTCATGTTGCCTTGTGTGCACATGTTAATAACAGTATGAAACAACACTGAGTGAGCTGGTAACAGAGTGCTTCAGTCACTCACCCGCACGATCCTCCTCCGAGTCCGGGCATATTGCTGAGTAAGCCAACCAGCCGGATTACTTACTTACTTACTTTCAAAGACATCTACGCCCTAAACGGTATAAAAGAGGGCAAGGGGCGGGTATACACAGAAGTCAATGTGCGGCTGCGCTCATTAGAGGGAAGTAGGGAACATTCATTCCGGGACACTGAGCACTCCTTAGGCTTCTATAAGTTAGCGCTCTGCCTCTTGCCCCCAAACTATGCCCCACTGGACGGCAAGTCTGCAACAATAAAAAAAAACTTAACCCCTTAAGGACAAGGCCATTTTTCAATTTCCATCCCTTAAGGACCAGGGCTATTTTTAAATTTCTGCGGTGTTTGTGTTCCACTTACTCATTTACTGTACCCACACATATTATATACTGTTTTTCTCGCCATTAAATGGACTTTCTAAAGATACCATTATTTTCATCATATCTTATAATTTGCTATAAATAGAAATACAAAATATGATGAAAACATGGAAAAAAAAACACACTTTTTCTAACTTTGACCCCCAAAATCTGTTACACATCTACAGCCACAAAAAAACACCCAATAGTTTCTAAATTTTGTCCTGAGTTTAGAAATACCCAATGTTTACACGTTCTTTGCTTTTTTGCAAGTTAGAGGACAATAAGTACAAGTAGCACTTTGCTATTTCCAAACAATTTTTTTTCAAAATTAGCGCTAGTTAAATTGGAACACTGATATCTGTCAGGAATCCCTGAATAACCCTTCACATGTATATATTTTTTTTAGTAGACAACCCAAAGTATTGATCTAGGCCCATTTTGGTATATTTCATGCCACCATTTCACCGCCATTCTCTTGGTATCTTTATTTGAAATGCAAGAATGTAAGTTTAGATAGCAGCCCATTTTTGGTGAACAACCTGGGTTGTTCTTGCTGATTGGTGGTTAAATTCACTCACCAATAAACAAGTGCTGTCCAGGGTCTGAACCAAAAAAACAGAATTCATGCTTACCTGATAAATTACTTTCTCCAACGGTGTGTCCGGTCCACGGCGTCATCCATAACTTGTGGGAATATTCTCTTCCCCAACAGGAAATGGCAAAGAGCACAGCAAAAGCTGTCCATATAGTCCCTCCTAGGCTCCGCCCCCCCAGTCATTCTCTTTGCCGCTCTGAACAAGTAGCATCTCCACTGAGATGGTGAAGAGAATGTGGTGTTTAGTTGTAGTTTTTTATTCTTCTATCAAGAGTTTGTTTATTTTAAAATAGTGCTGGTATGTACTATTTACTCTGAAACAGAAAGAGATGAAGAGTTCTGTTTATAAGAGGAGTATGATTTTAGCAGCAGTAACTAAAATCGATTGCTGTTCCCACACAGGACTGTTGAGCTGAGAGAACTTCAGTTGGGGGGAACAGTTTGCAGACTTTTCTGCTCAAGGTATGACTAGACATTTTTCTAACAAGACTGTGTAATGCTGGAAGGCTGTCATTTTTTCCCTCATGGGGATCGGTAAGCCATTTTCTTAGTCTCAAACAGAATAAAGGGCTTATTATGGGCTATAAACTGGTAGACACTTTTATGGGCTAAATCGATTGCTTTATTTAGGTATTATATGCAGTTTGAAGTTGAATTTCACACTTTTATAACTTTGGGGAACGTTTTTTTTTTTGCGCCAGGCACTTGTTAAGACACCTTCCCAGTCAGGAAGGGCCTTTCTCTGTAGTAGGAAGAGCCTCATTTTCGCGCCATTACTGCGCAGTTACTTTTGAGAACAGTACATGCAGCTGCATGTGTGAGGGTCTGGAATTCACTGAAAAAGTTCCTAGAAGGCTTCATTTGGTATCGTATATCCCCCTGGGGATTGGTAAAGTCGCAGCAAAGGCTAAGGCTGGGACTGTAAGGGGGGTTAAAATTGTAAACGGCTCCGGTTTCCACATTTTAAGGGTTAACAGCTTGAAATTTGGGGTGAAATAAATAGCTTAGATGTCTTCTTTTTCAAATAAAGATAGCAAGAGAATGAAGAAAATTTGATAATAGGAGTAAATTAGAAAGTTGCTTAAAATTACATGCTCTATCTGAATCACGAAAGAAATTTTTTTGGGTTCAGTGTCCCTTTAAGGTTTCTCACTGAAATTCTTTAAAAACAGCTTGTGCAATTATGGCATGGTTGCTTTCTGGTAATTAGAAGGCCCCTAAATGCCGTTGCGCACCACGCGTGTATTATGCCCAGCAGTGAAGGGGTTAATTATGGAGCTTGTAGGGTTAATGTTAGCTTTAGTGTAGAGATCAGCCTGTCAGCTGACACATCCCACCCCCTGATCCCTCCCTGACCCCCCTCAGACAGCTCTTTTCCTCCCCTCCCCTCACAATTGTCACCGCCATCTTAAGTACTGGCAGAAAGTCTGCCAGTACTAAAATAAAAGGCAATTTTTTTTTTATATATTTATTTTGAAGTGATGGATCCCCCCTCAAGCCGCCAACCTTCCTGATCCACCCCATACAGCTCTCTAACCCCCACCCCTCTACCTATCTTCCACCATCTTGGGTACTGGCAGCTGTCTGCCAGTACAATTTTGCCATAATAAATTTTTTTGTTGTTGTTTTTTCCTAAATCATTTTCTGTAGTGTAGTTGCCCCCCTCAATACCCTCCCCCTCCCCGATCCCTTTACAAAAATTAATTTCCCTCCCTCGCCCTCTCTCTATCACATTAATGTAACGTGTGGTGAGCACCTCGCCTCCCTCCCGCGCGCTCCTTATGTATTGCACGCACTGCAGGGCAGCAGGGACAGGAAGTCCCTGCAGCGATGGGCCGCCCGCCCGCCTCCCTGCTACTGTTCCCACCCACCAACGGAACTGCACCATCGCTGGCCGATGAAAAGAGGGTCACAAGAGTGGCCCTCAATACATCGACAACTCTATTTCTGTAGTGCCCCACTCGTGGGGCATGCAGAAATAGCGCAATCTTGCTATTTTGAGCGAGATCGCGCCAGAGAGAAGCCCAGGACTGCAGCAAAGTACAGGGTACGTCGCTGGTCCTTAAAGGCATAACAAGCAACGTCATACAGGGTACGACGTTGGTCATTAAGGGGTTAAAGAAAAGAGTTCCCCCAGAGTCACCACAGCCCAGTCTGCCCACCCCTGAAAACGGTCCTTGCCACATTAAAAGCACTCGGTTTGTGCTGTAATAGTGGGCATGGCCAAGGTAACTGGCAGCCCACCGGGCATTTACCCGGTATGCCCTATGGTCAGTCCGAGCCTGATTCAACCCCTCTATGATAGAATGTACCATTTAATTACTATTTAACAAAATTAGGTAGCAAAAAAAGACAATTAGGGCTGGCTTTGATGTGCAGTGAGATTTTTTTCTTAAAAGAACACATAATTTTGATTACTTATTGTTACATACCAGAGAAGCATCCTGCAACTGGTGCAACATCTATAAGCTTGTAAGAAGTACATGAAACTTTTAAATATTCATTGTTTGTTAGGAGCAATGGCCGCCAAGCTCAGCCCACCTATTGTGTGTATATTTTGGTATGCTAAGTTTCTCAAATCACAAATCGATTCTTACATTTTCCGACTTGCACACACTGATTTGTGCATGAGCAATTGAATAAGCTAACTGAAATAATATTAAATGTGCACTGCTAAACAAGAAAACAGCTAACTGGAGGAAAAATAAAGCTGTGGGCCGAGCAGGAGCCATTTACAACTATCATTATTTAATGTGCTGTCAGAGATTTACGCCGGGGCTTAGGTTCCAGAAGGAATGGTTGTAAATTGAAACTGTTGTAAATTGAAACCCAGTTTATAATGTAAGTCAATGGGAAGTGAGGGAGTTAGGTTTCAGGCCCCTCTCAAAATTGTCATAAGTACACCTAATACATTTGAAATGAAGACAATGAATGCTAAACAGCATTATAAACCTAATAACATAATCACACAACACAGAATATATAATTAAACTAAGTTAAATGAACAAAAACATTTGCTAAACAGCATTATAAACCTAATAAAATCACACAACACAGACTTTACTTGCATTTTTCTGCAAACAATTCTTTCTATGCATTCCAATCTGGACTGATTTATAGACAGGAAGATCTTGTTCCTATGAAAGCTGCTCTATAGCTCAGTCTAGTTATACTGATTAATTTTAGCTTGCTTGGCTTGCATATCTCTGCTGCAACACAAGCGAACAGCTCCACCTACTGGCTATTTTAACCAATGCACTGCTTCTCAATAGCAGTCACATGACTGAAAAAAAGGTTGTTATTCTGAAACGGTGCAAATTGAACCGTTGTAAACCGCGGGCCACCTGTACAATACATATAACTGAGAGTGTCTTAAGTAATGAAAAACATAATTTATGTAAGAACTTACCTGATAAATTAATTTCTTTCATATTAGCAAGAGTCCATGAGCTAGTGACGTATGGGATATACATTCCTACCAGGAGGGGCAAAGTTTCCCAAACCTTAAAATGCCTATAAATACACCCTCACCACACCCACAATCAGTTTAACGAATAGCCAAGAAGTGGGGTGAAAGAAAGAGCGAAAGCATCAAAAAAATAAGGAATTGGAATAATTGTGCTTTATACAAAAAAATCATAACCACCACAAAAAGGGTGGGCCTCATGGACTCTTGCTAATTACATGAAAGAAAACATAATTTATGTAAGAACTTACCTGATAAATTCATTTCTTTCATATTAGCAAGAGTCCATGAGGCCCACCCTTTTTGTGGTGGTTATGATTTTTTTGTATAAAGCACAATTATTCCAATTCCTTATTTTTTGATGCTTTCGCTCCTTTCTTATCACCCCACTTCTTGGCTATTCGTTAAACTGAATTGTGGGTGTGGTGAGGGGTGTATTTATAGGCATTTTAAGGTTTGGGAAACTTTGCCCCTCCTGGTAGGAATGTATATCCCATACGTCACTAGCTCATGGACTCTTGCTAATATGAAAGAAATTAATTTATCAGGTAAGTTCTTACATAAATTATGTTTTTCATTACTTAAGACACTCTCAGTTATATGTATTGTACAGGTGGCCCGCGGTTTACAACGGTTCAATTTGCACCGTTTCAGAATAACAACCTTTTTTTTCAGTCATGTGACTGCTATTGAGAAGCAGTGCATTGGTTAAAATAGCCAGTAGGTGGAGCTGTTCGCTTGTGTTGCAGCAGAGATATGCAAGCCAAGCAAGCTAAAATTAATCAGTATAACTAGACCTGAGCTATAGAGCAGCTTTCATAGGAACAAGATCTTCCTGTCTATAAATCAGTCCAGATTGGAATGCATAGAAAGAATTGTTTGCAGAAAAATGCAAGTAAAGTCTGTGTTGTGTGATTTTATTAGGTTTATAATGCTGTTTAGCAAATGTTTTTGTTCATTTAACTTAGTTTAATTATATATTCTGTGTTGTGTGATTATGTTATTAGGTTTATAATGCTGTTTAGCATTCATTGTCTTCATTTCAAATGTATTAGGTGTTACTTATGACAATTTTGAGAGGGGCCTGAAACCTAACTCCCTCACTTCCCATTGACTTACATTATAAACTGGGTTTCAATTTACAACAGTTTCAATTTACAACCATTCCTTCTGGAACCTAACCCCGGCGTAAATCTCTGACAGCACATTAAATAATGATAGTTTGTAAATGGCTCCTGCTCGGCCCACAGCTTTATTTTCCTCCAGTTAGCTGTTTTCTTGTTTAGCAGTGCACATTTAATATTTTTCAGTTAGCTTATTCAAATTGCTCATGCACAAATCAGTGTGTGCAAGTCGGAAAATGTAAGAATCGATTTGTGATTTGAGAAACTTAGCATACCAAAATATACACACAATAGGTGGGCTGAGCTTGGCGGCCATTGCTCCTAACAAACAATGAATATTTAAAAGTTTCATGTACTTCTTACAAGCTTATAGATGTTGCACCAGTTGCAGGATGCTTCTCTGGTATGTAACAATAAGTAATCAAAATTATGTGTTCTTTTAAGAAAAAAATCTCACTGCACATCAAAGCCAGCCCTAATTGTCTTTTTTGCTACCTAATTTTGTTAAATAGTAATTAAATGGTACATTCTATCATAGAGGGGTTGAATCAGGCTCGGACTGACCATAGGGCATACCGGGTAAATGCCCGGTGGGCTGCCAGTTACCTTGGCCATGCCCACTATTACAGCACAAACCGAGTGCTTTTAATGTGGCAAGGACCGTTTTCAGGGGTGGGCAGACTGGGCTGTGGTGACTCTGGGGGAACTCTTTTCTTTAACCCCTTAATGACCAACGTCGTACCCTGTATGACGTTGCTTGTTATGCCTTTAAGGACCAGCGACGTACCCTGTACTTTGCTGCAGTCCTGGGCTTCTCTCTGGCGCGATCTCGCTCAAAATAGCAAGATTGCGCTATTTCTGCATGCCCCACGAGTGGGGCACTACAGAAATAGAGTTGTCGATGTATTGAGGGCCACTCTGTGACCCTCTTTTCATCGGCCAGCGATGGTGCAGTTCCGTTGGTGGGTGGGAACAGTAGCAGGGAGGCGGGCGGGCGGCCCATCGCTGCAGGGACTTCCTGTCCCTGCTGCCCTGCAGTGCGTGCAATACATAAGGAGCGCGCGGGGGAGGCGAGGTGCTCACACACGTTACATTAATGTGATAGAGAGAGGGCGAGGGAGGGAAATTAATTTTTGTAAAGGGATCGGGGAGGGGGAGGGTATTGAGGGGGGCAACTACACTACAGAAAATGATTTAGGAAAAAACAACAACAAAAAAATTTATTATGGCAAAATTGGTACTGGCAGACAGCTGCCAGTACCCAAGATGGTGGAAGATAGGTAGAGGGGTGGGGGTTAGAGAGCTGTATGGGGTGGATCAGGAAGGTTGGCGGCTGAGGGGGGATCCATCACTTCAAAATAAATATATAAAAAAAAAATTGCCTTTTATTTTAGTACTGGCAGACTTTCTGCCAGTACTTAAGATGGCGGGTGACAATTGTGAGGGGAGGGGGAGGGAGAAAGAGCTGTCTGAGGGGGGTCAGGAAGGGATCAGGGGGTGGGATGTGTCAGCTGACAGGCTGATCTCTACACTAAAGCTAACATTAACCCTACAAGCTCCATAATTAACCCCTTCACTGCTGGGCATAATACACGCGTGGTGCGCAACGGCATTTAGGGGCCTTCTAATTACCAGAAAGCAACCATGCCATAATTGCACAAGCTGTTTTTAAAGAATTTCAGTGAGAAACCTTAAAGGGACACTGAACCCAAAAAAATTTCTTTCGTGATTCAGATAGAGCATGTAATTTTAAGCAACTTTCTAATTTACTCCTATTATCAAATTTTCTTCATTCTCTTGCTATCTTTATTTGAAAAAGAAGACATCTAAGCTATTTATTTCACCCCAAATTTCAAGCTGTTAACCCTTAAAATGTGGAAACCGGAGCCGTTTACAATTTTAACCCCCTTACAGTCCCAGCCTTAGCCTTTGCTGCGACTTTACCAATCCCAGGGGGATATACGATACCAAATGAAGCCTTCTAGGAACTTTTTCAGTGAATTCCAGACCCTCACACATGCAGCTGCATGTACTGTTCTCAAAAGTAACTGCGCAGTAATGGCGCGAAAATGAGGCTCTTCCTACTACAGAGAAAGGCCCTTCCTGACTGGGAAGGTGTCTTAACAAGTGCCTGGCGCAAAAAAACGTTCCCCAAAGTTATAAAAGTGTGAAATTCAACTTCAAACTGCATATAATACCTAAATAAAGCAATCGATTTAGCCCATAAAAGTGTCTACCAGTTTATAGCCCATAATAAGCCCTTTATTCTGTTTGAGACTAAGAAAATGGCTTACCGATCCCCATGAGGGAAAAATGACAGCCTTCCAGCATTACACAGTCTTGTTAGAAAAATGTCTAGTCATACCTTGAGCAGAAAAGTCTGCAAACTGTTCCCCCCAACTGAAGTTCTCTCAGCTCAACAGTCCTGTGTGGGAACAGCAATCGATTTTAGTTACTGCTGCTAAAATCATACTCCTCTTATAAACAGAACTCTTCATCTCTTTCTGTTTCAGAGTAAATAGTACATACCAGCACTATTTTAAAATAACAAACTCTTGATAGAAGAATAAAAAACTACAACTAAACACCACATTCTCTTCACCATCTCAGTGGAGATGCTACTTGTTCAGAGCGGCAAAGAGAATGACTGGGGGGGCGGAGCCTAGGAGGGACTATATGGACAGCTTTTGCTGTGCTCTTTGCCATTTCCTGTTGGGGGAAGAGAATATTCCCACAAGTTATGGATGACGCCGTGGACCGGACACACCGTTGGAGAAAGTAATTTATCAGGTAAGCATGAATTCTGTTTTTTTGGTTCAGACCCTGGACAGCACTTGTTTATTGGTGAGTGAATTTAACCACCAATCAGCAAGAACAACCCAGGTTGTTCACCAAAAATGGGCTGCTATCTAAACTTACATTCTTGCATTTCAAATAAAGATACCAAGAGAATGGCGGTGAAATGGTGGCATGAAATATACCAAAATGGGCCTAGATCAATACTTTGGGTTGTCTACTAAAAAAAATATATACATGTGAAGGGTTATTCAGGGATTCCTGACAGATATCAGTGTTCCAATTTAACTAGCGCTAATTTTGAAAAAAAATTGTTTGGAAATAGCAAAGTGCTACTTGTACTTATTGTCCTCTAACTTGCAAAAAAGCAAAGAACGTGTAAACATTGGGTATTTCTAAACTCAGGACAAAATTTAGAAACTATTGGGTGTTTTTTTTGTGGCTGTAGATGTGTAACAGATTTTGGGGGTCAAAGTTAGAAAAAGTGTGTTTTTTTTCCATGTTTTCATCATATTTTGTATTTCTATTTATAGCAAATTATAAGATATGATGAAAATAATGGTATCTTTAGAAAGTCCATTTAATGGCGAGAAAAACAGTATATAATATGTGTGGGTACAGTAAATGAGTAAGTGGAACACAAACACCGCAGAAATTTAAAAATAGCCCTGGTCCTTAAGGGATGGAAATTGAAAAATGGCCTTGTCCTTAAGGGGTTAGTTTTTTTTTATTGTTGCAGACTTGCCGTCCAGTGGGGCATAGTTTGGGGGCAAGAGGCAGAGCGCTAACTTATAGAAGCCTAAGGAGTGCTCAGTGTCCCGGAATGAATGTTCCCTACCTTCCCTCTAATGAGCGCAGCCGCACATTGACTTCTGTGTATACCCGCCCCTTGCCCTCTTTTATACCGTTTAGGGCGTAGATGTCTTTGAAAGTAAGTAAGTAAGTAATCCGGCTGGTTGGCTTACTCAGCAATATGCCCGGACTCGGAGGAGGATCGTGCGGGTGAGTGACTGAAGCACTCTGTTACCAGCTCACTCAGTGTTGTTTCATACTGTTATTAACATGTGCACACAAGGCAACATGAGCGTATATACCCATATCGTTGGGAGTATGTATTGCACGCATGCAGCCATTTATTATAACATTGTGTTTTTTCCAGAGAGGAGCGTCTTTTGATAAAAGTCCTGTTAAAATAGGGGACCACAAAACCTTTAAACCTCTATGTGTGGACCATAAAAACTTGCTAAAAATATTGCTTCCCATATTTATAGTCAGCACATTGTTCATTGTAAAGTGCAATTTAGTATGGATTAATACACTAATATATCTGTTTAATTTTGTATGTCACTCGATTCATTTACATGACTTTTTGCTTTGCATTGTGTTGTTTATCAGTACAAATAACAAGGGTAAAATAGAGCTCTAATAGTTGTGTTTTGCAGAAATAAAACACAATAATATTTATTCTAAAACTATATATATATATATATATATATATATTTCTTTCTCTTGTAAGGTGTATCCAGTCCACGGATCATTCATTACTTGTGGGATATTCTCCTTACCAACAGGAAGTTACAAGAGGATCACCCACAGCAGAGCTGCTATATAGCTCCTCCCCTAACTGCCATATCCAGTCATTCTCTTGCAACTCTCGACAAGCATGGAGGTAGTAAGAGAAAAAGTGGTGAAACGTAGTTGTTTTTTTTTCTTCAATCAAGTTTGTTATTTTTAAATGGTACCGGAGTTGTACTATTTTGTCCCAGGCAGAAAATAGAAGAAGAATCTGCCTGTGATTACTATGATCTTAGCAGGTTGTAACTAAGATCCACTGCTGTTCTCACACATGACTGAAGAGAGAGGTAACTTCAGTGGGGGAATGGCGTGCAGGTTATCCTGCTATGAGGTATGTAAAGTTAAAAAAATTTCTAGAAGATGCTGCTGATACCAGATTTATGTAAGGTAAGCCTGAATACAGTGATTTAATAGCGACTGGTATCATGCTTACTTTCTGAGGTAATACTCTTATAGATTTACAATATAAAACGTTTGCTGGCATGTTTAAACGTTTTTATATATACTTTGGTGATAAAACTTTATTGGGGCCTAGTTTTTTGTCCACATGGCTGGCTTAAATTTGCCTAGAAACAGTTTCCTGAGGCTTTCCACTGTGTTACTATGAGTGGGAGGGGCCTAATTTAGCACTTTTTTGCGCAGTAACTTTTACAGACTGAGACATCCAGCTTCCTCCAGGAGTCCCCTGAATGCTATAGGACATCTCTAAAGGGCTCTTAGGCTTTCCAAAGTCGTTTGTTTGGAAAGGTAGGCAGTTTGTTGTGACTGTTAAAAACGTCTATATCGTTTTTTTTATCCGTTTTTTGGGGTTAATCATCCATTTGCAAGTGGGTGCAATGCTCTGTTAGCTTATTATACACACTGTAAAAATTTGTTTCTCTTAAAGGCACAGTACCTTTTTTATTTTTTGCTTGTTAACTTGATTTAAAGTGTTTTCCAAGCTTGCTGGTCTCATTGCTAGTCTGTTTAAACATGTCTGACATAGAGGAAACTCCTTGTTCATTATGTTTAGATGCCATGGTGGAACCCCCTCTTAGAATGTGTACCAAATGTACTGATTTCACTTTAAGTAATAAAGATCATATTCTGTCTTTAAAAAATTTATCACCAGAGGAATCTGACGAGGGGGAAGTTATGCCGACTAACTCGCCCCATGTGTCAGACCCTTTGACTCCCGCTCGAGGGACTCACGCTCTAATGGCGCTAAGTACATCAAGTGCGCCCATAGCGTTTACTTTACAAGACATGGCGGCGGTCATGGATAATAATACCCTGTCAGCGGTATTATCCAGACTACCTGGGTTTAGAGGAAAGCGAGACAGCTCTGGAGTTAGAAGAAATACAGAGCATACTGACGCTTTAAGAGCTATGTCTGATACTCCCTCACAATATACAGAAGCTGAGGATGGAGAGCTTCTTTCTGTGGGTGATGGTTCTGACTCAGGAAAAAAGATTCAACCTGATTCTGATATGTCTACATTTAAATTTAAGCTTGAACACCTCCGCATGTTGCTCAGGGAGGTTTTAGCTGCTCTGAATGACTGAGATACAATTGCAGTGCAGAAAAATTGTGTAGATTGGACAAATACTATGCAGTGCCGGTGTGCACTGATGTTTTTCCAATACCTAAAAGGTTTACAGAAATTATTACTAAGGAATGGGATAGACCAGGTGTGCCGTTCTCTCCCCCTCCTATTTTTAAGAAAATGTTTCCAATAGATGCCACCACACGGGACTTATGGCAGACAGTTCCTAAGGTGGAGGGAGCAGTTTCTACCCTAGCTAAGCGTACTACTATCCCTGTCGAGGACAGTTGTGCTTTCTCAGATCCAATGGATAAAAAGTTAGGGTTACCTTAAGAAAATGTTTATTCAACAAGGTTTTATTCTACAGCCCCTTGCATGCATTGCCCCAGTCACTGCTGCTGCGGCTTTCTGGTTTGAGTCTCTGGAAGAGGCTTTACAGGTAGAGACCCCATTGGATGACATACTTGACAAGCTTAGAGCACTTAAGCTAGCCAATTCTTTTGTTTCTGATGCCATTGTTCATTTGACTAAACTAACGGCTAAGAATTCTGGTTTTGCTATTCAGGCGCGCAGGGCGCTATGGCTTAAATCATGGTCAGCTGACGTTACTTCAAAGTCTAAGCTGCTTAATATTCCCTTCAAGGGGGCAAACCCTATTCTGGCCTGGTTTGAAGGAGATCATTTCTGATATCACTGGAGGAAAAGGTCACGCCCTTCCTCAGGATAGGTCCAAATCAAGGGCCAGACAGACTAATTTTCGTGCCTTTCGAAACTTCAAGGCGAGTGCGACAACTTCCTCTAATGCAAAACAAGAGGGAACTTTTGCTCAGTCCCAAGTCGGTCTGGAAACCTAACCAGACCTGGAACAAAGGCAAGCAGGCCAAAAAGCCAGCTGCCTTTCTCTAAGACAGCATGAAGGATTGGCCCCCTATCCGGTAACGGATCTAGTAGGGGGCAGACTTTCACTCTTCGCCCAGGCTTGGGCAAGAGATGTCCAGCATCCCTGGGCGTTGGAAATTATATCCCAGGGATATCTTCTGGACTTCAAAGCTTCCACTCCAAAAGGGAGATTTCATCTTTCACAATTATCTGCAAACCTTATAAAGAGAGAGGCATTCTTACACTGTGTTCAAGACCTCCTAGTTATGGGAGTGATCCATCCAGTTCCAAAAGAGGAACAGGGACAGGGCTTTTACTCAAATCTGTTTGTGGTTCCCAAAAAAGAGGGAACCTTCAGACCAATTTTAGATCTCAAAATCTTAAACATAATTTATGCTTACCTGATAAATTTATTTCTCTTGTGGTATATCCAGTCCACGGCCCGCCCTGTCATTTTAAGGCAGGTATTTTTTAATTTTAAACTACAGTCAACACTGCACCCTATGGTTTCTCCTTTCTCTGCTTGTCTTCGGTCGAATGACTGGAGTATGGCAGTTAGGGGAGGAGCTATATAGCAGCTCTGCTGTGGGTGATCCTCTTGCAACTTCCTGTTGGGAAGGAGAATATCCCACAAGTAATGAATGATCCGTGGACTGGATACACCACAAGAGAAGAATAAATTTATCAGGTAAGCATAAATTATGTTTTCTTTTACAAAGATATGACGAGTCCACGGATTTCATCCTTACTTGTGGGATATTAACCTCCTGCTAACAGGAAGTGGCAAAGAGCACCACAGCAGAGCTGTATATATAGCCCCTCCCTTCCCCTCCACCCTCAGTCATTCTCTTTGCCTGTGTTATACTAGGAAGACATGGTAAAGTGAGGTGTTAGTTTTAGTTTCTTCAATCAAGAAGTTTTTTTTATTTTAAATGGTTCCGGTGCATACTATATTCCTCAGGGGGATATGGAAGAAGATTTCTGCCCTGAGGTTTGATGATCTTAGCATTTGTAACTAAGATCCCCGCTGGTTCCCACAAGACGTCTGAAGGTAACCATGAGACATCTTCAGTGTGGAGACCGGTTTCATGCTACAAGCAGCATTAAGGTATGTGCAGCCTTTTTTTCTGAGGAGACTTGGTGTATCAGAACTGACTGGCATTATTTCCCTGTATGGGAATGGGGTAAGCAGTAAAACCTATTTTAATAAGAGGGGTGTTACTGGAGTCCCTATTTTATATTTATCATTAGTTGATATTTGGGCATTATGTGACATGGGAGACAATATAAAAAACGATGTTTTATGTTTTTTTATTTTTGGCACTTAAAACTTATTGGTTTTATGCTTGAGGGTTGTTTTGTGTGTGTATTTTTACTTTAGTGCAAAACTGCATTTCCATGCGGTGTTGTTTGGGCCTACTCCGTCTTTTGACCTTAAAGGGCGGAGTCTATTTTGGCGCAATTTCTTCAGGCTTAGCAGCAGCAAACAGTAACTTGGTGGCTCCTGGACTGTGTAGCTGGTCTGAAGGGTTGGAAACTTGATTTGAAGTACCCTGGGGGCAGGTAGGCGCCACAGCAGAGATGTGGCGAGGTGCAGAGTGTATTTTTATCTATCTTTTGACTACATGTTGATATAAGTACTTCTAAAGCCTTATTCTGCCCTTGCTTCTGGGTGCAGTAATTTTTGGATTAAGTTAAATTTGGTAATAATTTTAACGTTTTTTGTGCATTTTGGAAAAATTGTTCACTTTTTCTTTTCTTAAAGGCACAGTACACGTTTTTTCTAATGTTTATTTTATGCTATAAATAAGTGTTTAAACGACTTTTGTGGTATTACTAGTCTGTTCAACATGTCCGACATTGAGGTTTCTCATTGTTCTATGTGTTTAGAAGCTATTGTGCAACCCCCTCTAACATTGTGTAACTTTTGTACTGAAAGGGCTTTACAATGTAAAAAGCATATTTTAAATAAAGTAAGTGTGCCTAAGGATGATTCTCAGTCTGAAGAGAATCAGGATATGCCATCCAATTCTCCCCAAGTGTCACAACCTTTTATGCCCACACAAGCGACGCCTAGTACTTCTAGTGCGTCTAATTCCTTTACTCTGCAGGAGATGGCTGCAGTTATGTCAACTACCCTTACAGAGGTATTGTCTAAATTACCAGTGTTGCAGGGTAAACGCAGTAGGTCAAGTATTAATGTAAATACTGAATCCTCTGATGCTTTATTAGCTATTTCCGATGTTCCCTCACAGTGCTCTG
Organism: Bombina bombina; assembly: GCF_027579735.1. NCBI lineage: Eukaryota > Metazoa > Chordata > Amphibia > Anura > Bombinatoridae > Bombina > Bombina bombina. The sequence goes on along the minus strand of NC_069500.1, from coordinate 426,077,683 downwards.
AGTTGGGGATCAGGGAATTACTGTCTGAGGGTGAAATTTCTGATTCAGGGAATGTTTTGCCTCAGACAGATTCTGATGCTATGTCATTTAAATTTAAGCTTGAACACCTCCGCCTGTTGCTTAGGGAGGTTTTAGCGACTCTGGATGATTGTGATCCTATTGTGATTCCTCCAGAGAAATTGTGTAAAATGGATAAATATTTGGAAGTTCCTACTTACACTGATGTTTTTCCGGTTCCTAAGAGAATTTCGGAAATTATTAGTAAGGAATGGGATAGACCAGGTATACCGTTTTCTCCCTCTCCTAATTTTAAGAAAATGTTTCCTATATCAGATACCATTCGGGACTCATGGCAAACGGTCCCGAAGGTAGAGGGAGCTATATCTTCCCTAGCTAAGCGTACTACTATACCCATTGAGGATAGTTGTGCTTTCAAGGATCCTATGGATAAGAAATTAGAGGGTCTACTAAAGAAATTATTTGTTAATCAGGGATTTCTTTACAGCCTACGGCTTGCATTGTTCCAGTAACTACTGCAGCAGCTTTTTGGTTTGAGGCTCTAGAAGAGTCTCTTAAAGGGACAGTTCACCCAAAAACTTTCTCCCCTTTAAATTATTCCCAATGATCCTTTTTACCTGCTAGAGTGTATTAAATTGGTTGCAAGTAGCTCCTTTACTCATATTTCAGCATTTGAAATAGCTGATTTAGCTTGTGGTTTCCCAACCTATACTGAAAGTTTTGATACTGGCGTATACGTTATTTACAAGCCTAAATAAACACAACCAGCAGAAGAGATTACACCCTCAGTGGGGGGGCATGATAGTTAAGTAATAAAATTATAATTTTCCATTGTTCTCTCTATCGATTGAGCTTTGGTGTTCCAGACAAATATAAGATAAGGAAGCAAGTCTGTGTACATAAAAGTGATAACATAATGAGATCTGAAATTACCTGAAGCTCAACCCATTGTAATAGGCTGTGGTTTCAAAAGCACAAAACCAGCTACTTCAGATACACAAATAAACCCGAAAATGCAATTTCTCAAATATTTTATACTCTGCAGTTGGTATAACAAGTCATTTAAAATACATTTATGGAAAAATTTTTTACAGTGTACTGTCCCTTTAAGGTTGAGACTCCATTAGATGACATTCTAGATAGTATTAAGGCTCTTAAGCTAGCTAATTCTTTTATTTCTGATGCCGCTTTTCTAATTGCTAAATTAGCGGGGAAAATGCAGGATTTGCTATTTTAGCATGTAGAGCATTGTGGCTCAAATCTTGGTCTGCTGATGTGTCATCAAAACATAAGCTTTTAGCTATTCCCTTTAAAGGTAAGACCCTTTTTGCGCCATAATTGAAGGAGATCATTTCTGATATTACAGGAGGTAAGGGCCATGCACTACCTCAGGATAGGTCAGTTAAAATGAGGGGTAAACAGAATAATTTTCGGAACTTTAAAGAAGGACCCCCCGCTTCTTCTTCCACCACAAAGCAGGAAGGGAATTTTTCCCAATCTAAGTCAGTCTGGAGACCCAATCAGAACTGGAATAAGGGTAAACAATCCAAAAAAACCCACTGCTGGTCCTAAGACAGCATGAAGGGGTGGCCCCCGATTTGGGACCCGGATCTAGTAGGGGGCAGACTTTTTTCTTTGCTCAGGCTTGGGCAAGAGATGTTCAGGATTCCTGTGCACTAGAAATAGTGACCCACGGTATCAATTGGAATTCAAGGATTTTCTCCCAAGAGGGAGATTTCATCTTTCAAAATTATCTGCAATCCAGATAAAGAGAGAGGCGTTCTTACGCTGTGTAAAAGACCTTTTTACTATAGGAGTAATCTGTCCTGTTCCAAAATTGGAACAGGGACAGGGGTTTTACTCAAACCTATTTGTGGTCCCCAAAAAAAGAGGGAACGTTCAGACCCATTTTGGACCTCAAGTGTCTAAACAAATTTCTAAGGTTTGCCTTCTTGGACAAAAATTATCAGTTTGTGGCTCTTTCTTTCAGGTTGGCCACAGCACCCAGAATCTTCACAAAGGTTCTAGGGTCTCTTTTGGCGGTTCTCAGACCGCAAGGGATAGCGGTGGCGCCTTATCTGGACGATATTCTGATTCAGGCGTCAACATATCATCTGACAAAAATCTCACACGGACACAGTGCTGTCTTTACTGAGAACTCACGGCTGGAAGGTGAACATAGAGAAGAGTTCACTTGTTCCACAGACCAGGGTTCCTTTCTTGGGAACTCTGATAGACTCGGTAGCCATGAAAGTATTTCTGACGGAGGTCAGAAAATCAAAGAGTTTGAATACTTGCCGAGCACTTCGGTCCATACCTCGGCCATCAGTGGCTCAGTGTATGGAGGTAATCGGATTAATGGTAGCGGCATTGGACATCGTTCCGTTTGCTCGCTTTCATCTCAGAGCACTGCAACTGTGCGTGTTCGGTCAGTGAAATGGGGATTATGCGGATTTATCCCCAAAGATAATTCTGGATCAAGAGACCAGAAACTCTATTCTTTGGTGGTTGTCCCCAGATCATCTGTCCCAGGGGACTTGTTTCCGCAGACCCTCGTGGGTGATAGTGACAACAGATGCCAGCCTTCTGGGCTGGGGTTGCAGTTTGGAACTCCCTGAAGGGTCAGGGTGTTTGGACTCAGGTGGAGTCTCTACTTCCAATCAATATTCTGGAACTGAGAGCAATATTCAATGCGCTTCAGGCGTGGCCTCAGTTGGCTTCGGCCAAATTCATCAGATTTAAGTCGGACAACATAACGACTGTGGCATATGTCAATCATCAGGGGGGAACAAGGAGTTCCTTAGCGATGATAGAAGTATCCAAGATAATCAGTTGGGCAGAGGCCCACTCTTGTCATCTGTCAGCGATCTACATCCCAGGGGTAGAGAACTGGGAAGCAGATTTCTAAGTCGACAGACTTCTCATCCGGGGGAGTGGGAACTTGATTGATTCTCAGATGGGGCAGACCGGAATTGGATTTGATGGCATCTCGTCAGAATGCCAAGCTTCCAAGATATGGATCCAGGTCAAGGGATCCTCAGGCCGAACTGATAGATGCCTTGGCCGTACCTTGGTTGTTCAGCCTAGCTTATGTGTTTCCGACGTTTCCTCTCCTCCCACGCTTGATTGCTCGAATCAAACAGGAGAGAGCTTCAGTGATCCTGATAGCGCCTGCGTGGCCACGCAGGACTTGGTATTCGGATCTAGTGGACATGTCCTCTCTGCCACCGTGGAAACTTCCGTTGACACAGGACCTTCTCATTCAAGGTCCTTTCCAACATCCAAATCTAATTTCTCTGCAACTGACTGCGTGGAGATTGAATGCTTGATTTTATCGAAGCGAGGATTCAGTTATCAATACTTTGATACAGGCTAGAAGCCTTTCACTAGAAAGATCTATCATAAGATATGGCGTAAATATCTTTATTGGTGTGAATCCAAGGGTTGGAGTAAAGTTAGGATTAATAGGATTTTTGTCTTTTCTCCAAGAAGGATTGGAGAAAGGGTTATCAGCAAGTTCCTTAAAGGGACAAATTTCAGCTTTGTCAATTCTGTTTCACAAACGTTTGGCAAATGTATCAGATGTTCAGTCTTTTGTCAGGCTCTATCTAGAATTAAGCCTGTATTTAGACCTATTACTCCTACCTGGAGTTTGAATTTAGTTCTTCGAGTTCTGCAAGGGGTTCCGTTTGAACCTATGCATTCCATAGATATTAAACTATTATCTTGGAAAGTTCTGTTTTTGGTTGCTTTTTCTTCTGCTTGAAGAGTTTTCTGAGCATTCAGCATTACAGTGTGATTCGCCTTATCTCATATTTAATTCTGATAAGGTGCTTTTACGTACCAAACCTGGGTTCCTTCCTAAGGTTGTTTCGAATAAGAATATTAATCAGGAAATTGTTGTTCCTTCCTTGTGTCCTAATCCTTCTTCTAAGAAGGAGCGTCTGTTACATAACTTGGACGTGGTCCGTGCCTTAAAGTTTTACTTACAGGCAACTAAGGATTTCCGTCAATCATCTTCATTATTCATTGTTTATTTTGGAAAGCGTAGGGGTCAGAAAGCTACGGCTACCTCTCTTTCTTTTTGGCTGAGAAGTATCATCCGCCTGGCATATGAGACTGCTGGACAGCAGCCTCCTGAAAGAATTACGGCTTATTCTTCTAGGGCTGTGGTTTCCACATGGGTTTTTAAAAACGATGCATCTGTGGAACAGATTTGTAAGGCTGCGGACTTGGTCGTCCCTTCACACTTTTTCCAAATTTGATACTTTTGCTTCTTCTGAGGCTATCTTTGGGAGAAAGGTTCTTCAAGCAGTGGTGCCTTCCGTTTAGGTTCCTGTCTTGTCCCTACCTTTCATCCGTGTCCTATTGCTTTGGTATTGGTTTCCCACAAGTAAGGATGAAATCCGTGGACTCATCATATCTTTGTTAAAGAAAACTAAATTTATGCTTACCTGATAAATTACTTTGTTACGATATGACGAGTCCACGGCCCACCCTGTTCTTTTTAAGACAGTTTTTATTTTATTTTTTTGTAAACTTCAGTCACCTCTGCACCTTTTTAGCCTTTCCTTTTCTCTTCCTATACCTTCGGACCGAATGACTGAGGGTGGAGGGGAAGGGAGGGGCTATATATACAGCTCTGCTGTGGTGCTCTTTGCCACTTCCTGTTAGCAGGAGGTTAATATCCCACAAGTAAGGATGAAATCCGTGGACTCGTCATATCGTAAAAGAAAGTAATTTATCAGGTAAGCATAAATTTAGTTATATATATACTGTATATACAGTGTATGTATATATATATATATATATTATATATATATATATATATATTACAAATTTACATAAACTGGCCTGCCCCTGTAAAATGCTATGAGGGCCTCCTGGTCCAATTATAGAATAAGCCTGCTGCCCTGTTTGGAAATGTGGGTCAGTGAGTAGCTGCAGAGTCAGGGGCAAAACATCGCTAACAGATAGAGGCAGTTAGTGCTGTAGGCTAGAAGGGAGGAAGTTTTTTAGGTCCCTGTCTTAGACTGAGTGTCCCCAGAGGGAACGGCAGTATTTGAAGCTCCTTAATATATGTAAGTAAACCTGCTTAAATTAAATTCATATATTGCTCTAGCGTTTTTTGTTTTTTTTAAAAAAATGTATTCTCTGTAGTGTAACTGTGACATTAAAAAATGTTAAACTTTGGTGTATTAGACATAAAAAAACAATATGGGGGTTTTTGATGGTATATCTTGCTTGCGGTTACCTCACTGATTCAGGAATCAAATCCATGGAATAACAAAGGATTCAGTTGTATTTCCTTGCAAAAAAGTACTGCTGTTTGTAAAAACATTCAAAATTATCAATATCCACAAGTTACTAGGGCAGCATGTTGTCTTGTTCTGGTGTGGTTTACTTCAATATTTTAAAAAACCTTTACATGTATGTGGTGTACAGTGTGTGTATGCATAGTGAGCGTGCTTATGTTATGAGTGTATTTATGTGTGGTGTACATGCTTATGAGTGTATGCAAGTGTGGTGTGCGTGTATATGCATGTTTATATGCATGATGTACATGCATATGCGTGTTTATATGTGTGGTGTGCATGCATATAAGTGTGTGTATGTGTGTTGTGGGTGCATATGAGTGTGTGTATGTGTGGTATGGGTGTGTATGTATGGTGTGGGTATGTGCCTATCAGTGTATGTATGTGTGGTGTACGTGCTTATCTGTGTATGTATGTGTGGTGTGGGTGCATATGAGTGTATGTATGTGTGGTGTGCATGCTTATTAGTGTTTGTATGCATAGTGTACGTGCTTATGAGTATATATGTGGTGTGGGTGCATATGAGTGTATGTATGTGTGGTGTACGTGCTTATCTGTGTATGTATGTGTGGTGTGGGTGCATATGAGTGTATGTATGTGTGGTGTGCATGCTTATTAGTGTTTGTATGCATAGTGTACGTGCTTATGAGTATATATGTGGTGTGGGTGCATATGAGTGTATTTATGTGTGGTGTACGTGCTTATCTGTGTATGTATGTGTGGTGTGGGTGCATATGAGTGTATGTATGTGTGGTGTGCATGCTTATTAGTGTTTGTATGCATAGTGTACGTGCTTATGAGTATATATGTGGTGTGGGTGCATATGAGTGTATTTATGTGTGGTGTACGTGCTTATGAGAGTATGTGTGGTGTGCGTGTGTATATGCGTAATGTGTATGCATTTGCATGTTTTATATGTGTGGTGTGCGTGCATATTAATGTGTGTATTTGGGTGGTTAAATAAAAATTGGGGGTGGAGTGTGCTGCTTTGCTTTAAAATGCCAGTCCGGCCCTGGGTTGAATGTGTTTTTTATGATTATATTACAATGGTTTTCTGGGCAGTAAATAATGGCTGTCTATACTTAGAGGCGGCACTTTAAAGGGACATTCCATTAAAAATCGCTTTGATTAGAAGCAGTTTTTGCAGTTCACTTTTATTAGCTAAAATGTTTCTAGTAAACTCACTATTTCAATTAGAGGTTTTAAATAGTATTCAGTACCGTGTATAGCAGATGGTGATGACTTTGTTTAAATGGTACAAACCTCTGTTGGTTCTGAGTAGACATGCTTTTTAAAATGCCAATTCACTGAACATAGCTAGATGTGTTCCACATACCTGTGCAAACTAGAAGCTAGAAGTATTACAAAAATACTTTTCTCAAAAACGTAAACACACTCCCAAAGTGATCAGTAAATGAAAGGGTTTCTGTATACCATGTATTTAAAAAAACTTACATGGCCTAAGAAGCTGTCATATACTTCTTTGAAAATCAGCCTTCACAGAAATTTAAGTGCATGAATTCCTGTGGGAACATTATTAGATTGCTTGTACGTCATCCTCCTTAAACCTTTTATTTACAGAAATTGATTAATCACCCAGAGAATAAGGGATACATGCAGGTTATATACTGTTACTTTATATGGGAGGGTACACATCGAACAGCTTATACTACATGCAGCTTTATAAATGGGCTCAGGTGGGCTTCAGATTAGAAAGCTAGCAATTTGTTACTTTAAGCACATTCATAAATATATTATCACTCCGATGCACGAATAGCAATGCAGATATTGTCCATAGCAGATTCAGAGTACGGTTTACATATTTTCACTCTACAACCACACATTTTGTTTGTCCCTCTTTTTTTAATACCATTTGTCGTGTTCCCTTTTTCTTTTTTTTGTATTTAGATTTCTCTGATCTGCATGGTTAAATCCCCATATTGTGTTTTTATCATATTGCATCTTCCCACAGCTGTACACACTAAAGCTCTTTCCTGTATTAACAACTCCAGCCATTTGATATTCGGTTTAGTATTCCCGATGATTCTTTCAAACAGCTCTTTTATCTTGTCAACGCTTATTTGTGCTCTTGACTTGGTATTAATCTTTCTTTCAACCTTTTCCATAACACATTGTATATGTGTCATACCTCCTCTCACTCACATCATTGCTCTTCACTACCTGTCTCTACCTCCTCCCTTTCCACTCCTACATAGCTCCATATTTTGTGTTCCCTTGGCAATGGGTGTTTGTGAATACAGCATAGAAAGGAAGGTCTTAGGGAATTCCTAATAAAGCCATGATTTCCTTTTTTACACTAACTTCCAACATTGCTTTGGAGGTTTCTGTCTGTTAATCTGTTGCTTTCCTCCTATCTACTCTGCAGAAATCCTTCTCGTCGTCATTCAAGAATGAGACGAGGGTGGGAGGTCTGTGTTATGTTTTTTTTCTCCCTTTCTTTTCCCTGATGGTGCCCAAACAGCTGGCACTCTGCCCTCTGTGTGCAGTCTTTGCTCTTAACACAGAGGAGTCAGCTGGGAGTGGGAGTCACAGAAAAGGGAGCAAAAGACCACAAGAACCACTGTGAATACATTGCTAGACGTGTGTATGCTATGTATACAGCAATATGTGTACATGAAATGGATGGATGTTTATGGAATGTAAGTATATATACTATGTGTGTGGTGTGTGTCTGCACTTAAATACAGTAGAAACATATGATTGCTGAGCCCTTCTGTATGGAAAGATGTGTATCTAATATGCATGGAATACACAACTAAAACATGCGATTAAACAGAAACAAGGAAATCTACCTTTCTCTCCAGAAATTGGAACACAAATTGAGGATATTCCAAAGTAAGTGCAAATTATAAGAAAAAAAAAAGGTGACAAGTTTCTCAGCCATCTGTATAAGCTGTTTCATCAGGCTGATTAGCAACTGTGGATTTCCTTGTTCATGTTTCAGTTATCTGGGAGACTGTAATATAGCACCTGGAGGTGCACTCCACTTGTGAGTGTTTTATTCCTTCCTTTATACTTTTCTCATGATTGTATTATACCATGTGGCATCCTTGTCTTCTTTTGATTTTCAGATAACATGTTTAAATCTCCAAATATGTCATTACAATCATAAATTAACATTTAGATGATAAGGTTTCAAATATGGTGGGCCAATGACTTATTCAAGAAGCTACCGTATTTAGACTAGAGACTGATTAAAGAGGAGGAATCTTGCCTGTGGAGAACACTTTTATTTTGCATTGGACTTTTTTACAAGTCTGATATTTATTTTTGTTTATTTTTTTCATTTAGTATGGTATATACCACTTGTGAAGGGTACTCCCTATCTTTGTGATTTTGTATGTTAATCCTATCAATAGAGTTAAAAAAAAAAAACTACATTCCAACATAATAGTTATATTATGTATTGCATCTTTCATATGGGTGGTTAGAGTCCACGATCCATTACTCCTGGGAATTACTCTTCCCTACCACTAGGAGGAGGCAAAAATTCCCAAACCCCAAGAACTGTAAAAAAAAAACTCACCAGTACCTCAATATTTTCTTTGCCTCTGCTGGAGGGGGTTGAAGAATGAAGATATGCATTTGATTCTTCAGAGAGATGGCTTCTCAGATCTAGTTGAGGCCCGTTTCCCCTCAGAGTACAAGTTGCTTGTTGGGGAGATGTATTTGGAGTATTGGAAGTGACATGTTGGTGGTGGTTTAGTCACAAGTCTTGCAATGGGGTCGCAGCAGTAGCAGCTTGTGGGTTTTAAATGGGGGTTCACAATAGATTACATTATCATATAATGGACCTGCAGAGATAACCATGTCTCTGCCAGCAGCCTGAGAGTGTGAAAGCTGTGCCAGCAATGCAGTAGCCATGAATTTCCTAGTGATGGTGCAGTGTTAGGCTTATTCTGCGAGTTCATATATAGGATGTGTGGAGATCTATGTGCAGAAACACTAACGCATAGACTCACAGACATACAGACACACACATACAGACACACAGAGACAGACACACACAGACACACACAGGCATACACACATACAAACACACACTAGCATACACACATACAGACACACACTAACACACAGACACACATAGGCATACACACATACAGACACACACTGGCATACACACACATACAGACACACACAGAGAGACACTAACACACAGTCACACACTAACACACAGGCATACACAGACAGACTAACACACACACAGGCATACACACACAGAGACACTGAGGCAAAAAACAAGCTTTCTTTAGCTTCTACAGCTCATAATTATGTGTGCAGCTTCAAGTGCAGTTATCTTAGGACTGCAATATATATTTTTTAAACAAAATCGAATACATTACTGCTACTCTTTCTGCATGCAGATTTGCTCACTGCCTAATTTAACTATTTAGGAAACAACTTGCAAGTAAAAAGCAGTGTTCTTGTTGTTCCCTAAATAGTTATGTTAGGCAATTAACAAATCTGCATGAATTGTGCTTTGTTTCTCCACTATAAGATAAGCAGCAGTTTAGGTTAGATTTCACTGATAGCAGATCTGTATACACTCACTGAATACACGGTCGGCATTGAACTTCGGGGAGGAAGCTTTCTGTTTTGCTAGGCAACCACCAAGCCTCTTCCCCCATCTGCAAATCAGAATGTCTTGCAAAGTGAAAACTGACAACAGGAACATAAAGCAAACTAACAGAGGACTATATTTGTAATAAACTGAACCTGCTAACTTGGTTTTCTAAAGCACCTTTACAGTGATTTTCTTCTGTTTGTTTGTGCTCACATTTAGGCTGCTTCACAAGGGAAACAGACTGTTCTTACTGAAAAGGTACATTATATTATTAGCTTATTTTCAGTTATTCATATGAATAGGAAGGACGTTTTTTATTGCCCTTTAAAAACAGAGGCTTATATCATATATGACATATTTATTACCAGAAGATTACAAATGACAGAAGTAAACAAGCTGTTGTATCAGTACTCTGCAAGCAGTAAATTTGTACATTATGTGTACTTGTTCCTAACACGCTGACAGCATGAACTAGTGAGGATCTCCAGAAAATAAAGAGAGGTGAAGCAATCACAACCAGCAATACAAGAAAAGTTATGAGTTCAATAAAACATGGCTCCAGCACCATAACAGTCTCTTACAGGGTGCAGCGCACGGATGACTCACAAGTTGTCCCACACTGAGGTTCCTCATCAAGCTCGCGATCCTCCTGACAAGACCTCCTTACATCACATCCGCACTAAGCGCTCTGACTGTGCAGTGGTATTTGCAAATAAAGCACCATTCCTAACACGCACAAGGACCTTTGCCCTTCTTGACCCCATTACCCCCTCTTATTAGGAGACACCATCACATCTGGATAGTGTAATTTACTACTAGTTAAACTAGTAGTAAATGACACTTTCCAGATGTGATGGTGTCTCCTAATAAGAGGAGTTTAGTATTAACCTTCGGTGGCTTCTGTCACAGCTCAGCCTCAGCGAGTCCTTCCCGCGCTGCAGTACAGCTGATTGCTGTAGGAGGATTAAGCTATCTGAGGCCCCTCCCCCTCTACAGGCTTCTGTGCAAATACACAGTGCCTTCACTGCCTGCATTTCAACCTCTGCCTCGTCACGTGACCTGAGTGGTGATGTTGGCGTCTCACTCGCACAGCATAAACTGTGCTATTAGCGACGTATAAGGGCTGGGTTGGTACGGCGCCTGCAGGCACTTATGGATGAGTGCAGAGAGGTATGCCAGGCATCTAGACTCTTTTTTTGGCTGAGTAATTAAATATAATTTATTCAGCCAAAAAAAATGTCTTCTTCTTTTGTCTTTGGGGGTTCACGTGCGCCTGTGTGTCTATGGAGGAGCCTCCACTGGGTTGCAGGGAGCTGTCCTTTGCTTCTTCCTGTTGGTTATTCAATATACTCCTATTGCTGAAATGTTGGTGGCCATGCCTCTTTCAACTAAACGTAAAAGTAATTTCAGAATTTACCTTCTACTTGTTCTTAGTCTGAGCTGGTGGTTTTCATCTGATCATTAAATTGAAACATCTTTCTATTAATTTTATGTTGATCATATTCGTTCTCTTTTTAAGGGAATTTTTGCTTATTTATTTTAAAGGTTAATAATCCTAAATTAGATGTGATGTACCAGTTAAAGGGACAATCAAGTAGAAAAAAAAACTTTCTTGATTTAAATAGGGCATGTCATTTTAAACAACTTTCCAATTTACTTTTATTACCATTTTTGCTTTGTTCTCTTGGTATTCTTAGTTGAAAGCTAAATCTAGGAGGTATATATGCTAATTTATTAGACCTTGAAGGCCACCTCTAATCTGAAAGCATTTTGACAGTTTTTCACCACTAGAGGGCATTAGTTCATGTGTTTCATATAGATAACATTGAGCTCAGGCACGTGATGCTCCTAAAAGCAAGCACTGATTGGCTAAAAATGCAAGTCTGTCAAAAGAACTGAAATAAGGGGGCAGTTTGCAGAGCCATAGATACAAGGTAATCACAGAGGTAAAAAGTGTATTATTATAACTGTGTTGGTTATGCAAAATTGGGGAATGGGTAATAAAGGGATTATCTAACTTTTTAAACAACAACAATTCTGGTGTTTACTGTCCCTTTAAGTTTTTACTGTTTTTAATCCCTTGGTTTAAATCCCTTGATTTCTTTCTTGTCCCTGTTGCAGTTTCTGAGATTGATTAAGCCAGGTATATCTTATTATTCCTTCTGCAAGGTTTACAAATTTGTATCCTTTTCTGGCTTCTATTATTGCGCTTTGGAAAGCTATTCCCAATGAGGTTGGGGCCATGTTTTCTCTGGCTAAATGTACTACCATCCCTTTGAAAGATAGCTCTTCCTTTATAGCCCCTTTAGATATGAAGTTAAAATCCTTCTTTAGGAGGGTTTATTTGCCATTTTAACGACAAAAAATGTTATCAAACAGCGCCAGAAGATAAAGCCACACAAGCTCCTTCTCAAAAGGGCGAGATCTCCCAACCTGGTCTCAAAGGAAGAATCAGAAAAAATGACAAAAAGAGCGCTACAATATCCCTGTTAAGGTATAAGTTGCTTAAGGTGGTGTCCACGATGTATATTAACGTTTAGTGTAAAATAATAGGAAAATCTTAATGAAAAGACTTGATGTAAGAGATATATATTGTATAGTATATAAAAGTTATTTAATGAACAATCTTCTAAAATTACAATAAGTGGATATACAATGTTTAAAACTTACAATTTAATAAAATACAATATAATAAAATGCATTAAAATATAATATCTAACATCTTGGAAATACAAATATAGGCAATGTGGTACATATAAAAGTTTACATATAAAAGTTTAGTACATGGCGTTTAATTATCTAAATAAAAAAGGATATGAAAGGCATAGTTCATGCGATTCTGGAAGAAATAGTTCATGTGATTCTGGAAGAAATATATAGTTCTGGCAAAGTTGGCCAGTGAATGATATAAGCAATGTCCAGATAGATGTCCAAAAGTAACAAATCCCAAAATGGTATTCAAAATCCGTCAAAATAAAATAATAGTTGTGATGATGGTGATACCGTGTGTGGTGGGTAATTGAAAAGTCCAAAGTGTCCAAAAATATCCCAAAAATTATATATCCAAATGGTGATCCAAAATATATGTGTATGCAAAAATTTGAATAGCAAAATCAAAATAAAAAAATACGTGTATTTAGTGAAAACTATGTGGCTAAAAGGTGAAAGAAAAAAATATAAGGTAAAAAAGGTGTACACCTAGAAATACGGATAGTCTTAAAAAATGTGATGAAGGGAGAGCTGAGGGTGTACCCTCAGGTTAATTTATATCTGTTTCGAATCCTTTAAAAAAGGGGATGAATCCTTAATGTCCCATTAGATGTTATATCCCAAATGTGATGGTGGTGGTGGTGTTAGTTTTAAACTCTAATGATAATCTTCTTCCAGATGTGATTATGGTGATCTTGACAGAACGGAGAAGGCTAAAGTTACTCTCAGCTTCTGTGCCTCTTTGTATGGAAGTTTTAGGTCTGATGATGCTATTTCTTTTGCTCGGTTTCACACGATACCTCTACAGCTTTGTTTGCTTTATCAGTGGTGCAGGGATTACACTTCGTTGACTCAAAATATTCTTTTGGATGCCAGTAGAAGACAATCCCTTTTTTGGTGGATCAGTCATCTGTCCATTGTTCAGGGGGCATTTTTTGTCCATCCAAATTAGACTGTGATTTTGACAGATGCAAGTCTCTCAGGTTGGGGTGCAGTCTGGGGGTCTCAGAGAGTTTGGGTACTTAGGGAGGCAAAGTTGTCTATTTAATGTTCTGAAACTCCATGCAATTTTCAGGGCCCTTCAGTTTTGGCATTTCCTGAAAAGAGACATCTGCATTTCCAGTCAGACAATGTTACAGCAGTGGCTTACATCAATCACTTACAGTTCCCTGGCAATGAGGGAGTTTTCCATAATTCTGACTTAGGCAGAGATAATTTCCTGTATAATTTCTGCAGTTCATATTCCATGGGTGAGCAGTGGGGAAGCACACTTTCTCAGTCGTCAATCTTTTTACCCAGGCGAATAGTCTCTTCATCTGTAAGTCTTAAGTCAGATTGTAGACCTATGGGGGTCTGGAAGTCGATGGCTTCTTGTTTGAACAAAAAGCTCACCAGATATTTTGCAAGGTTCAGGGATTTAACTCCTTGGTTGTTTTTTTCTGGCTTACATTTTACTGCCTCTTCTGTTACCACAGGAAATAGCCAGGCTCAAGCAGGTGGTATCATCAGTAATTCTGCTTCAGCTTGGCCTCACAGTACTTGGTTTGCAGATCTGGTACAGATGTCCAGATGTCCTTCGTGGCCACTTCTGCCTCACAACCTCCTGTCTCAAGGTCCATTCTTTCATCAGGATCTAATATCTCTGAACTTGATGGCTTGGAGATTGAATGCTTTGTTTTAAGACAGAGAGGTTTTTCTGATTCTGTCATTGCCAGCAGTTATCCATTGCGTCTGTGGCTGCAGCTTATTCTGTTTGGTTAGAGAGTCTTTCTGAGCAGTTTTTGGGTGATTCTGCTAGAATTACCCAAAATAGACCTTTTGGGTCTACTGAAATCTTCCAATGCTTTCATTTGTGATGCAGTTGATGTTATTAATTCTAATAGTATGTCATTAGCAGTTCTTTCTAGCAGGCCTTTGTGGTCAAAGACCGGGTCAGCTGATATGGTTTCTAAATCCAGACTTAGCTTTTTCTTATCAAAAGAAAGATGCTCTTTGGTTCTGGGTTAGATTCTTCCCCAAGACAAGAAATCTAAGGGTAAATTTAAATCTCCTCCTCTCAGAAACAAGGATATTCCAACTCAGCATAAAGAGATGTAGCCACTGATCCAGATATTCTGTTGGGGAGCAGGTATGGCTTTTTTTAGGAGGTTTGGTTCCAGTCTGTTCTGGATCGATGGATTTTGAATATAGTTTCTTAGAATGTTGTTCATCCTATTTGGACTGTGATCACGACAGATGCAAATCTTTCAGGCTGGGGGTCTCAGAGAGCATATTTAGTTTGGCCTCCTCATTAGGCAAAGTTGCCAAAAAATGTTTTGAAGCGAAGTGCAATTTTCAAGGCCTTTCAGAGTTGGCCCCTGTTGTTGTTTTATCAAAGTTTTAATCACAATCCATTTTAGCTTTTGGTCTCTCTATTAAGATACAAACATAAAATACCGGAAATATGTACACAAAATATATAAAAAATCAATTTCCAGAACAAAATTGTTTCTTCAGGCAAAAGTTAGTATTTAGTGTGACCTCCCTTGATACTAAGCACATCTTGAACATCTTTTGGGGTGCCTGTTCTGAAGTTTTCTGAAGTAATCTTCTGGTATATTATACCAGGCTTCTTGCAGTACTTTCATAAACCAAAACACCTATATTGTTATGGTTGCCAGGGAACGCTATCAAAATCCAAAACTTATCACTTGGGTGTACCCAAACATATATATTCTGTGCTCTACAAGAGAAAATCGTGCACTAATACAAAAAATATATATATATATGATAAAAAATATAAAAAAATTAGTAGAAATATATATAAAAAGTTGGAATAAAAATAAATGAATTAAAACTATTAATATGAGCTGAAATAAATATATCAAAAGTGATATACACAGATATATGTTGGATATTAAGTGTGACTTTCTATATAATAAAGTCCAAAAATGTCTCAATTATTGACACCAATACCAGTCCATTATAGAATATTCTTAAGTTGTACTGAAGCCAGCAGACAGCTTTGTGATGTATCTCCTTATGAGGATATAGAGGTGTGTATGCTTCTCGGGGCTGCTCTTCTCCTTATATATTCTATGTGACGATCTTTCTGTGTGGAAAAAAAACACAAATAACGGAGGGCGCCTCCTTTGTGGGGAGACTAACTAGCTTTTTGCAGGACACGACACATGTTTTGAGGTTGATGGAAAACGTGGCATGGGAAGAAACTGACATGTGGCTCACCATTGATGTTAGAGCACTGTACACCTCCATACCGCATGAGAAGGGTTTGGAGGCAGTTGAATTCTTTTTGAGGCGAAATACAGGTTTTTCTGATAACTCAGTGGAATATATACTCAGAATTACGCGTTATCTTTTGACACATAACTATTTCTCTTTTGGGGGGGTTTTCTATCTCCAGCGATGCGGGACAGCAATGGGCGCCAAATTTGCGCCCTCTTTCGCCAACCTCTATATGGGGTGGTGGGAACTGTCCCGCATCTATGGAGATGGGAACCCCTTCAGGGGAAATATACAATTCTATCGGCGCTATATTGATGATCTGCTCCTGGTGTGGAGGGGAACAGTGGAGAATGCGAAGACTTTTGTGGATTGGTTAAACAACAACGACCTTGGGTTGGAGTTCACTTTTGAACTAAACAAATATCAGATCAATTTTTTGGATCTCACTCTAAAGGGGATTCCCAAGGTCGGGGTTGAAACCGAAGTCTACAGAAAGCCTATAATAGGCAACACACTACTCCACGCCAGGAGCAGTCATCCAAAACAGGTGTTTAGATCGGTCGCAAAGGGCCAATTCACCAGACTAAAACGCAATTGCAGCAGTCCAGAACAGTATGAAAAACATGCAGATCAATTATCAGAACGCCTAAAAGCGAGAGGATATAAGCAGTATGAAATACAGAAAGTAAGGCAGGAGGTCAATGCCACGTGCAGAACTAAACTGTTGGAAAAAGCTGAAAACAAATCTGCAAAAAGTGGAGAAATGTACTTTGTAACGGACTATAGCACCCAATACAATAAAATATGCCAGATAATAAGCAAACATTTTAAAATGCTGGCAGCAGATGGTGCGTTGACTGATGCGGTAGAACATGGTTGCAAATATTCCTTTAGAAAAGGAGTAACCATGGGCAACCTACTGGCTCCCACCCAATTAAGGAACCTCCGAAGGGAAGAATCTAGTTCCTGGCTTAGGTTTAAGGGGGTGTATAGGTGTAGTAATTTAACATGTAAGGCATGTGAGCACCTTTTGGTGGGAGAAGGATTTAGGAGCAGCGTTACAAATGAAAATTATAACCACAAAAAATGTATGAATTGTAGGAACATTTTTTCAGTATATCTAGCAAGCTGTGTGGAATGCAACCTACAATATGTAGGTATGACAACAAGAGAGACACTGGTGCGCATCAGAGAGCATCTTTTAGATATCAAGGCGGGCACTCTGACCACCCCTCTCGTCCAGCATTTCAAGTTGTTCCACAACAAAGAAAGTGTTAACTTTAAATGGACCATAATTGAAACTGTGGATGCAGGGCCAAGAGGGGGGGACAGGGAGTCCGCACTTGCCAAAAAAGAGGTGTTCTGGATATTCAAATTGGGGACAAGGTACCCCAAAGGATTGAATTCCTCTTATGACCTAATTAACCACTGGACATAAATAAAGTCATTTCCCAGCCATAATTTATTTTATTTTAGAATAGATAAATTATTGTCTTATCAAAATCAGAAACCTAAAGAATTAATTAAAATTGGATCTCGTTTAAAGCATTATATTATCCCATATACAATCTTTGATATTTGGTGGGTATAGGGTAAGGATTAATTGAGGTCAATACAGCCTTTATGGCTCTACTTTGATCCTAATATGATTTAAGGGATTCAATGTTACAGTGGTATGACATAATCAGAGTTAATTACACATAAATAAATAGAAATCGTAATCTGATAAGGGAATTACCATATAAGCTATGAAGGACAACAGGGGCAAGTCTGTAAGCGAGAGACAACCATAGTCCAGTTTGTCTTTTTAGGCATTAGGTACAAAGCAGCTCAAGCTGCAATTACCATTGTTTAGCTATCTTATTAAGAATTAATACTACTCATTCAATTACATTTTCAAATTAAGGTACACACTTTGATATTATAATTTCTATATAAGTAAGGGTTATAAGCAACACAGGTTGTATTCACAGAAATAGAATTTACATGTATTGAACAGAGTCACTGGAAAGGAATGAGTTAATCTTGTTACTGCCGTTCAGCCAATGAAATGTTTTTTTACCTTTTTTAAGCTCCTCAGTAATGAAGGTTTTTCATGAGCTATGACTACGGCATACAGCCGAAACGCGTAAGCTTGTTGATGCTATCTGAAGGGCAGCATTCCTGTATACCTGTGTTTTATGGATAATAAAGCTAAAAAGTTTGTTTTCAACTCTGCGACTCCAGAACTTTTTTTCAATTTCCTGGATATGAGCCGATCTCCTGGAGCCAGCAGTCCAATTTCTACCCAGTGACCAGCTAAAAGTTACTTACGAGGTGGATGAGTGAGGACCGTTGTTCGGAACCAAAGCATCGGAGATTCCTTACCCCCCGTGAGTCGGCACCTTCCGGTGACGTCAGACCTGTGAGCCGGGTGAGTCATGATGGCGGCGACCGATGGAACAGCTTGTTGAGCGTGGAAACTCCAAGCGTGGTGTATGGACCGGCGCGCGCCCAAAGTGAATATACTCACGGCTCTCTAAGTACAGGCACCATCCCGGGTTCAAGCCGTGAAGAGGGGGGTAAGTACCTTTTGAATTCTCATCTACGAGCTGATAGAAGTCAGAAAGTATCCACACTGGTATACCACAGAGGGGTTTGTTTTATTTCCCAGCAGTGGGGAATGAACTATTGTATAATTGTTTAAGTGTACGGCTTCACTAAACCCCAATTGTGGACCCGGTGAACTAGCTGAATATTGTGGATTGGTACTGGGACTATTCACTGATTAAAACAAAACATATAACAAACAGCTAAAGTCAAGACAGTGTTGTATCCAGCATATAACCTTACTTTTTGTGAAAGACGGATCAAGGTCTCTTTTGTGCAACAGCCCGACTCTCATGACATAATTCACCACTGACTTACAGTACCTTTTTTTCCTTGCATACAACAGATGGAGTACATGGTGATTTGAAAGTGAAACCAAGCAGCCTAATTACTCATTTTTTGTTTTTCTCCGAGATATCACATTTTGCCGGTGGATATCTACAGCAAAGCAGTATGGTTGTATGATCTCTAATCTATAAGGAACAATGTATGTCAGCAGAATAAGAATATTGGAAATTGTTCCCTTACAAGTGTTTCATTCTTCTGTATTGATTTATCTCTGGACTTTATTCATTCCTGGACTTTATTAACTGTATTATGGACTCTGGGCTGTTATTTAATGGTGATAATTACAATAACCCACAGGTGATATGAGCTTGATTGCTAGGGAGTCTCTGTCTACATCAAGTTCATTATAACCTTAATAAGACCATAGAGGTCAGCTTTACTGAAATAGAACATTGTGATACGTTGGGTTGCTAAGGTGTAAGGTTCATATAACTACCTGACAGCGTTCTGTGTATAATGTTATTTCTCTCCCTATATGTCTAATATGGTTAGTTTGTATTAGTTGCTATGCACTAGGATTAAACAAAAATAGGGGGGTTCTTTATTCATCATTCTAGGGGTTGATAGTAGACAATGTATCTAGGTTTATTTTAGGGTATATCTAGACAGCAGTAAAATTGTACTGGGTTCACTTACTCTATATCTGACACAAGAGGGTATTTTATAGCGTAGACACTCTAAGGCTACAGATTTCTGAATATCAATCGTAGTTTTTTCACAGTTGCTACTTATTTCACTTTAATTAGATGTGATAACAATCACTTACAACCTGCCACAAATAGATCAGAGGCTTAGATAGAGAGAAGTAAGCCTATATAATAAATATGGAAGTAGTGGCCACTAATGGAAGTGAGGAGTATTTTTCCCTTAAAACTCTACAGGAAAGGGATAATAGTGCCTATGAATTGGAGGAGGTATTCTGCACCGACAGGTCCAAATTCACTTTAGGCAAACTATTTGAAGAGATGGAATTTTTGTTACTGAAGGAAAGTAAATTGAGATGGGATATAATGACCCTTAATAAATATCGAGAATTGAAAATTATACCTAGGGGCCTAAGGGTAAACAAATTCCCAACTTTTCAAACTGAAGACCGCAAATTTATTAATGAGTGGAACATGATCTTGTCAGATTGCCCCCTACGTTTAATGGTCCTTTTAGTTGATTACAAGACTAAAGCCCTTAATGTGATCACTATACAGATTGAGACAATACAGGTAGAATTAAATCACAGGAGAGAGGCTTTGGAATATCCAAAGTATGATAGCATTTTGCAAAAAACTTTAATGGAATCTAAGGTATTGCTGATCACAACAAAGCATAATAAGTATCTTAGAGATCAATCTGACTATGATACTAATAGGGTGTATGTTTGGAATAGGAAAGATAGATTTGAAGGCCGCAGAGCATATAATAGGTCACGCGGTAGAGGAAGAGGCAGAGCTCCCTTTAACAATAGGCACAATCAGGTGGTAGATAATAAGATGCAGAAGGAGGGTGTAGCTGGGTACCCCAAGGAGAAGAGGGTCCAGTTTTCAGAAAGTGAAGCTGAGTCCTATGACGAGAGCTCAGCATCGGGTGGGGAAGAGAACAATGAGTCATCTAATTTCCCAACACCAGTGATATCGGAACAACTGGTAGTGAGAGCTAAAGTCCCCAGTACAACTATGCCCTCCATTTTGAAGAAACAACAACAAGGGGGGTCTAAATATTTACCAGATGACACAATTTTTGCAGGAACATCTAATGAGAATAGGGTGGTGAATGTAGGTCAAAGTGACAAACAAGATCTCGAGCAGGTTTTTTCCCTTCCCCCAAAGAAACCGGAAGGTGGAGGGAGAGGAAAAGGGGGCCAGTCAGGCCAGCCAAGCCATATACGTCAATCCACCAGACGGGGCAGACAAGGGAGCAAGTATCAGTGAATGATATTAATGTAATCAATTTGTCTGATTATACCTTGTCTGACATGGAAATAAAAGTGCTGAGTTTAGGATTGGGTTTTGTTCCGTCACAAAAATTTAACTTGTTCAACACCTTAATAGATGTTAATAAATTAATTAGAGGACTAACAGTACGAAAGTTCTACTCAAATAGGGCCAATGAGAACACAGTCTTGACCCCTTTGGAGCAGGACAGACACCTAACTACCGAGAAACTCCCCTTCATGGAGGAATGTGATATTCTGAATTTAGAAACTTTGTTGCAAGAAGGAGCGACAGATGATGTTGTGACAGAGGCTCAGATGCCAAAATTCAAGACATCATCTAGGTTTTATCCGATGCAATATAGGGGGGGACATATTGGAAACCTTCCAAAAGAGAGTCGAAAGGGACTTGACATTGTTACACCAGGCCACACCTAATAATCAGCATAATTTGAACTTTAAGGAGAGAGTAGCTCTGAGGAAACTTCAAACTAATGACAATCTGGTTATTAGAAACGCAGATAAAGGTGGCTCGGTGGTGGTAATGTCAAAAAACCAATTTATCACAGAAGCTGAAAGACAGCTACATGATAATAGATTCTATCAGGTTCTGGGAGGGGATCCTACAAACAGGTTCAAGAGAGAATTGGCGCAGATCCTTGACGATGGTAGGGAATTGGGCATCTTGGATGGGTCTACCTGTGACTTCCTCTTGGTGGACAATCCAGTAACACCCATTTTTAACCATCTACCCAAGGTACATAAATCCCTGGAGGGGGTCACGGGTAGACCCATCGTGAGTGGTATAGGATCACTCCTTGAAAGGACCTCACAGTGGCTTGATGGTATCTTGCAACCCTTTGTGGGGAGACTAACTAGCTTTTTGCAGGACACGACACATGTTTTGAGGTTGATGGAAAACGTGGCATGGGAAGAAACTGACATGTGGCTCACCATTGATGTTAGAGCACTGTACACCTCCATACCGCATGAGAAGGGTTTGGAGGCAGTTGAATTCTTTTTGAGGCGAAATACAGGTTTTTCTGATAACTCAGTGGAATATATACTCAGAATTACGCGTTATCTTTTGACACATAACTATTTCTCTTTTGGGGGGGTTTTCTATCTCCAGCGATGCGGGACAGCAATGGGCGCCAAATTTGCGCCCTCTTTCGCCAACCTCTATATGGGGTGGTGGGAACTGTCCCGCATCTATGGAGATGGGAACCCCTTCAGGGGAAATATACAATTCTATTGGCGCTATATTGATGATCTGCTCCTGGTGTGGAGGGGAACAGTGGAGAATGCGAAGACTTTTGTGGATTGGTTAAACAACAACGACCTTGGGTTGGAGTTCACTTTTGAACTAAACAAATATCAGATCAATTTTTTGGATCTCACTCTAAAGGGGATTCCCAAGGTCGGGGTTGAAACCGAAGTCTACAGAAAGCCTATAACAGGCAACACACTACTCCACGCCAGGAGCAGTCATCCAAAACAGGTGTTTAGATCGGTCGCAAAGGGCCAATTCACCAGACTAAAACGCAATTGCAGCAGTCCAGAACAGTATGAAAAACATGCAGATCAATTATCAGAACGCCTAAAAGCGAGAGGATATAAGCAGTATGAAATACAGAAAGTAAGGCAGGAGGTCAATGCCACGTGCAGAACTAAACTGTTGGAAAAAGCTGAAAACAAATCTGCAAAAAGTGGAGAAATGTACTTTGTAACGGACTATAGCACCCAATACAATAAAATATGCCAGATAATAAGCAAACATTTTAAAATGCTGGCAGCAGATGGTGCGTTGACTGATGCGGTAGAACATGGTTGCAAATATTCCTTTAGAAAAGGAGTAACCATGGGCAATCTACTGGCTCCCACCCAATTAAGGAACCTCCGAAGGGAAGAATCTAGTTCCTGGCTTAGGTTTAAGGGGGTGTATAGGTGTAGTAATTTAACATGTAAGGCATGTGAGCACCTTTTGGTGGGAGAAGGATTTAGGAGCAGCGTTACAAATGAAAATTATAACCACAAAAAATTTATGAATTGTAGGAACATTTTTTCAGTATATCTAGCAAGCTGTGTGGAATGCAACCTACAATATGTAGGTATGACAACAAGAGAGACACGGGTGCGCATCAGAGAGCATCTTTTAGATATCAAGGCGGGCACTCTGACCACCCCTCTCGTCCAGCATTTCAAGTTGTTCCACAACAAAGAAAGTGTTAACTTTAAATGGACCATAATTGAAACTGTGGATGCAGGGCCAAGAGGGGGGGACAGGGAGTCCGCACTTGCCAAAAAAGAGGTGTTCTGGATATTCAAATTGGGGACAAGGTACCCCAAAGGATTGAATTCCTCTTATGACCTAATTAACCACTGGACATAAATAAAGTCATTTCCCAGCCATAATTTATTTTATTTTAGAATAGATAAATTATTGTCTTATCAAAATCAGAAACCTAAAGAATTAATTAAAATTGGATCTCGTTTAAAGCATTATATTATCCCATATACAATCTTTGATATTTGGTGGGTATAGGGTAAGGATTAATTGAGGTCAATACAGCCTTTATGGCTCTACTTTGATCCTAATATGATTTAAGGGATTCAATGTTACAGTGGTATGACATAATCAGAGTTAATTACACATAAATAAATAGAAATCGTAATCTGATAAGGGAATTACCATATAAGCTATGAAGGACAACAGGGGCAAGTCTGTAAGCGAGAGACAACCATAGTCCAGTTTGTCTTTTTAAGCATTAGGTACAAAGCAGCTCAAGCTGCAATTACCATTGTTTAGCTATCTTATTAAGAATTAATACTACTCATTCAATTACATTTTCAAATTAAGGTACACACTTTGATATTATAATTTCTATATAAGTAAGGGTTATAAGCAACACAGGTTGTATTCACAGAAATAGAATTTACATGTATTGAACAGAGTCACTGGAAAGGAATGAGTTAATCTTGTTACTGCCGTTCAGCCAATGAAATGTTTTTTTACCTTTTTTAAGCTCCTCAGTAATGAAGGTTTTTCATGAGCTATGACTACGGCATACAGCCGAAACGCGTAAGCTTGTTGATGCTATCTGAAGGGCAGCATTCCTGTATACCTGTGTTTTATGGATAATAAAGCTAAAAAGTTTGTT
Source organism: Bombina bombina (assembly GCF_027579735.1). Classification (NCBI taxonomy): domain Eukaryota; kingdom Metazoa; phylum Chordata; class Amphibia; order Anura; family Bombinatoridae; genus Bombina; species Bombina bombina. Next base: position 426,053,806 of record NC_069500.1, on the reverse strand, counting down.
TTCAACTCTGCGACTCCAGAACTTTTTTTCAATTGCCTCCTAGTGTGACTCTGTTTGATTAGCAAGCCCACAGTTAGACATATATCGCTGTACTCACAAGTGCAGATCAATTAGGTATAACAAACCCACTAGCTGTTTCCAACAGATGGATACTCACAGAGTGTAATGCACACTATAGTGCAAATGGAGCATACTGGGTATATTATAGTGACCCAGTGCACATGAAGGCCAAGGTTGTTCTCTGCTTCAATGAAAGATCGCTTCAAACAGTAAATAATGAAAGAGGAGACTCCAGTATATTTAAAAAATATATATTTGATAAAAAACCTACCGCTAGATTTAGAGTTCTGCGTTAGCCGTCAAAACCAGCGCTAGGGTCTAACGCTCACTTTGCAGCCACGACTTTTCCAAACCGCAGATCCCCTTACGTCAATTGCGTATCCTATCTTTTCAATGGGATCTTTCTAACGCCGGTATTTAGAGTCTTGGCTGAAGTGAGCATTAGAAATCTAACGACAAGACTCCAGGAGTTAAGAGCTTTCTGGGCTAACGCCGGTTCATAAAGCTCTTAACTACTGTGCTCTAAAGTACACTAACACCCATAAACTACCTATGTACCCCTAAACCGAGGCCCCCCCCACATCGCCACCACTCTAATAATTTTTTTTAACCCCTAATCTGCCGACCGCACACCGCCGCAACCTACGTTATCCCTATGTACCCCTAATCTGCTGCCCCTAACACCGCCGCCCCCTATATTATATTTATTAACCCCTAATCTGCCGCCCCCAACGGCGCCGCCACCTACCTACAATTATTAACCCCTAATCTGCCGACCGGACCTCACAGTTACTATAATAAAGTTAACCCCTAATCCGCCTCACTCCCGCCTCAATAACCCTATAATAAATAGTATTAACCCCTAATCTGCCGACCGGACCTCACCGCTACTCTATTAAATTTATTAACCCCTAAAGCTAAGTCTAACCCTAACACTAACACACCCCTAAGTTAAATATAATTTTTATCTTACGAAATAAATTAACTCTTATTAAATAAATTATACCTATTTAAAGCTAAATACTTGCCTGTAAAATAAACTCTAATATAGCTACAATATAAATTATAATTATATTGTAGCTAATAACTTTATTATAGCAGCGGTGAGGTCCGGTCGGCAGATTAGGGGTTAATAATTGTAGGTAGGTGGCGGCGACGTTGGGGGCGGCAGATTAGGGGTTAATAAATATAATATAGGGGTCAGCGGTGTTAGGGGCAGCAGATTAGGTGTACATAGGGATAACGTAGGTGGCGGCGGTGTACGGAGCGGCAGATTAGGGGTTAAAAAAATATGCAGGGGTCAGCGATAGCGGGGGCGGCAGATTAGGGGTTAATAAGTGTAAGGCTAGGGGTGTTTAGACTCGGGGTACATGTTAGGGTGTTAGGTGCAGACATAGGAAGTGTTTCCCCATAGGAATCAATGGGGCTGCGTTAGGAGCTGAACGCTGCTTTTTTGCAGGTGTTAGTTTTTTTTTAGCTCAAACTGCCCCATTGTTTCCTATGGGGTAATCGTGCACGAGCACATTTTTGAAGCTGGCCGCGTCCGTAAGCACCGCTGGTATTTAGAGTTTCAGTGGCGGTAAATATGCTCTACAATCCCTTTTTGGAGCCTAACGCAGCCCTTCTGTGAACTCTAAATACCAGCGGTATTTAAAAGGTGTGGGGGGGGGAAAAGCATGCATAGCTAACGCACCCCTTTGGCCGCAGAACTCTAAATCTAGCGGTTTGTAAATGACAATTTACAAATTTAAAATATAAAAGAGTGGTCACGCTGTTTCCTCAGGCAAGTAGTCTACTTGGCCTTCATGTGCACTGAGTCACTATAATATACCCAGTATGGTCCATTTGCACTATAGTGTGCATTACACTCTGTGAGTATCCATCTGTTGGGAACAGCTAGTGGGTTTGCTATACCTAATTGATCTGCACTAGGAGTCGCCCTCTTTATTCCTTCCATTATTCTGATGAAGCTGTCAGACGCTGAGCCAGTTCTTTGCTGGACTTCTTCCAGTCTGTCAAAGAAGAAACGCTGAGAAACTTCTCATTAGATTTTGAAAGTTTTCTTGGCCTTCCAGTCCTTTTTTTTGTCCTTGACCTCTCCTGATTCTATTTCTTTATAACGGCTTGAATACCACATCTTGAGTATCCAGTTTGTTTGCTGATGCAAAAGTATGATTTTATGTCTGTTAAATTCTGTGGTCTTTGGCATTTTGAATGGAATGATGTGATTGAAAGTTGGTCTTATAAGCAAGCTTCTAATGAATAAAACTCCACATGTGTATGTAATGCTTAAGCATGTTTTGCACAAACCTGGTGTAATAGACCTTTTTCACAGCAGTCATTTTGACATGAAATAGAGCCAAGTTCCTGCTATTGCTCAAGTGTAAGGGGAGGTCACACTAAATACTTAGCCTATAGAAGCTGTTTTTTCAGATTTTTTTTTCAGATTTTTTTTAATACTCCCATACAAATATCCTGTATTTTCTGGTTGTATTTGAATAAAGAGATTGAGAAATAATTATATATGGTCATTATACTATTGCTAAAACAACAAATCTAATGGTGGCCTAAAACTTTTGCCCAATACTGTGAGTGTGTATGTGTGTGTATATATATATATATATATATATATATATATATATATACATATATATATACTTTTGCACCCTATGTGTAATCAGCATCCCAGTGAGTTTGTATTCTAAATGAGGTAGCATGGCAGTGTGCTTTTACACTGTGTGAACACAGTGGGTGCAGTATAGAAAAATTTGTGTTTTCAACACCGTATGGCAATCAGAATGTACACCATAGACTATGTGTGCATTAATGTACAGTGTCATAAAACAACAATAACTGTGTGCAATAGCCATGATGTTTAATTTTATACAAACGGACATCCCTGAAGAAAATATTTAAATATGTAAAAAAAAAAAAAAAAGGATAGCTGTCCCCTTTGTGATCTATTAGAAGTATTCATCTATTGTACTAGCCTCTCATATATATGTTTCCGTGTGTTTGTTGTCTATCTATTGATTTCATTCTGGTGAATGCTTCTAGCACATAAGTTAAGATTATTTCTCTTGTATCTGCACACAGCTCCTTCCAGATACACCCACCACACCAAAGAATACGAAGGACACTCGAGAGATCACTTTCCCTCTGCCTGCAGTCTCAGTGCAACTCACTCCCCTCAACCTTTCCTCCATTAGTCCTGAAACCCTAATGCGTCTCTCTGAACACCAAGTAAAATCCAGGCCAGTGTCAACCACCAGCTTTTCACAGCCAGAGACTTCCCGTGGCCAGGGGCCAAAAGCCTGTGTTGCTATGGCACATGTAACACGGGGTGAGTGTGCATTCAGTGCTTAATACCGTGCCGGAAGCTCTTCTATTTCTGTCCCGAGCCTTAATCTCTATCTTCTTTCTTTTTTGTTTTTTATACACAGAGGATGAGCAGTTGGAAGGTAACACCTTACCTTTGCGTCTTGGCCAACCAGTGAAAATTTCAACAACTACTACCACAGCAGAGCCTTCTCGGTGGCAGCAGTCAGAAGCGGTGACCAGCACAGGACACTTTGCCAGCTCGAGCCGTACAGAAACAAGTAAGCAAAGATATCTCACTGTTGTGATGAACTATTGATATATGTTCTCTGTCTCACTATCATTTTTAAGTTTATGATCTATAGAACCATTTAGGATATGTTGTTGGAAAATACCAGGATCATTTCATATAATAACTCTGTAATATTATTTAACTTACTTTTAAAGAGATTCTATAGCCAATATTAAAGACCTCAGATACTATATGTCAGATTAGGTAATGTCCAGAAGAAGACCCAAATGCTAGGGCGACCTTAAACAACACCCTTGCACTCTGAGTTTAATCCAGGACGTGACCCTACGACAACTTCTATAAAACAAGGTACTCACGATATGGAGCAGTGTTGGTCTGAGTCCTCTAGGAAGAGTAATGGAGTTCTTGATATCAGCCGGATAGACTTCTGAATAGGGAATTGTATTCAAGCAGTACAGGAATAGTCATCCACAGTACCAGGGTTGCAGGGAAAGACAACTTATTCTCAGACAGAAGGAGGGTTAACAATAAACAGTTAATAATGCAGGAGTTGGTAACTTGAAATCAGGCAATTAGAGGGTTAAGCACAGCGTAGTCAGTAATGCAAAGTCTAGCAACAGGAAACCAGACAGTTTGAGGGTTAGTCACCAGCATGGTCAATAATGCAGAGTTTGGCATCTTGTTATCTGGCAGTCTGAGGGTTAAACACAGCAAAGTCAGTAATGCAGAGTTTGGCAACAGGTTATCAGGCAGTTTGAAGGTTAACACAGCGTAGTCAGTAATTGCAGAGTTTGGCAACAGGTTATCAGGCAGTTTGAGGGTTAACACAGCGTAGTCAGTACTTGCAGAGTTTGGCAACAGGTTAACACAGCGTAGTCAGTACTTGCAGAGTTTGGCAACATGTTATCAGGCAGTTTGAGGGTTAAGGAGCAAAACAGAGTACTCACAGGAGCCACAAAGAAAAACAAACAGGCACCGAAGAAACAGTAAGCCCGGAATAAGAAGCCAAGTCCTGATGTCGGCAGGAGGGGACGGCTTAGCCGAGCGGACTTACCTGTCAATCAAGCACGCAAGGAGGACCGCCGAAGCTTCCCGGCGGCCGAGCGTGACAGTGCCCCCTCCTCAAAGACCCCTCCGGGGGACCCGACCAGGCCTGGCAGGGTATTTCATGTGAAAAGACTTGACAAGAGCAGGAGCATGAACATGAGAGGCTGGTTCCCAAGATCGTTCAGTGATAGGGTAACCCTTCCAGGTAGTACAACCGATTGCCCCGTAGCTTGGAATCCAGAATCTGACTGACCTCAAACTCAGAAGTACCCTCTACGGAAAGCGGAGGAGGTGGTTTACTCTTGATGGAGTACTGGTTGTAGATGACTGGCTTGAGTAGGGATACATAAAACACAGGCTGGATCTTGAGGGTCTTGGGTAAGGCCAGGCGGTATGCTGAAGAACAAACTTTGGTAACAATTTGAAAAGGTCCTATGTACTTAGGACCCAACTTTGTACAAGGTTGTTTTAGACGTATGAATCTAGTGGATAAAAATACCCTGTCTCCAGTACGAAGTAAAGGAGCCTTACACCTTCTGCGATCAGCATATTTCTTGTGTCTTAAGGAAGAAGAGAGTAGATTTTGACGAATAAGCTGCCAATGGTTACTGAGATTTTTCACAATGCGATCTGCTCCAGGAACATCAGTAGAACTGATAATTATAGGAAAAGTTCTAGGTTCAAAACCATAAACCTCCTTGAAGGTTGAGGTCTGTAAGGAGGAATTGTAGTGTGAGTTGTGAGCTAATTCCACTAAAGGCAATAACTGAGACCAGTTGGAGTGGTGATAATTTACATAATGTCTAAGGAAAGATTCCATGGATTGATTTACACGCTCAGTCTGTCCGTAGGATTGAGGATGATGTGCAGTATAAAGAGATATGTTGATTCCGAAGTGCTTACAAAAGATCTCCAAAATTTGGAAACAAATTGAACTCCACGATCAGAGACTATGTCAGAGGGAAATCCATGTAATCAAGATATATGCAGAACAAAAAGTTCAGTAAGTTTAAGTCCATGGATAAGTGGGACCAAGGGTAATGAGGAACAGGAAGAGGGTGTAACAAACCAAACGGTCGATGAGAAGATTATTTGTTCGAAGCACAAGAGCTACAAGCAGCAATGTAATCCTTAACATCCCTCCTCATGGTGGACCACCAAAAATGCTGCTTCAGTTTCCACAAAGTATTGGTTACTCCAGGATGACCTGCTGATATGTTGTCGTGAGCCCAACGTAAAAGCTTAAGACGTAATCCTCTGGGTACATACAGGATACCAGAAGGTAGTTTGTAAGAAAATGGTACCCGGTCTTGAGCAGAACGTAAAGCCTGTACTGGAAAAGAGAATACTTGAGCCAAAACTCTGACTGGACGTAGAATGGGTTCAGAATCCAATGGAGAAGACTCAGAAGATTGAAATTGCCAGGATAACGCATCTGCCTTGGAATTTTTGGAACCAGGAACATAGGAAAGTACGAAATTAAACCTGGAGAAGAACAAGGCCCACCGAGCATGACGAGGATTGAGGTGTTTAGCTGTATGAAGGTATAGGAGATTCTTGTGGTCTGTTAGAATTAAAAAAGGTTGACTAGTACCCTCCAACCAATGCCTCCACTCATCCAAAGCTAATTTTATAGCCAATAGTTCCTTATTACCCACATCATAGTTTAACTCGGCAGGATTTAATTTTTTAGAAAAGAACGCCACTGGATGTATCTTGCTGGTAGACGGATCTTGTTGGGAGAGAACAGCTCCACCAGCAATAGAGGAAGCGTCTACCTCCAAAATAAACTGGAGATCCGGAATTGGATGACTGAGAAGAGGTGCAGAAGAAAATGCTGATTTCAGTGTTTCAAAAGCCTGTACTGCCGAAGTAGACCAGTTCTTACAATCTTGTCCTTTCTTAGTAAGAAAAGTGAGAGGAGACGTGATGTCAGCAAAATTCCTTATAAACTTTCTATAGTAGTTGGCAAAGCCAAGAAACCTCTGCAAGTATTTGAGAGTGGTTGGTCTGGGCCAGTCCTTGATAGCCGAAAATTTAGCAGGATCCATCTCAGATTCTGAAATAATATAACCCAAAAAGGGAATGGAACTCTGAGGGAAAGAGCATTTCTCTACTTTAGCGAAAAGGGAGTTATCACGTAATCTTTGAAGCACAAGTTTCACATGGTGGACATGTTCCTGTAATGTTCTGGAATAGATCAGAATGTCATCGAGATAAATGATAACAAATTGATTTAGATAATCTCTGAAGATCTCGTTAACAAAATGCTGAAATACTGCTGGTGCATTGCAGAATCCAAAAGGCATTACAAGATACTCATAGTGACCAAATCTAGTTTTAAATGTCGTCTTCCATTCGTTTCCTTTACGAATTCTGACCAAATTGTAGGCCCCACGAAGATCCAACTTGGAGAAAATAGAAGCACCTTGGAGACGATCAAATAGCTCAGGGATGAGCGGAAGAGGGTTTTTGACAGTAATCTGATTCAAAGCCCAATTATCTATATAGGGACGAAGACCTCCATCTTTTTTCCCAATGAAGAAAAACCCTGCACCCACAGGTGAAGAAGAAGGACGAATAAATCCTCTGGCTAAGTTGTCCTTAATTTATTCTTCAAGAGAGACATTTACTTGAAAAGAGAGAGGATAGGTCCTTCCCTTAGGAAGAGGAGTCCCAGAATATAATTCGATAGGACAGTCAAATATCCGGTGAGGAGGTAACGTCTCATTTTTGGAAAACACATCACAAAAGGCATGATAGTAATTAGGCAACGAATCAGGAACTTCCAACATAGCTACAACTGGACAGGATGGTTTAGAGGGATTTTGCAGGCAATGCTTAAAACAGGAAGTTCCCCAGGAAATAAGTTCTCCTTTCGACCATGAGAATACCGGATCATGAAGCTGCAACCAAGGTAACCCCAGAATCAACGGTATGTGGGGGGAAGAGATGACATCAAAACAAATAATTTCAGAGTGGAGTATGCCCACAGATAAAAGAAGAGGAATAGTTGAATGATTCCAGAACCCAGAGGCTGTCCACTAACAGTAGTTTACCTTGATTAACTGTTTCTTGGCTAGAAGAGGAATCCTAAGAGAGTCAACAAAGCTTGAATCAATGAAAACTCCAGCAGAGTCGATGAGAGCTTGAGCTTGAAACTTGGTGTCTCCAAAAGTGATAGTTACAGGAACAAAGAGTTTAGAATTGAGGGATGACCTGGGATTCTGGCTTAACTCTGACCCTCATCAATAGTTAAGCCTTGGCTTTTACTGGCTGAATTGGACATTCCTTCAGTAAATGTCCTTTGGTTCCATAATACAGACATAACCCAAGAGTACGCCTTCTATGGCGTTCAGCTTCTGTTAACTTAATAGCTCCTACTTCCATGGGTTCTGCAGACTCCAATGAATGGGAATTAGTATTAGAAAGAATTGGGGTTCGAATAGGAGGATGATAAGTAGATCTAGAAAAGGATCTCAGATTCCTATCTCTCTCCTGAAGACGTTCAGAATGTTGGGCGTCAAGATTAATACATAAATTGATAAGATCCTCCAACGAGTCGGGAAGCTCCCGAAAAACAAGTTCATCCTTAAGTCCTCCGGGAAAGGCTGCCCGTAAGGCTCCATGGTTCCATTCAGTTTCTGCGGCTAAAGAACTGAATTCAATAGCATATTGAGCTACAGAAAGGGATCCCTGTCTCAAATCCAACAACCCTGCCTCAGCAGCTGCAGACTTCCCAGGCTTGTCAAAAACTGAAGAACAAATAGACACGAATAAGTCCACATCCTGAAGTAGAGGATCGTCTTTCTCTAAAAGAGGAGACATCCAGGCTAGAGCCTTACCCTTCATGAGGGATATAATAAAGGTGATCTTGGAAGAAGAGTTGGCAAATACTTGAGGATTGTTTCTGAAGTGTTAACGACACTGGTTTAGGAATCCACGGCATTCCTTCCGGATTTCTGTCATATTTATCTGGAGGAGGGATTCTAGGTATATACTGTCCGACTGGCTGAGGCGGGTTATAAACAGCATTGGAACTAGCTGCAGCAGGAGTAGCCGTAGCTTGAAAAGGAGAGGAGAGATTATGTAGCAGAGCAGTAATCTGGTCAAGCTTGGAATCCAAAGATTGCAAATGAGCAGAATGATTTCCTAGAAGTTGCCCTTGTAGAGCCACAGCCCTGGATAACTCATCGGGGTCCATATTGGCCCGTTTGTAATGTCAGATTAGGTAATGTCCAGAAGAAGACCCAAATGCTAGGGTGAACTTAAACAACACCCTTGCACTCTGAGTTTAATCCAGGACGTGACCCTACAACAACTTCTATAAAACAAGGTACTCACGATATGGAGCAGTGTTGGTCTGAGTCCTCTAGGAAGAGTAATGGAGTTCTTGATATCAGCCGGATAGACTTCTGAATAGGGAATTGTATTCAAGAAGTACAGGAATAGTCCTCCACAGTACCAGGGTTGCAGGGAAAGACAATTTATTCTCAGACAGAAGGAGGGTTAACAATAAACAGTTAATAATGCAGGAGTTGGCAACTTGAAATCAGGCAATTAGAGGGTTAAGCACAGCGTAGTCAGTAATGCAAAGTCTAGCAACAGGAAACCAGACAGTTTGAGGGTTAGTCACCAGCGTGGTCAATAATGCAGAGCTTGTCAACTTGTTATCTGGCAATCTGAGGGTTAAACACAGCAAAGTCAGTAATGCAGAGTTTGGCAACAGGTTATCAGGCAGTTTGAGGGTTAACACAGCGTAGTCAGTAATTGCAGAATTTGGCAACAGGTTATCAAGCAGTTTGAGGGCTAACACAGCGTAGTCAGTACTTGCAGAGTTTGGCAACAGGTTATCAGGCAGTTTGAGGGTTAACACAGCGTAGTCAGTACTTGCAGAGTTTGGCAACAGGTTATCAGGCAGTTTGAGGGTTAAGGAGCAAAACAGAGTACTCACAGGAGCCACGAAGAAAAACAAACGGGCACCGAAGAAACAGGAAGCCCGGAATAAGAAGCCAAGTCCTGACGTCGGCAGGAGGGGACGGCTTAGCTGAGCGGACGTACCTGTCAATCAAGCACGCAAGGAGGACCGCCGGAGCTTCCCGGCGGCCGAGCGTGACACTATATTATATTGCTATCAAAATCTTAATTTCACTTACATTCTTTCAGACAGTTCTTTGGTGTCCAATTGTTTGTTAAATCACTTTTCTCATACCCCAGTTCAAGTTCTGCTTACATTGGAAGAGAGGATACATTTAAAAAACATAATTTCTCTTGTTAAGTGTATCCAGTCCACGGATCATCCATTACTTGTGGGATATTCTCCTTCCCAACAGGAAGTTGCAAGAGGATCACCCACAGCAGAGCTGCTATATAGCTCCTCCCCTCACTGCCATATCCAGTCATTCTCTTGCAACTCTCAACAAAGATGGACGTAGTAAGAGGAGAGTGGTGTATTATAGTTAGTTTTTTTAACTTCAATCAAAAGTTTGTTATTTTTAAATGGTACCAGAGTGTACTGTTTCATCTCAGGCAGCATTAGAAGAAGAATCTGCCTGTGATTTCTATGATCTTAGCAGAAGTAACTAAGATCCACTGCCGTTCTCACATATTCTGAGGAGTGAGGTAACTTCTGAGGGGGAATGGCGTGCAGGTTTTACTGCAATAAGGTATGTGCAGTTAATATATTTCTAGGGATGGAATTTGCTAGAAAAATGCTGCTGATACCGGATTAATGTAAGTTAAGCCTTAAATGCAGTGATAGCGACTGGTATCAGGCTTATTAACAGAGATACATACTCTTATAAAAGTGTAATATAAAACGTTTGCTGGCATGTTAATCGTTTTTATATATGTTTGCTGACAAAACTTATTGGGGCCTAGTTTTTTTCCACATGGCTGGTTTGATTTTTGCCTAGAAACAGTTCCTGAGGCTTTCCACTGTTGCAATATGAGTGGGAAGGGCCTATTTTAGTGCTTTTCTGTGCAGATTCCCTCTGCATGATACAGGACATCTCTGAAGGGCTCAAAAGGCTTCAAAGTCGTGTTTGAGGAGGGTAACAATCACAGTAGACTGTGGCAGTTGTTGTGACTGTGTTTAAAAAACGTTTTTGTCATTTATTATTCTGTTTTTGTTATTAAGGGGTTAATCATCCATTTGCAAGTGGGTGCAATGCTCTGCTGACTTGTTACATACACTGTTAGTGTAACTGCCTTTTTTCACTGTTATTTCAAATTTTGTCAAAATTTGTTTCTCTTAAAGGCACAGTAACGTTTTTTTATATTGCTTGTTTTCCAAGCTTGCTAGTCTCATTGCTAGTCTGTACAAACATGTCTGAAACAGAGGATACTTGTTCATTATGTTTAAAAGCCATGGTGGAGCCCCATAGGAGAATGTGTACTAAATGTATTGATTTCACCTTAAACAGTAAAGATCAGTCTTTATCTATAAAAGAATCGTCACCAGAGGGGTCTGTCGAGGGGGAAGTTATGCCGACTAACTCTCCCCACGTGTCGGACCCTTCGCCTCCCGCTCAAGGGACGCACGCTAATATGGCGCCAAGTACATCAGGGACGCCCATAGTGATTACTTTGCAGGACATGGCTGCAATCATGAATAATACCCTGTCAGAGGTATTATCCAGATTGCCTGAATTGAGAGGCAAGCGAGATAGCTCTGGGGTTAGACGAGATACAGAGCGCGTAGATGCTGTAAGAGCCATGTCTGATACTGCGTCACAATATGCAGAACCTGAGGACGGAGAGCTTCAGTCTGTGGGTGACGTCTCTGAATTGGGGAGACCTGATTCAGAGATTTCTAATTTTAAATTTAAGCTTGAGAACCTCCGTGTATTGCTTGGGGAGGTATTAGCTGCTCTGAATGACTGTGACACAATTGCAGTGCCAGAGAAATTGTGTAGGCTGGATAAATACTATGCAGTGCTGGTGAGTACTGATGTTTTTCCAATACCTAAAAGGCTTACAGAAATTATTAGTAAGGAGTGGGATAGGCCCGGTGTGCCCTTTTCCCCACCTCCTATATTTTGAAAAATGTTTCCAATAGATGCCACTACACGGGACTTATGGCAGACTGTCCCTAAGGTGGAGGGAGCAGTTTCTACTTTAGCAGAGCGTACCACTATCCCGGTTGAGGACAGTTGTGCTTTTTCAGATCCAATGAATAAAAATTAGAGGGTTACCTTAAGAAAATGTTTATTTAACAAGGTTTTATTTTACAGCCCCTTGCATGCATTGCGCCTGTCACTGCTGCGGCGGCATTCTGGTTTGAGGCCCTGGAAGAGGCCATCCATACAGCTCCATTGACTGAAATTGTTGACAAGCTTAGAACTCTTAAGCTAGCCAACTCATTTGTTTCTGATGCCATTGTTCATTTGACTAAACTAACGGCTAAGAATTCCGGATTCGCCATCCAGGCGCGTAGGGCGCTATGGCTCAAATCCTGGTCAGCTGATGTGACTTCAAAGTCTAAATTACTCAATATTCCTTTCAAGGGGCAGACCTTATTCGGGCCTGGTTTGAAAGAAATTATTGCTGACATTACTGGAGGTAAGGGTCATCAAAGGCCAAACAGTCTAATTTTCGTGCCTTTCGAAATTTCAAGGCAGGTGCAGCATCAACTTCCTCTGCTTCAAAACAAGAGGGAACTTTTGCTCAATCCAAGCAGGCCTGGAAACCTAACCAGTCCTGGAACAAGGGCAAGCAGGCCAGAAAGCCTGCTGCTGCCTCTAAGACAGCATGAAGGAGCGGCCCCCTATCCGACAACGGATCTAGTAGGGGGCAGACTCTCTCTCTTTGCCCAGGCGTGGGCAAGAGATGTTCAGGATCCCTGGGCGTTGGAGATCATATCTCAGGGATATCTTCTGGACTTCAAAGCTTCTCCTCCACAAGGGAGATTTCATCTTTCAAGATTATCTGCAAACCAGATAAAAAAAGAGGCATTCCAAAGCTGCGTACAAGATCTCCTTGTGATGGGAGTGATCCATCCAGTTCCGCGGACGGAACAAGGACAGGGGTTTTATTCAAATCTCTTTGTGGTTCCCAAAAAAGAGGGAACCTTCAGACCAATTTTGGATCTAAAGATCCTAAACAAATTCCTCAGAGTTCCATCATTCAAGATGGAAACTATTCGAACCATTTTAACCATGATCCAAGAGGGTCAGTACATGACCACAGTGGACTTAAAGGATGCCTACCTTCACATTCCGATTCACAAGAATCATCATCGGTTCCTGAGGTTTGCCTTTCTAGACAGGCATTGCCAATTTGTAGCTCTTCCATTTGGGTTGGCTACAGCCCCAAGAATTTTTACAAAGGTTCTGGGCTCACTTCTGGCGGTCCTAAGACCGCGAGGCATAGCGGTGGCTCCTTACCTAGACGACATCCTGATACAGGCGTCAAGCTTTCAAATTGCCAAGTCTCATACAGAGATAGTTCTGGCATTCCTGAGGTCGCATGGGTGGAAAGTGAACGAAGGGTTTCCTTCCTAGGGACTCTAATAGATTCTATAGAAATTAAAATTTACCTGACGGAGTCCAGGTTATCAAAACTTCTAAATGCTTGCTGTGTTCTTCACTCCATTCCGCGCCCCACGGTGGCTCAGTGCATGAGAGTAATCGGCTTAATGGTAGCGGCAATGGACATAGTGCCATTTGCGCGCCTGCATCTCAGACCGCTGCAATTATGCATGCTCAGTCAGTGGAATGGGGATTACACAGATTTGTCCCCTCTACTAAATCTGGATCAGGAAACCAGAGATTCTCTTCTCTGGTGGTTATCTCGGGTCCATCTGTCCAAAGGTATGACCTTTCGCAGGCCAGATTAAACCATTGTAACAACAGATGCCAGCCCTCTAGGTTGGGGTGCAGTCTGGAACTCCCTGAAGGCTCAGGGTTCATGGACTCAGGAGGAGAAACTCCTCCCAATAAATATTCTGGAGTTAAGAGCAATATTCAATGCTCTTCTAGCTTGGCCTCAGTTAGCAACACTGAGGTTCATCAGATATCAGTCGGACAACATCACGACTGTGGCCTACATCAACCATCAAGGGGGAACCAGGAGTTCCCTAGCGATGTCAGAAGTCTCCAAGATAATTCGCTGGGCAGAGACTCACTCTTGCCACCTGTCAGCGATCAATATCCCAGGTGTAGAGAACTGGGAGGCGGATTTTCTAAGTCAAAGTTCTTTTCATCCGGGGGAGTGGGAACTCCATCCGGAGGTGTTTGCTCAAGTGGTTCTCCAGTGGGGCAAACCAGAACTGGATCTCATGGCATCTCGCCAGAACGCCAAGCTTCCTTGTTACGGATCCAGGTCCAGGGACCCAGAAGCGGCACTGATAGATGCTCTAGCAGCGCCTTGGTTCTTCAACCTGGCTTATGTGTTTCCACCGTTTCCTCTGCTCCCTCGTCTGATTGCCAAAATCAAACAGGAGAGAGCATCGGTGATATTGATAGCGCCTGCGTGGCCACGCAGGACCTGGTATGCAGACCTAGTGGACATGTCATCCTTTCCACCATGGACTCTGCCTCTGAGACAAGACCTTCTAATACAAGGTCCTTTCAATCATCCAAATCTACTTTCTCTGAGACTGACTGCATGGAGATTGAACGCTTGATCCTATCAAAGCGTGGCTTCTCCGAGTCAGTAATTGATACCTTAATACAGGCACGAAAGCCTGTCACCAGGAAAATTTACCACAAGATATGGCGTAAATATCTTCATTGGTGTGAATCCAAGAATTACTCATGGAGTAGGGTTAGGATTCCTAGGATATTGTCCTTCCTCCAAGAGGGTTTGGACAAAGGCTTATCAGCTAGTTCTTTAAAGGGACAGATTTCTGCTCTGTCTATTCTTTTACACAAGCGTCTGGCAGAAGTTCCAGACGTTCAGGCATTTTGTCAGGCTTTAGTTAGAATTAAGCCTGTGTTTAAACCTGTTGCTCCTCCATGGAGCTTAAACTTGGTTCTTAAAGGGACACTGAACCCAAATTTTTTTCTTTTGTGATTCAGATAGAGCATGCCATTTTAAGCAACTTTCTAATTTACTCATATTAGCAATTTTTCTTTGTTCTCTTGCTATCTTTATTTGAAAAAGAAGGCATCTAGGTTTTTTGTTTGTTTCAGTACTCTGGACAGCACTTTTTATTGGTGGATGAATTTATCCACCAATCAGCAAGGACAACCCAGGTTGGTCACCAAAAATGGGCCGGCATCTAAACTTACATTCTTGCAGTTCAAATAAAGATACCAAGAGAATGAAGAAAATTTGATAATAGGAGTAAATTAGAAAGTTACTTAAAATGTCATGCTCTATTTGAATCACAAAAGAAAAAATTTGGGTACAGTGTCCCTTTAAAGTTCTTCAAGGGGTTCCGTTTGAACACCTTCATTCTATTGATATCAAACTTCTATCATGGAAAGTTCTTTTTCTGATGGCTATTTCCTCGGCTCGAAGAGTCTCTGAGTTATCTGCCTTACATTGTGATTCTCCTTATCTGATCTTTCATTCAGATAAAGTAGTTCTGCGTACAAAACCTGGGTTTTTACCTAAGGTGGTTTCTAACAAGAATATCAATAAAGAGATTGTTGTTCCATCATTATGTCCTAATCCTTCTTCAAAGAAGGAACGTCTTTTGCATAATCTAGACGTAGTCCGTGCCTTGAAGTTTTACTTACAGGCTACTAAAGATTTTCGTCAAACATCTAACCTGTTTGTTGTTTACTCTGGACAGAGGAGAGGTCAAAAGGCCTCGGCAACCTCTCTTTCTTTTTGGCTTCGGAGTATAATCCGTTTAGCCTATGAGACTGCTGGACGGCAGCCTCCTGAAAGGATTACAGCTCATTCTACTAGAGCTGTGGCTTTCACCTGGGCCTTTAAAAATGAGGCCTCTGTTGAACAGATTTGCAAGGCTGCGACTTGGTCTTCGCTTCATACCTTTTCCAAATTTTCCAAATTTGATACTTTTGCTTCTTCGGAGGCTGTTTTTGGGAGAAAGGTTCTACAGGCAGTGGCTCCTTCCGTTTAAGTTCCTGCCTTGGCCCTCCCATCATCACTTAACAAGAGAAAACATAATTTATGCTTACCTGATAAATTTATTTCTCTTGTAGTGTATCTAGTCCACGGCTCGCCCTGTCCTTTTCAGGCAGGTCTAAATTTTAATTAAACTACAGTCACCACTGCACCCTATGGTTTCTCCTTTCTTGGCTTGTTTCGGTCGAATGACTGGATATGGCAGTTAGGGGAGGAGCTATATAGCAGCTCTGCTGTGGGTGATCCTCTTGCAACTTCCTGTTGGGAAGGAGAATATCCCACAAGTAATGGATGATCCGTGGACTGGATACACTACAAGAGAAATAAATTTATCAGGTAAGCATAAATTATGTTTTTAACACTTTGTCTTCAGAACCTTTTGAAGGGGTATTTTTTTTATCATGGCAGTTTACTGGTTTCATTTTTTATTATACATGCGCAACACTCACACTGGTAGTATTCTTATGTCCATAACAGAGCTATGGTTTAAAATAGCTTTAAAGTGATGGTAAAGTAAGACCCAGTGAAACATGCGATCGTATGTAGAATAAAAAAATAAAGTGACTTTCATTGATGAAAACGCAGCATTTTATAGTTGTTTGACAATTTTTAACATTTATAAGCTTAAATTTCACCTACGATCCTCCACCTGTACAACCGCTGCCATTGATTTCCTTTGTCACGTTTTTTTTTACCAATAGAAATCCAGGCCAGTCGGCGACTGATATTATCCAACACGCCCTATGTTATATAAGCGCATGCGCTACATGTTGGATCACTAACACAGTCTGATTGCATATACTATGTATTGCATATGGAATTACGCGCATGCGCATAACGAACGATGAAGCCCAAGATGGCAATATAGTGATGTAGAGAGTGGGTGGTTCCGCTCTCTAAGTCGGCAAAGGAAAAGATAACAAAGTAATGCCAGGGGCAGAGCAAGGAGCGATAACGCTCAGTAAGTCACATACAACTTTATTATAAAACCTTAGAGATTTAAAAAAAAAAAAAAAAAAAGATAGCGATTTAGTTTGTAAATACTTTAGGAATAAAAATTTACTTTCAAAGGGCAAAAAAATTTACCATCACTTTAACTGCTAGCAGCTCTGCAGCTGGGAAACTACAGTTCCCTGCATGCTGCAATGGTGGATAAAAGGAGGGGGGAGAAGAGTGCATGTTTTTTTTGGTGGCGTCTGATTGGGAGTAGGGACGGGTGACTAGTGAGCAAAGAGAGAGTTGAGCAGCAGAGAGCAATTAAACATCAAAGAGAGAGTTGAAAATCAGTGACAGGGCTGAACACAGAGGGCCTGATATTTAAAATGTTGCCGGCATTGAGAGAAATCACTCAACATCTTTGAGATTGACATTTTAATGTTGGAGTCTCTGTTTCACATAAAGAAAATTTGCATGTAGGTGCAGTTTTTTATTCCAGCTTAGCTGGTAAGGGGCAGGTTTTGACTTTTTTAAATTTGTTTGGTTCAATTCGGTCCAAACTTCCTAGATTTGGGTACTGAATAGGATTCAGAGTTAAACCGCCTGTGAGAAGTTTTTTTCTCTCTAGCATATTCCAGCTATTCCAGTAAAGGCTCACACTTTTCTGAAGTATGTTTCAGACCTGTATGTGTTGGGTACTTGTGAGGCGCGGCTGGTTACCCGTTGGGGTCTCAAGGCGCTGCTCAGACCTGGAGTTATCTGGGGTATTCATACCAGTTCCATTTCAGGAACAGGGTTTGGGGTTTTGTTCAAAACTATTCATCGTCCCAAAGATAGAAAATCTTTTTGATTTGTCATATAAGAGTTCCTTCTTTCAGAATGGTGTTTATATGGTCTATTCTGCCTTTTTGGTCAGTAAGGGCATTATTTGTTTACAATAGATACAATAGATGCATATCTTCTGTTTTCATTCAGATTATTTTTCATTTTCTGAGATTCTCTTTTCATTTTTTGACAAGCATTACCAATTGTTGCTTTTCCTTCTGGTCTAGCGACCGCTCTGAGAATCTTTTCAAGGTTCTCAGTGTTTCCTTATTTGGACGATCTCCTAGTTCTGGCTCAGTCTTTTTGTTCTGCAGAATCTCATACAATTCAACTTTTGTTGTTTCTTGTTAGACATGGTTGGAGGATCTTTTTATCAAAAGATCCTTGGTTGCTCAGACAAGGGTCACCTTTTTTAGGTTTCCAGATAGATTGTGTCAATGTCTTTGTCTCTAACAGACAGGAGACAATTATATTGGGTTCAGTTTGTCGGAACCTTCAGTCTCTATTATTTCCTTCAGTAGCTATATGCATGGAAGTTTTAGATCTCATGGCTGCAGCATTGGATTCAATTCCCTTTGCTCATTTTCATATGAAACCTTTCCAGTTTTTATGCTGAATTAATGGTGCAGGGATTCTAGGATATCATTTTTAATATCTTTGAATTCCAATGTTCAACTATCTTTGACTTGGTGGTTAGATCACCATCATATAGTTCTACGGGTCTCTTTGATTCATCCAACCTGGACCTTGATCACTACAGATGCGAGTCTTTTAGGTTGGGAGGCTGTCTGGGGATCTCTGTCAGCACAAGGGGTTTGGAAATCTCAGGAGGCGAGATTACCATTCAATATTTTGGAACTCCGTGCATTCTCAGAGTTCGTCAGTTTTGGCTTCTTTTTGAAGAGAGAGACATTATTGTTTTTCAGACAGACAATGTCACAACTGTGGCGTATGTCAATCATCAGGGTGGAATTCTCAGTCCTTAGGCTGTGAAAGAAGTATCTCGGATACTTGCTTGGGCTAAATCCAGCTCCTGTCTAATTTCTGCGGTCCATATCCCAGGTTTAGACAATTGGGAAGCGGATTATCTCTGTCAATCAAGCTTTACATCCGGGAGAATGGTCTCTTTACCCAGATGTGTTTTTTTCAAATTGTTCTGATATGAGAGTTTCCAGTAATAGTTCTGATGGCATCTCATCTAAACAAGAAAACTTCCCAGGTACCTATTCAGGTCCGGGGATCCTCAGGCGGAAACAGTGTATGCATTGACACTTCCTTGGAGTTATCAATCTGCCTATATTTTTGCTCCTTCTGGTTCTTCTTTTTAAGAGTGATTTTTCAAAATCATCATGGAGCAATCATTTGTGCTGCTGGTGGCTCCAGCATAGCCGCTCAGGTTTTGGTATATGGTTCTTGTTCGGATGTCCAGTTGCCAACCTTGGTCACTTCCATTTAGGCCAGACCTTATATCTTAAGATTCGTTTTTTCCGTCAGGAAATAAAATTATTAAATTTGATGGTATGGAAATTAAACGCTTAGTCATAGAGGTTTTTCTGACTCAGTAATTAATACTATGTTGCAGGTTCATAAATCTGTGTCTAGAAAGATTTATTATCGAGTTTGGAAGACTTACATCTTATGATGCTCTTCTCTTTTAGAATTCCTAGGATTTTATAGTTTCTTCATAAGGTTTTGTCTGCAAGTTCCTTGAAAGGACAAATCTCTGCTCTTTCTGTGCTGTTTCACAGAAAAAAATGCTAATCTTTCTGATATTCATTGTTTTGTTCAGGCTTTGGTTTGTATCAAGCCTGTCATTAAGCCAATTTCTCCTCCTTGGAGTCTTAATTTGGTTCTGAGGGCTTAACAGGCTCTTCCGTTTGAGCATATGCATTCTTTGAACATTTAATTACTTTCATGGAAAGTATTGTTCCTTTTGGCCATCTATTCTGCTAGAAGAGTTTTTGAATTATCTGCTCTTTCTTGTGAGTCTCCTTTTCTGATTTTTCATCAGGATAAGGTGGTTGTTCTGTCTTTATTTAAATTTTTACCTCAAGTTGTTAATTCTAACAACATTAATAGAGGAATTATTGTTCCTTCCTTGTGTCCTAAATCCTAAAAATTCTTTGGAAAGATCCTTACATTCTTTGAATGTGGTCAGAGTTTTGAAATATTATGTTGAAGCTACTAAGATTTCAGAAAGACTTCTAGTCCATTTGTTATCTTTTCTGGTTTTAGGAAAGGTCAGAAGGCTTCTGCCATTTTTTTGGCGTCTTGGTTAAAGCTTTTGATTCATCATACTTATGTGGAGTCGAGTAAATCCCCGCCTCAAAGGATTACGGCTCATTCTACTAGGTCAGTTTCTACTTCCTGGACTTTTAAGAATGAAGCTTCTGTTCATCAGATTTGCAGAGCAGCAACTTGGTCTTCTTTGCATACTTTTACTAAATTCTACCATTTAGATGTTTTTTCTTCTTCAGAAGCAGTTTTTGGTAGAAAAGTACTTCAGGCAGCTGTTTCAGTCTGATTCTTCTGCTTATAATTTCAGTTTTTTTCATTATAAAGATTAATTTTGATTTGGGTTGTGGATTGTTTTTTCAGCAGAATTGGCTGTCTTTATTTTATCCCTCCCTCTCTAGTGACTCTTGCGTGGAGTTCCACATCTTGGGTATTTGCTATCCCATACGTCACTAGCTCATGGACTCTTGCCAATTACATGAAAGAAAACATAATTTATGTAAGAACTTACCTGATAAATTCATTTCTTTCATATTGGCAAGAGTCAATGAGACCCACCCTTTTTTGTGGTGGTTATGATTTTTTTGTATAAAGCACAATTATTCCAATTCCTTGTTGATGCTTTCGCTCCTTTCTTATCACCCCACTTCTTGGCTATTCGTTAAACTGAATTGTGGGTGTGGTGAGGGGTGTATTTATAGGCATTTTGAGGTTTGGGAAACTTTGCCCCTCCTGGTAGGAATGTATATCCCATACGTCACTAGCTCATGGACTCTTGCCAATATGAAAGAAATGAATTTATCAGGTAAGTTCTTACATAAATTATGTTTTCTCAAGATAAAATTTGTGTTGCTAAATTTTTTTAAGGGCCTCGACGTATCAATGACAATTCTTAGAATATCTCGCCTGAACGCTGAGGTTGTGAATATCAAGCCCAGAGAGAGAGTTGAAAAGCAAACAGATTACTCTTAGTTTATGGTAATTACTAGTGCATTTTATTGTAAATTGATATTGGTTGTGAATATTATATTTATATTATCAAATGTGTTAGAGTGTGTGAGAGGTAGAAGAAATACCTTTTAAAATAAAATGGGCCATACATAGATGGAGTCTTCTGCCTAACCAACTTTTAAAAATCACCAGTTACGACTGGTTGGAATTACAGTTGATTATGTCTTGTACATATTGTTATCTGTATGTTTTCAGCAATGTTGCATTTGAAGTTGTTAATTAATAGTGATAATAGTGGCAGCTATTATTTTTAATTCATTATGCATTTTAAAATAAATGGTTTGAAATGGAACAATGAAAACCTAATAATCTTAATAATAATTTTGAGTGTGTTGCGTGTCGTCAATGAATTGTCCCTTTTTCCCCTCCTGATCTGATCACTCTAATATATGTTTCAATTTCCCTAAAAACACAGACAAGAAACGGCTTCAGAAAAGAAGAGTACTTGTGTTTTGTAGATTAGGTGAAAGTACTGAGAAAGCACATATAAAACATTGAGGGACCACTTTGTGTTCCCCAGACAAGAGGTTGGAAATTCAAAACTTAAATTTTTAACCCATCTGTTGTTAAATTAGGAGCACATGGGTAAGGTGGTGGAGACATTTTTCTTTCATGTAATTGGCAAGAGTCCAATCCTACCAGGAGGTAGGCAAGAGTCCAATATACAATCCTACCAGGAGGGGCAAAGTTTCCCAAACCTCAAAATGCCTATAAATACACCCCTCACCACACCCACAATTCAGTTTTACAAACTTTGCCTCATATGGAGGTGGTGAAGTAAGTTTGTGCTAAGATTTCTACGTTGATATGCGCTTCTCAGCATTTTGAAGCCCGATTCCTCTCAGAGTACAGTGAATGTCAGAGGGATGTGAAGGGAGTATCACCTATTGAATGCAATGTTTTTCCTTATGGGAGATCTATTTCATAGGTTCTCTGTTATCGGTCGTAGAGATTCATCTCCTACCTCCCTTTTCAGATCGACGATATACTCTCATATTCCATTACCTCTACTGATAACCGTTTTCAGTACTGGTTTGGCTATCTGCTATATGTGGATGGGTGTCTTTTGGTAAGTATGTTTTCATTACTTAAGACACTCTCAGCTATAGTTTGGCACTTTATGTATTTATATAAAGTTCTAAATATATGTATTGTACTTATATTTGCCATGATTCAGGTTTCAGTATATTTCCTTTTGCAGACTGTCAGTTTCATATCTGAGAAATGCATTTTTTAGGAAAATGTATTTCTTACCTGGGATTTAGTCTTTTTTTCAATTGACTGTCATTTTAAATTTGCGGGCAGAATTAGGCTTGCGAGGGTGCAAAATGCCTTGCGTCATTTGATTCAACATGCTAATAATTTCATTTGTGATGCCATTTTTTTTATATCATCAAAATTGATGTTAAATCTATGTATTTAGCTATTTTAGCTAGAAGAGCTTTGTGGCTTAAATCTTGGAATGCTGATATGACTTCTAAGTCCAGATTGCTAGCTCTTTCTTTCCAAGGTAATAAATTATTTAGTTCACAGTTGGATTCAATCATTTCAACTGTCACTGGGGGGAAGGGAGTTTTTTTGCCTCAGGATAAAGATCTAAGGGTAAATCTAAAGCTTCTAACCGTTTTCGTTCTTAAATAAGGAACAGAAACCTAATTCCTCCCCCCAAGGAATCGGCTTCAAATTGGAAGCCTTCTTCAAATTGGAATAAATCCAAGCCATTTAAGAGATCAAAGTCAGCCCCCAAGTCCGCAGGAAGGTGCGGCCCTTATTCCAGCTCAGCTGGTAGGGGGCAGATTAAGGTTTTTCAAAGATGTTTGGATCAACTCGGTCCAAAATCATTGGATTCAGAATATTGTCTCTCAGGGGTACAGAATAGGATTCAGAGTAAGACCGCCTGCGAGGAGATTTCTTGTCTCACGCATTCCAGCAAACCCAGTAAAGGCTAAGGCTTTCCTGCAGTGTGTTTCAGATCTGCAGTTATCTTGGGTAATCATGCCAGTTCCGTTTCAGGAACAGGGTCTGGGGTTTTATTCAAATCTATTCATTGTCCCAACGAAAGAAAATTAATTCAGACTAGTTTTGGATCTAAACATTTTGAATCGATATGTAAGAGTACCAACTTTCAAAATGGTGACACTGACGGATACCCCGGCTCCCCCTACTGGGTAGCTCTGCCTAACGGGTCCTTCTTCCTCCCTGGTGACTCCAGCTATGTAGCCCAAGAAAATGATTCTAGCAGGAGCCCACCTAAATGACTAGACAGACTAGCATTCAGGTGAAGTAAGAAATGCTTTATTTCACAGAAAACACAGCTTTTTTATATTTCCAACAGAAAAGGTGGGTAGTTTTAACAAATATTATACAATGAGACAAACATCAGACAATGGTTAGTTAAACAAGATTCTAATCACAAAAGTACAATGGATGACTCATACAATAACAGAAAGGCACATAACAGCAGGAGTTCTCAGCATTAGATTGTCTGTGCTGTGTGTAATCTTCTGCTCTCTGGGGGGTAAGAGTTCAACCCCTGCAGCCCAGTATCCGTGACAGTGAGGTTGTAGGGGGTGGGAGTTTAACCTTGTAGCCCGGTATCCATGACAACTCCCCCCTTCCAGTTCGGCAGACCCGTCTAGATCCACACGGGTCTACTTGGGGCTGTCCGACGAGCATTCTATTTCAGTTTTCCCGGGAATGTCCATCGGCATTGCCCTTTCCCGGCCTTTACTGAACGTCAAAATTAAAGGGCTGCAGGGCCAAACTCCATCTTAGTAGACGTCCATTATCTCCCGACACTCGGTTAAGCCACACCAGGGGGTTGTGATCGGTGAGGACAGTGAAAGGACTTCCATATAGGTACGGTTCTAATTTCTTGAGGGCCTATACCAGTGCCAGGCATTCCTTCTCCATCGCTGCGTAGCCTACCTCCCTGGGCAGCAGCTTCCTACTGATGTAGGCTATGGGGTGGTCATGCCCTTCCTCGTCCATCTGTCTTAACACTGCTCCCAACCCAAACATGGAGGCATCTGTGTGGACACATAAAACGTTTGGTGGTGTTAGGTGCGGCCAGGATGGGGGCAGAGATCTAGGCAGACTTGAGGCTCTGAAAGGCGTTTTCACATTCTGGGGACCACAGTACCTGTCGGGGCAGTCTTTTACGAGTCAGGTCAGTCAGGGGTTTGGAGAGGGTGCTATAATTGGGGGCGAACCTTCGGTAATAGCCGGCGGTTCCTAGGAAGGCTAAGACCTGGGTCTTGGTTCGAGGAGTGGGCCAGTTTGCCACTGCCTCAACCTTGGCCGGCTCTGGCCGCTGCTGTCCGCAGCCCACTCGGTGGCCCAAGTACTGGACTTCTGAGCGGCCTATGGTGCATTTGTCGGGCTTCAGGGTCAGCCCGGCGGCTCTGAGGCGATCTCGAACAATGCCCAGGTGGATCAAATGGCGTCGCTAAAGATGGCAATGTTGTCCAAGTAGGCACAGGCATAGTCTTGGAGGCCATCCAGCAGGCGATCCACCATCCTTTGAAAGGTGGCTGGAGCATTCTTCATCCCAAATGGCATGATCTTAAACTGGTAGAGGCCGAAAGGGGTGATGAAGGCTGATTCAGGGTCTAGTGGGATCTGCCAATACCCCTTGCAGAGCTCAAGGGTAGTTAGGAAGTGACCTCTGGCAATTCTATCTAAGAGGTCATCGACGCGGGGCATGGGGTAGGCGTCAGTTGTGGTTCTGTCATTGAGCTTACGGTAGTCAATGCAGAACCGGGTAGTACCATCTTTTTTGGGGACCAGCACCACCGGGGAGGCCCAGGGGACTGTTGGACGGTTCAACAACACCGAGGTCCAACATTCCTCAGAGCTCCCGGTGCACACTGTCTCTGACAGCTTCAGGTACTCTGTAAGCTGCCTGCCTCAGGGGAGCTTGCCTCTGGGTTTCCACTCGGTGCCCAGCCTCTGTGGTGTACCCAGGGACATTGGAGAACATCTCCTGGCGGTCCTCTGGTAAATGCCGGACCTGCTGTCTCTGTCCAGCTGCTAACCTCTCATCCAGGATTATGTTGGCTACTCCTTGAGGGGTTTCATCCGGCCCGGGGAGCTCCGGCATGGGGAGGCTCTCCGAGTCTGCCACAGCCGGAGCACAGATAGTGGCTACATCTTGGGGTCTTTCTACATACTCCTTGATCATGTTCACATGAAAGGTCCGTTGGACCCGGTCATCAGAGCATTTTGCTACAAGGTAGGTGGTGTTATTCAATCGTTCTACCACCCGGTAGGGTCCTTGCCAGGAAGCCTGTAACTTGTCCATTTTAACAGGCTTCAAGGCTAGAACCCTTTACCCTACTGTGAGAATTTGTCTACAAGCGTTACGGTCGTACCACCGTTTCTGTCTCCTTTGAGCGCCCTGAAGGTTCTCCCGCACCATGGCAGTGAGGTCCTTCAGCCAATCCCTGAACTTCAGGACATACTCCACAATGGAGGGTCCTTCCTCCCCGGCTGATCCCTCCCAGTGGGCTCGCAACAAGTCTAGGGGCCCCCTTATTTTTCGGTCATATAGCAGCTCAAAGGGTGAAAACCCGGTGAATTCCTGGGGCACCTCTCGGTAGGCAAAGAGGAGGTGCAGCAGGAATTTTTCCCAATCTTTGTGAGTGGCCGAGAATGTCCAAAGCAATTGCTTCAGTGTCCTGTTAAACCGTTCACAAAGCCCATTGGTGTGGGGGTGATATGGGGCACTGTATAGGGGTTTTATCCCACACAGTTTCCATAACTTCTTGGTGACCTCTGCTGTAAACTTGGTCCCTTTGTCAGAGACCATTTCTCGGGGGAAGCCTACCCTGGTGAATACCCGGAGCAAAGCATCTGCCACCGTCTCCGCCTGGATATTCGCCAGAGGTATTGCCTCGGGATACCTAGTGGCATAGTCGACTACCGTGAGTATGTATTTTTACCCGGAGGGGCTGGGTCGAGGTAGGGGCCCTACTATATCCACAGCGATTCTGCTAAAGGGTTCGTCAATAACGGGGAGAGGGTTAAGGGGCGCTTTCGTATGGTCCCCAGTCTTCCCTACTTTCTGACACACCACGCAGGTCTTACAATACTCCCTAATGTCTCTTGTGATTTTGGGCCAGAAAAAGACCTGAGTAAGGCGGTGGTGTGTTCGGGAGTTGTCTAAATGCCCGGCCAAGGGGATGTCATGCCCTATTCGCAGCAGGTCAGACCGATATCGTTTTGGTACCACCAGCTGGCGTTTGGGCACTGGCCCTTTCTTTCTCTGGGAGACCCGATACAACAGACCGTTTTCCCATTGGAACTGTTCCTCCCCAGGGCCCTGGGGGTCAGTCCCTACTTTGTCTCGGAAGGGGACAAGGGTCGGGTCGCTCAGGGTTTCTTGGGCAAATTCAGAGGGGGAGGCCCAGGATAGTTGGTCGTGAAGGAGGGCAGGAACCGGGGTTGGGCATTGGGGGGTAAGGATAGGGCGTCGGGGAAGGAGAGGAGTGGGGGTGGGAGGTCTTACCTGGGTCCCCAGCTGCGGTGTGTTGGCTTGACGCTGAGCTTGCCTGCGGGTGGTCACTGGGCAGGTGTCCAGGGGAGTATCCCCCAAAAAGGTGGAGACAAGTAGGCCGAGGTCGTTTACTAGTAGAACCTCTGCGGGAAGATCTGGCATAATGCCCACGTCCACAGTACGGGCTCCAGTTCCCCAAACCAGATGGACACAGGTCATAGGGATTCGTACAGTGGCACCTCCGGCCACTCGAACTGCAAGGGTTCTTCTAGTAGCAGTAGAAGCGGAGGCTGGATCAGGGTGATGGTGGATCTGGGGTCCCGTAATCCCTGGGCCACCTTTCCATTGACCCAAACAGCCTGGCAGTGGTGCTGACGGTTGTCAGTAGACACAAGGTGGGCTTCTTGTAGAGTGCCAACCTCCTCTTCAGCCCATTCAGGGTAGTCAGCCGATGCCGGTGCATAAGCGTAGTGGGCAGCGGCTAGGTAGGTCGGGGCTGGAGTGCTTACCCAAGCTGTTGGCTGGGGGTGTCATGGCTGGGCTGCCAGCTGCTGTCGGGCCCGATGCAGGCATTCCCGCCTGAAGTGGTCAGGGTGCCCACAGGAGAAACATCCCCGGGAGTCCCTGACTCCGGCCGGAGGGACAAAGGCCGGGCGTCCTGGGGGCTTAGTGGTAACCGCTGGGGGTCGGGCTACAACTGAAGCCAGGCGAGGAGTCGATTGCGGGGCAGAGCGAACTTAGCGGCAGGCATCTACGTATTGATCGGCCAGGACGGCCGCCTGGTCTACTGTGGTGGGCCGACAGTCATGGACCCATTCTTTAATTTCGACTGGAACATAGTTATAGAAATGCTCCAGTAGGAATAGCTGTGCCACTTCGGCCCCAGTAGTGGCCTTGCAGCCGGTTAGCCAGGAAGTCATCGACCGGGTGAATTGGTGGGTCCATTCTGTGAAAGGCTGTCCGTCCTACTTCCTTAGTGCCCGGAATTTCTGCCGGTGGGCCTCTGGCATGAGCCCATATCGGGCAAGGATACGGTCTTTCACTTTGTTATAATCCTTTTGGTCCTCAGAAGGGGTAGCGTGGAAAGCTGCCAAAGCCCGCCCTGACAATTTACCGATCAGGACAGACAGTCTGTTGGTGTAGGCTACCCCCTGTAGTTCGCATTATGTCTCAAAGACCTGAAGATAATGGTCAATATCCTCCTAATCTTCCTTATAGGCTCGGAAGGCCCCATGGGGTAGCTTGGGCGGTCGGGGAGCCTGCATTCCATGGGCGGATGGAGCCCCTCCTATGGACTGGTGGATTTCTGCTAACTTGAGCTGGATAACTTCTGAGACTATCTTGGTGATGACCTCCTCTGGTGTCCAGGTGTCATACAACGCCAACCGCCACTGCACTTCCTGCTGTATATCGGATGTGGGTGTCCCCGGGGTGGATACTGTACTTGGTGCTGTAACGGATGGCTCATTGCCCTGGTCATCATCCGACCCACCGGCCGCCTGGTCCTCCCACAGTGTCATGATCCAGCCTAGAATTGAACCTGGGACCTGTCTCTATTTCTGCTGCTGTTCCTCCCCAGCCTGTTGTTTTACCACTTTGCCACCAGATTACTTGAGCACAGACTAAGAATATTGGGTTTTCTGTTTGCTGCAACTTTGGTTCTCTGGCTCCACCTGTTTACCAGCTGAAACAAATCATATAATCAGCAGCCTGCTATATCTGGGAGGTTTGCTTGCAGTTCTGGGCCTTGACATTGAGTGTTATACTCTGACAGACCTTCTGGTCCTGTTTCCTGAGTGAAATACAGATTTGTTGGATTTCCTGGTGCCTGATTTCTGCTTCATTTTGTGGCTACTCTTCTGGATATTCCCTTGGCACTGTGTTTCGTTTTTGGACTGATTTCCTGGCAGTTGATCTTGGCTAATTCTCTATTTCCTAAGGAGTGCCTCAAGTACATTGGCTTGCTTGTTACCTGATACTACAGAGTTCCAGTCTACAGCTTATGCAAGTATCCTGTCTGTTATTACAAGGATTTGCATTCCTGCATGTTATTACAGAGTTCCAAACTACAGCATATGCAAGTATCCTGCCTGTTATTACAAAGCCCTGCATTCCTGCCTGTTATTACAGAGTTCCAGTCTACAGCATATGCAAGTATCCTGCCTGTTATTACAAAGATCTGTATTCCTGCCTGTTGCTAGAGTTCCAGTCTACAGCCTATAGACTTTGCCTTGTCTAGTTTGCATATTTCTGCATTGCTAATTATCCTATCAATAAAACCATCACCTTTATTTCCTAAAACCTTGTACCTGTTTAATTAAGCCAAAAAGGAAAGACTCACGCAGACAAAACACAACTTTAATCCCAGAACCTGACACCTTTGCACAACAGATCCCAACTCCTGAACCTGTTCCCATGCAGAGTATGACACCCAGCATTTCTCTGGTGGGGGTAATTCTGCTCCTGGTAACCGCAGTTTTCTCTCGAGTCTCCATTCAATAATACTTCTGTCTGGTGGTTTGAATGTCCCAGGAAGTTGGAAACATCCCACCGCTGCCAGCCAATGTGACGGATACCCCGGCTACACCGACTGGGTAGCTCCACCTAACAGGTCCTTCTTCCTCCCTGGTGACTCCAGTTATGTAGCCCAAGAAAATGATTCTAGCAGGAGCCCACCTAAATGACTAGACAGACTAGCATTCAGGTGAAGTAAGAACTGCTTTATTTCACAGAAAACACAGCTTTTATACATTTCCAACAGAAAAGGGGGGTAGTTATAAGAAATATTATACGAGACAAACATCAGAAAATGGTTAGTTAAACAAGATTCTAATCACAAAAGGACAGTGGATGACTTATACAATAACAGAAAGGCACATAACAGCAGGAGGTCTCAGCATTCGATTGTCTGTGCTGTGTGTAATCTCCTGCTCTGTGTCTCACACATAGACTGAATGTACAGACGCATAACAGCAGAAGGTTGCAATAATCTTGAACATTCTGAGTTGGGGGGGGTTGGGACAGGCAATACTGAATTGGGCTGTCACCTTATACTCCAACCAAAAAAGGGGGGTAAGAGTTCAACCCCTGCAGCCCAGTATCCGTGACAGTGAGGTTGTAGGGGGGTGGGAGTTTAACCCTTGCAGCCCGGTATCCGTGACAGTGACTATAAGGTCTATTCTGCCTGTTGTTCAGCTGTTGTTTCTTCGAAGACATGGTTGGAGGATCAATTTACCAAAAAGTTATTAGATTCCTCAAACAAGGGTAACCTTTTTAGGTTTCCAGATAGATTCAGTGTCCATGACTTTGTCTCTAACAGACAAGAGACGTTTGAAATTGGTTGCAGCCTGTCGAAACCTTCAGTCTCAGTCATTCCCTTCAGTAGCTATGGAAGTTTTAGGTCTCATGACTGCAGCATCGGATGAGACCTCTCCAGCTTTGTATGCTGAACCAATGGTGCAGGGATTATACAAAGATATCACAATTAATATCCTTAAATCCCAATGTTTGAATTTCTCTGACTTAGTGGTTAGATCACCATTGTATAATTCTAGGGGCCTCTTTCATTCATCCAACCTGAACTGTGATCACAACAGATGCAAGTCTTTCAGGTTGGGGAGCTGTTTGGGGATCTCTAACAGCATAAGGGGTTTGGAAATTTCAAGAGGTGAGATTACCAATAAATATTTTGGAACTCTGTGTGATTCTCAGGGCTCTTTGTTTTTTATTGAGGCGATCAAAACATACACAAAACAATTATATGTTGGAGGGCAATATCACAAGTACAGTAATGCAAGAGACATTGGTTACATAGTTCAATATCCCAATTAATAGGAAATTACATCTCGCCTAATCGGTTCCAAATATTACCCTACAACAATTTACCTCATTATATTGATATAGCTGCATAGCGTCCTCTATGGGACAGAGGTTCACTCAAGGGATCTGACATCTATAGTTGAAGACACATTATTAATACATAAACATCATATGAAAAGTCAAGAAAAACTACAAAGTCAAACTGATCCCACCAAAACGCCTACAGGAAAATTAGGCATAACACAATGTAGCATAATGACATGTGTGAACTATAGGCAATATATTGGTATAAGTTGGTCCTTTGCAGGATTCATGCATTAGTCTGAGTAATAACATAGCTGACAATAGGGCTGTTCACATTTCCATTGCTATGGCAGGTACAAAGTACCAGAAAAGAAGCTAAAAAAAAATATAGAGGTTGTACATGGAAAACATCTGCATTTATCGCATCTGAATCCTCTTAAGCCTTGACCATCACAGCCTCAATTCACAAACTATAATGAATAGGTATATAGGATAATAGTTATATTAAACGTTAAAAATTATAGGGATGGACATACTGCAAATATTTAAGACACATAAGAATAGTCTTACTGGAACTATCTTTAATAAGATCCGATGAGCCATCTTCACACTACTATAGGTACAATCTATGGTAAGGCTCTACGGACAGAGTAGAGACTGTTTAACTCTGCTAAAAGGGAGTATGAAGGATATCTTGTTTATCCTTTGCCACACAAATGTGCGGGGGGGGGCGGATCTAGACCTCGTAGTGACATTCCCTTCATTAAAGAAATTGTACAATTTAACATACTCATACCGAAAATGTGCTCTCACACAAGACAAGAGAATACACATTTTCTGGAGGGGATTGCAATAATGCTAAGGGAACATTCACTGCTTGCATTATGTGTAGCCAGGAGCTTTAAAGTGTCACATAAGAAAGATTCTAGGGACTTTGAATCTAGCATGTGGTTATTTACACATAGTAAAAGTTGACTGGATTGCTAGCTAAATGTGATATAATCTAGGTAAGGGACATGTCTCTCAAAGTTTTAAATACGCATCACCAGTTAGTTCCTTAACCCACTATTCATATCGTCCACTTAATATGTGATAAAATATACAATAATCAAAGCATTATCTCAGCTAAGGCAAAAATACTAGAGAACTTTCTTACATAGGATAGGCAACTTATACATATTAAGTAGGTAACTTCCCATAGTAATAAATACATCTAAAGGACAGGAACCATTAGTAGTAGATAACTTCCCATAATAATAAATATAACTAAAGGACAGGAACTATTAGTATTGTGGCATAA
The DNA here is from genome assembly GCF_027579735.1 of Bombina bombina. Lineage (NCBI taxonomy): Eukaryota > Metazoa > Chordata > Amphibia > Anura > Bombinatoridae > Bombina > Bombina bombina. Next base: position 426,022,438 of record NC_069500.1, on the reverse strand, counting down.
GACACTAGGGTACATATTAAGGGTAGCAACTTCAGAAATGAGGATGAGACTGAAACAACTAGACTGACCCCTATTCTCATAGCTTTAGCTACCGTGATCTAGAGTGGTTCTTAGTCATGTTATCCAAAGTGTAAGCTACAGTACTGTATCAGCTCAAGGGCTTCATAAACACAATGTATAATGTTCAGTAACTGTACTCTAATATATTGTGGGCTTAAAATCATCAGACTTTAGCATCTTGTATCTCAAATCCACTTTCAATGTCTCTCCTCAGCCCACTCCTTTCCTGCAGGTTAGCGAAAAAGCTGCACAACCAGACCCCACACACCCAGCTAAGGCACAATCAAATGCTGCTAGTCAATAAGTAATCTAATATGTAAACAAAAAGATGGGTATCTGTGGTCTGGTTATCTGTAAACTGTAACCCACAGGAATGAACTTAAAACATAGATTGATTAGATAACTTATAAATTGGCTTCCATATATGACGCATACAAGATAGTAAAACAGCTATACAGTGGGAAGAACAATAACTGGTCAAAATATCAGGGGTTCACAGCGTAAATAATTTTTCCTCATTAGCACATAGGAGAATGTCCCATCAGACAAAAGAGTCGTCATAGAGCAAAGAAAGGGATCAGAAGCCCCCAGTGATGGGGGGGAAGGGCTAGGTGTAATATGATTAGTGGGAGACCATATTCTGTGTCTAACTTACGAAAGAGTCCAAGGAAAAACAGAGGAGCACAGTAAATCATTGTACTTCACATTACATGAGAGCAGCCACAGTCACTTGATAGTGTGTCATATATGTCCCCACAAAGTTCACATATTTAACCAACTCCAGTTTTCAGAATGTCTGTAACCTGTTTAACGATCCAACCTCTCTTTGTGAGTAGGGCCCTCATGCCATTTTGTGAGAGATGCAGATCTATGGAATACAACGGACATGGCAACTTCAGCTGCCACTGGTGTATAGAGATACACGATCCCCAGGTCCTCTGAGGTTTCTCTTGATCCGACCCATTTGTAAATCTGTGCTGCTCTGCTTGTTGAACGGGCCCCGCTGCAGCTGAGACTCCGGTTACCCTGACAAGACCACCGGTACTGACATGCTTGCGGTAGTCATCCGCACTCCTACACATATCTCCGCCAGCAATAGTGAACAGCAGAGCCCTCCAGTATCGGCCATCCATAGTTCCCTCAGGCTCGCATCTGGTAGCGAGGGCCTCCCTGTACCCACAAGCATTAATCTCGGGTAGCTGCAAGTAGCGATCCGGCACAGCGATCAAACCACTGGTGTTACTGGGACTATCCCCGTTAATAATAACTGGTGTTCACTCTCTCCTAGATTGAGCAGGTACAAGAGGAGTGGCTCTTGTAAAAGGCTGCATGGCGCCGAGCTGCATACTGGAAGCCGTCTCTTCTATCTTACCAAGCTCGAGTCGCCTGTTATTTAAGCATTCTGCTTCCACCCTATCTATGAGGCAGTCGAATTTGTCAAGTATCAGTCGTTCATACTCGGCAAACAGGGCCTGTATCTCGCTGCAGATGCTGTCTCCCATGGTGGCATTAGGACAGTCAATTTAGATAGTTGAGTTAAACTCTTTTAATTAGGTGCACAACTGGAGTTCTCTGTTATATTTCGTTGCAGAATGCAATCACCTAGAGTCCCAGTATTATTCTGCAAAAAAAAAACACTAATAAAATATAAAATAGAGTGAAATATTGTCCGGAGCCTCTGCAATACACGTCCTGCTGCCTCTGCTCCAGGCTCCGCCCCCCAGGGCTCTTCAGTTTTGGTCTCTGTTGAAGAGAGAACCGTTCATTTGTTTTCAGACAGACAATATCACAACTGTGACATATGTCAATCATCAGGGTGGGACTCACAGTCCTCAAGCTATGAAAGAAGTATCTTGGATACTTGTTTGGGCAGAATCCAGTTCCTCTCTAATTTCTGTAGTTCATATCCCAGGTATAGACAATTGGGAAGCGGATTACCTCAGTCGTCAGACTTTACATCCGGGAGAATGGTCTCTCCACCCAGATGTGTTTTTTTCAAGTTGTTCAGATGTGGGGGCTTCCAGAAATAGATCTGATGGCATCTCATATAAACAAGAAACTTCCCAGGTACCTGTCCAGGTCCAGGGATCCTCAGGCAAAAGCAGTGGATGCGTTGACACTTCCTTGGTGTTATCAAACTGCTTATATTTTCCAGCCTCTAGTTCTTCTTCCAAGTGTGATCTCCAAAATCATCATGGAGCAATCGTTTGTGCTGCTAGTGGCTCTAGCATGGCCTCGCCGGTTTTGGTATGCGGATCTTGTTCAGATATCCAGTTGCCAACCTTGGAAACTTCCATTAAGGCCAGACTTTCTATCTCAAGGTCCGTTTTTCCATCAGGATCTCAAATCATTAAATTTAAAGGTATGGAAATTGAACGCTTAGTGCTTAGTCATAGAGGTTTTTCTGACTCCGTGATTAATACTATGTTGCAGGCTCGTAAATCTGTTTCTAGAAAGATTTATTATCAAGTTTGGAAGACTTACATTTCATGGTGTTCTACTCATAAATTCTCTTGACATTCTTTTAGAATTCCTAGAATTTTACAGTTTCTTCAGGATGGTTTGGATAAAGGTTCATCTGCAAGTTCCTTGAAAGATCAAATCTCTGCTCTTTCTGTTTTATTTCACAGAAAGATTGCTAAACTTCCTGATATTCATTGTTTTGTGCAGGCTTTGGTTCGTATCAAGTCTGTCATTAAATCAATCTCTCCTCCTTGGAGTCTTAATTTGGTTTTGAAGGCTTTACAGGCTCCTCCGTTTGAGCCTATGTATTCTTTGGACATTAAACTACTTTCTTGGAAAGTGTTT